>NW_028274863.1:944331-1259108 GCF_037043125.1 Eumetopias jubatus | reverse complement strand
CCTACACTTTTCGTTTCTTGAGAGGCGAGTGTAAGACACTTACCTTCTATAGCAACACACACATACCTCCAAAGGCTTCTTTCTTCAAGAACCCAGATGTTAGCACGAAAGCCTGATGGACATGGCCTCGTTTCTCAGAATTCAGTGTAAGGCTACTACCACTGAGGCTAGCCCGCGTACATTGGAAGACCCATCCACCTCCACGACACAGGACTTAATGGAGAGAAACCCTCCGCCCAACGTGTTCCTCCCTGGACGGTATCGCGCGTTCCATCTCTTTCCTTTCACACCCGGTTTAACAAGCCGCTTCCATCCTTACGAAAAGAGACGGTAGTCGAAGGACGCCAACCCTCGAGATTTGTTCTTAGAGGGAAACAGGCGTATGCCATCTTCCTTGTGCTTCCGCACATCATACATTTCCATACACATCTTTCTTCATGTCACGACGGTAGGCACATTCGAAACGGAGAGCTAAGTCTAGTCTATGTCCCTTACGCCTTCACACCCAATACGGAAAACACTTTCCTCTTTCCTGAAACGATATGATAGTTGAGGGAAGCCTTCTTCACAAGTGGTTTCTCAAGCACCGTCCGTCACAGGGCACATTCTAGATGCTTTCACCATTTCATGCTAAGTGCTTCTCACCCTTACGTGTATGGCTTTCCTGACGGATTTCCTTCTCACCCTTGAAACCGTGACCTTTTCCATCTGCTCTCTCATACTCTTGGAAACACTTCCCACGGAACAGGATTTGAATTGCGACAGACATTCTACACTAATTACTTCTGTAGCACAGGCATGGGGCACATTCCTTGCGATTTCACCCTTACATGGGAAAAGTCTACCATGTTCATGGAAGATGTTAGTGAGTAGTTCGTTTCTCGGCAGGGGTGTTTCTTCAGACTGAAGAGTACTTCCTTTGTTTAGGATTCAACACGTACATTTTGTGACTCTGGATTCCTCGGGAACCCAGATGGAAGCTCGAAGTCGCGTTTGACACAGACTTGGTTCGCAGAGATTAGTGTATGCCTTTCCTTGGGCGAAGTCACATCCTTTTGAAAACCCTTCTATCTTCGTGACACATGGTGTTCGTTGAGGAAAGCCCCCCCAGAAGAAGTTGTTCCGCGAGTATGGTGTATCACTCTTCCTTCCCCTCCGTTTTCTTTCGCACTTTGCTTCAAGCCGCTTCGTCCCTCAGCAAAGCCGATGGCAGTCGAAGGACCGCCCCTCCACAGCAGCGTTGTTTCTTAGACTTAAGTGTATAGCACGTCCCTTACGCTTCCTCCCCTTTCCAGACACACACCTCTCTAGGGGACAACTAGTGTGTTGGTTGTCCCATTCGACCCCCATTTTTCTTCACAAATCAGCGTGTGGCATCTTCCTTGCGCTTTCAAACAAAGTACTGACAACGCTTCTATCTTCCCGAAACAAGATCTGAGTTGGGAGAAGCTTTCGACCCAAGTTCGTTCTCAAGCAGTGGTATATGGCACAGTAGTTGTGCCTTCGCTTTTAACGTTGGAAATTTCCTGCGTCTTCTTCCCTGTAGATGGCAGTGGAAAGACTATTTCTCTCTACCGCTTTGTTCCTTGAGAGGTGAGTGTAAGACACTTACACATATATCTCAAAAGGCGTCATGCTTCCCGCACCGAGAGGTGAGCACGAAATCGTGTTGGACGTGGCCTTGTTTCTCTGAGTTCAGTGGAAGGCGCTGCTGAGGCTAGCTCACGTACCTTTGAAGGCCCTTCCAACTTCATGACACAAGACTTTCGTGGAGAGGGACCCTCCACACACCGTGTTCCTCACTGTAGTGTATCGCGCTTTCCGTCTCTTTTCTCTCGCCCTAAGCTTTAACAAGGTGCTTCCATCCGTACGGAAAGGGCTGGTCGTCGACGGACGGCAACCCTCTAGATTTGTTCTTAGAGTCAAACACCCGTAGGCAAGCCTCCTTACGCTTCCTCACATCATACCTCTCCATACTCATCCTTCTTCATGGAACGAACAGTAGACACATTCGAAACGGACGGCCGACTCTAGGGTACGTCCCTCATGCCTCCACACCCACGACGGAAAACACTTTTATCTTCCTGAAACAATATGATAGCTGAGGGCAGACTTCTTCACAAGGGGTTCGTCAAGCACCGTCACAGGGCACGGCACCTTCTTTATGCCTTCACACGTTCATGCCAGAAGGCCGCTCATACGCAGGTGGTGTATGGCTTTCCAGGACTTCCTTCTCACACTTAAAGGCATGATCTGTTCCCTCTGCTGTCTCTCATACTCTTTGAAAACGTTCCTCGCGGAACAAGATTGGAATGGCGAGGGACCATCTACCCTAAGTATGTCTGTGCCACAGGCACGGGGCACATTCCTCGCGCTGCCACACTTACGTTGGAATAGACGAGCATTTTCAGGGAAGGTGTTAGTAGAAACACGGTTTCTCTGCAGTGGTGTTTCTTCAGACTGAAGTGCACGCCGCCTGTTTCGGATTCAACACATACCTGTTGTGACTATGTTCTCCCCGTGACGCCAGAGGTCAGCTCGAAGTCGCCTTCGACACAGACTTGTTTCGCGCCGTTTAGTCTGTGGCTTTCCTTTGGCGAACTCACGTACATTTGGAAAACCCTTCTAGCGTCGTGACCCATGGTGTCCATTGAGCGAAGCCCTCCATACCACGTTGTTCCACGAGGAAGGCCTATTCGGGCTTTTCCTCTGCTTCCTTTCATACTTGGCGAAAAGCCGCTTCGATCCTTCGGAAGGGAGAAGGGAGTCGAAGGACCGCTCCTCCGCAGCATTGCTTTTGAGACCTAAGTGTAGAGCTCGTTCCTTACGCTTCCTCCGATTTCCAGACACACACCTCTCTAGGGGACAACTTGTTCGTTGGTGGTCACATTCGACGCACATTTTTCCTCACAATTCCGCGGATGGCATTTTCCTGACGCTTTCACACGAAGTCCTGAAAACGCTTGTCTCTCCCTGAAACAAGATCTGAGTTGAGAGAAGCTTGAGACACAACTCCTTTCTCAAACAGTGGAATATGGCACAGTAGTTGTGCCTTCACTTTTAACGGTGGAAAGTTCTTCCATCTCTTCCCTGTAGGTGGTAGTGGAAAGACTGTTTCCCTACACTTTTCGTTTCTTGAGAGGCGAGTGTAAGACACTTACCTTCTATAGCAACACACACATACCTCCAAAGGCTTCTTTCTTCAAGAACCCAGATGTTAGCACGAAAGCCTGATGGACATGGCCTCGTTTCTCAGAATTCAGTGTAAGGCTACTACCACTGAGGCTAGCCCGCGTACATTGGAAGACCCATCCACCTCCACGACACAGGACTTAATGGAGAGAAACCCTCCGCCCAACGTGTTCCTCCCTGGACGGTATCACGCGTTCCATCTCTTTCCTTTCACACCCGGTTTAACAAGCCGCTTCCATCCTTACGAAAAGAGACGGTAGTCGAAGGACGCCAACCCTCGAGATTTGTTCTTAGAGGGAAACAGGCGTATGCCATCTTCCTTGTGCTTCCGCACATCATACATTTCCATACACATCTTTCTTCATGTCACGACGGTAGGCACATTCGAAACGGAGAGCTAAGTCTAGTCTATGTCCCTTACGCCTTCACACCCAATACGGAAAACACTTTCCTCTTTCCTGAAACGATATGATAGTTGAGGGAAGCCTTCTTCACAAGTGGTTTCTCAAGCACCGTCCGTCACAGGGCACATTCTAGATGCTTTCACCATTTCATGCTAAGTGCTTCTCACCCTTACGTGTATGGCTTTCCTGACGGATTTCCTTCTCACCCTTGAAGCCGTGACCTTTTCCATCTGCTCTCTCATACTCTTGGAAACACTTCCCACGGAACAGGATTTGAATTGCGACAGACATTCTACACTAATTACTTCTGTAGCACAGGCATGGGGCACATTCCTTGCGATTTCACCCTTACATGGGAAAAGTCTACCATGTTCAGGGAAGATGTTAGTGAGTAGTTCGTTTCTCGGCAGGGGTGTTTCTTCAGACTGAAGAGTACTTCCTTTGTTTAGGATTCAACACGTACATTTTGTGACTCTGGATTCCTCGGGAACCCAGATGGAAGCTCGAAGTCGCGTTTGACACAGACTTGGTTCGCAGAGATTAGTGTATGCCTTTCCTTGGGCGAAGTCACATCCTTTTGAAAACCCTTCTATCTTCGTGACACGTGGTGTTCGTTGAGGAAAGCCCCCCCAGAAGAAGTTGTTCCGCGAGTATGGTGTATCACTCTTCCTTCCCCTCCGTTTTCTTTCGCACTTTGCTTCAAGCCGCTTCGTCCCTCAGCAAAGCCGATGGCAGTCGAAGGACCGCCCCTCCACAGCAGCGTTGTTTCTTAGACTTAAGTGTATAGCACGTCCCTTACGCTTCCTCCCCTTTCCAGACACACACCTCTCTAGGGGACAACTAGTGTGTTGGTTGTCCCATTCGACCCCCATTTTTCTTCACAAATCAGCGTGTGGCATCTTCCTTGCGCTTTCAAACAAAGTACTGACAACGCTTCTATCTTCCCGAAACAAGATCTGAGTTGGGAGAAGCTTTCGACCCAAGTTCGTTCTCAAGCAGTGGTATATGGCACAGTAGTTGTGCCTTCGCTTTTAACGTTGGAAATTTCCTGCGTCTTCTTCCCTGTAGATGGCAGTGGAAAGACTATTTCTCTCTACCGCTTTGTTCCTTGAGAGGTGAGTGTAAGACACTTACACATATATCTCAAAAGGCGTCATGCTTCCCGCACCGAGAGGTGAGCACGAAATCGTGTTGGACGTGGCCTTGTTTCTCTGAGTTCAGTGGAAGGCGCTGCTGAGGCTAGCTCACGTACCTTTGAAGGCCCTTCCAACTTCATGACACAAGACTTTCGTGGAGAGGGACCCTCCACACACCGTGTTCCTCACTGTAGTGTATCGCGCTTTCCGTCTCTTTTCTCTCGCCCTAAGCTTTAACAAGGTGCTTCCATCCGTACGGAAAGGGCTGGTCGTCGACGGACGGCAACCCTCTAGATTTGTTCTTAGAGTCAAACACCCGTAGGCAAGCCTCCTTACGCTTCCTCACATCATACCTCTCCATACTCATCCTTCTTCATGGAACGAACAGTAGACACATTCGAAACGGACGGCCGACTCTAGGGTACGTCCCTCATGCCTCCACACCCACGACGGAAAACACTTTTATCTTCCTGAAACAATATGATAGCTGAGGGCAGACTTCTTCACAAGGGGTTCGTCAAGCACCGTCACAGGGCACGGCACCTTCTTTATGCCTTCACACGTTCATGCCAGAAGGCCGCTCATACGCAGGTGGTGTATGGCTTTCCAGGACTTCCTTCTCACACTTAAAGGCATGACCTGTTCCCTCTGCTGTCTCTCATACTCTTTGAAAACGTTCCTCGCGGAACAAGATTGGAATGGCGAGGGACCATCTACCCTAAGTATGTCTGTGCCACAGGCACGGGGCACATTCCTCGCGCTGCCACACTTACGTTGGAATAGACGAGCATTTTCAGGGAAGGTGTTAGTAGAAACACGGTTTCTCTGCAGTGGTGTTTCTTCAGACTGAAGTGCACGCCGCCTGTTTCGGATTCAACACATACCTGTTGTGACTATGTTCTCCCCGTGACGCCAGAGGTCAGCTCGAAGTCGCCTTCGACACAGACTTGTTTCGCGCCGTTTAGTCTGTGGCTTTCCTTTGGCGAACTCACGTACATTTGGAAAACCCTTCTAGCGTCGTGACCCATGGTGTCCATTGAGCGAAGCCCTCCGTACCACGTTCTTCCACGAGGAAGGCCTATCGGGCTTTTCCTCTGCTTCCTTTCATACTTGGCGTAAAGCCGCTTCGATCCTTCGGAAGGGAGAAGGGAGTCGAAGGACCGCTCCTCCGCAGCATTGCTTTTGAGACCTAAGTGTAGAGCTCGTTCCTTACGCTTCCTCCGATTTCCAGACACACACCTCTCTAGGGGACAACTTGTTCGTTGGTGGTCACATTCGACGCACATTTTTCCTCACAATTCCGCGGATGGCATTTTCCTGACGCTTTCACACGAAGTCCTGAAAACGCTTGTCTCTCCCTGAAACAAGATCTGAGTTGAGAGAAGCTTGAGACACAACTCCTTTCTCAAACAGTGGAATATGGCACAGTAGTTGTGCCTTCACTTTTAACGGTGGAAAGTTCTTCCATCTCTTCCCTGTAGGTGGTAGTGGAAAGACTGTTTCCCTACACTTTTCGTTTCTTGAGAGGTGAGTGTAAGACACTTACCTTCTATAGCAACACACACATACCTCCAAAGGCTTCTTTCTTCAAGAACCCAGATGTTAGCGCGAAAGCCTGATGGACATGGCCTCGTTTCTCAGAATTCAGTGTAAGGCTACTACCACTGAGGCTAGCCCGCGTACATTGGAAGACCCATCCACCTCCACGACACAGGACTTAATGGAGAGAAACCCTCCGCCCAACGTGTTCCTCCCTGGACGGTATCGCGCGTTCCATCTCTTTCCTTTCACACCCGGTTTAACAAGCCGCTTCCATCCTTACGAAAAGAGACGGTAGTCGAAGGACGCCAACCCTCGAGATTTGTTCTTAGAGGGAAACAGGCGTATGCCATCTTCCTTGTGCTTCCGCACATCATACATTTCCATACACATCTTTCTTCATGTCACGACGGTAGGCACATTCGAAACGGAGAGCTAAGTCTAGTCTATGTCCCTTACGCCTTCACACCCAATACGGAAAACACTTTCCTCTTTCCTGAAACGATATGATAGTTGAGGGAAGCCTTCTTCACAAGTGGTTTCTCAAGCACCGTCCGTCACAGGGCACATTCTAGATGCTTTCACCATTTCATGCTAAGTGCTTCTCACCCTTACGTGTATGGCTTTCCTGACGGATTTCCTTCTCACCCTTGAAGCCGTGACCTTTTCCATCTGCTCTCTCATACTCTTGGAAACACTTCCCACGGAACAGGATTTGAATTGCGACAGACATTCTACACTAATTACTTCTGTAGCACAGGCATGGGGCACATTCCTTGCGATTTCACCCTTACATGGGAAAAGTCTACCATGTTCAGGGAAGATGTTAGTGAGTAGTTCGTTTCTCGGCAGGGGTGTTTCTTCAGACTGAAGAGTACTTCCTTTGTTTAGGATTCAACACGTACATTTTGTGACTCTGGATTCCTCGGGAACCCAGATGGAAGCTCGAAGTCGCGTTTGACACAGACTTGGTTCGCAGAGATTAGTGTATGCCTTTCCTTGGGCGAAGTCACATCCTTTTGAAAACCCTTCTATCTTCGTGACACGTGGTGTTCGTTGAGGAAAGCCCCCCCAGAAGAAGTTGTTCCGCGAGTATGGTGTATCACTCTTCCTTCCCCTCCGTTTTCTTTCGCACTTTGCTTCAAGCCGCTTCGTCCCTCAGCAAAGCCGATGGCAGTCGAAGGACCGCCCCTCCACAGCAGCGTTGTTTCTTAGACTTAAGTGTATAGCACGTCCCTTACGCTTCCTCCCCTTTCCAGACACACACCTCTCTAGGGGACAACTAGTGTGTTGGTTGTCCCATTCGACCCCCATTTTTCTTCACAAATCAGCGTGTGGCATCTTCCTTGCGCTTTCAAACAAAGTACTGACAACGCTTCTATCTTCCCGAAACAAGATCTGAGTTGGGAGAAGCTTTCGACCCAAGTTCGTTCTCAAGCAGTGGTATATGGCACAGTAGTTGTGCCTTCGCTTTTAACGTTGGAAATTTCCTGCGTCTTCTTCCCTGTAGATGGCAGTGGAAAGACTATTTCTCTCTACCGCTTTGTTCCTTGAGAGGTGAGTGTAAGACACTTACACATATATCTCAAAAGGCGTCATGCTTCCCGCACCGAGAGGTGAGCACGAAATCGTGTTGGACGTGGCCTTGTTTCTCTGAGTTCAGTGGAAGGCGCTGCTGAGGCTAGCTCACGTACCTTTGAAGGCCCTTCCAACTTCATGACACAAGACTTTCGTGGAGAGGGACCCTCCACACACCGTGTTCCTCACTGTAGTGTATCGCGCTTTCCGTCTCTTTTCTCTCGCCCTAAGCTTTAACAAGGTGCTTCCATCCGTACGGAAAGGGCTGGTCGTCGACGGACGGCAACCCTCTAGATTTGTTCTTAGAGTCAAACACCCGTAGGCAAGCCTCCTTACGCTTCCTCACATCATACCTCTCCATACTCATCCTTCTTCATGGAACGAACAGTAGACACATTTGAAACGGACGGCCGACTCTAGGGTACGTCCCTCATGCCTCCACACCCACGACGGAAAACACTTTTATCTTCCTGAAACAATATGATAGCTGAGGGCAGACTTCTTCACAAGGGGTTCGTCAAGCACCGTCACAGGGCACGGCACCTTCTTTATGCCTTCACACGTTCATGCCAGAAGGCCGCTCATACGCAGGTGGTGTATGGCTTTCCAGGACTTCCTTCTCACACTTAAAGGCATGACCTGTTCCCTCTGCTGTCTCTCATACTCTTTGAAAACGTTCCTCGCGGAACAAGATTGGAATGGCGAGGGACCATCTACCCTAAGTATGTCTGTGCCACAGGCACGGGGCACATTCCTCGCGCTGCCACACTTACGTTGGAATAGACGAGCATTTTCAGGGAAGGTGTTAGTAGAAACACGGTTTCTCTGCAGTGGTGTTTCTTCAGACTGAAGTGCACGCCGCCTGTTTCGGATTCAACACATACCTGTTGTGACTATGTTCTCCCCGTGACGCCAGAGGTCAGCTCGAAGTCGCCTTCGACACAGACTTGTTTCGCGCCGTTTAGTCTGTGGCTTTCCTTTGGCGAACTCACGTACATTTGGAAAACCCTTCTAGCGTCGTGACCCATGGTGTCCATTGAGCGAAGCCCTCCATACCACGTTGTTCCACGAGGAAGGCCTATTCGGGCTTTTCCTCTGCTTCCTTTCATACTTGGCGAAAAGCCGCTTCGATCCTTCGGAAGGGAGAAGGGAGTCGAAGGACCGCTCCTCCGCAGCATTGCTTTTGAGACCTAAGTGTAGAGCTCGTTCCTTACGCTTCCTCCGATTTCCAGACACACACCTCTCTAGGGGACAACTTGTTCGTTGGTGGTCACATTCGACGCACACTTTTCCTCACAATTCCGCGGATGGCATTTTCCTGACGCTTTCACACGAAGTCCTGAAAACGCTTGTCTCTCCCTGAAACAAGATCTGAGTTGAGAGAAGCTTGAGACACAACTCCTTTCTCAAACAGTGGAATATGGCACAGTAGTTGTGCCTTCACTTTTAACGGTGGAAAGTTCTTCCATCTCTTCCCTGTAGGTGGTAGTGGAAAGACTGTTTCCCTACACTTTTCGTTTCTTGAGAGGCGAGTGTAAGACACTTACCTTCTATAGCAACACACACATACCTCCAAAGGCTTCTTTCTTCAAGAACCCAGATGTTAGCACGAAAGCCTGATGGACATGGCCTCGTTTCTCAGAATTCAGTGTAAGGCTACTACCACTGAGGCTAGCCCGCGTACATTGGAAGACCCATCCACCTCCACGACACAGGACTTAATGGAGAGAAACCCTCCGCCCAACGTGTTCCTCCCTGGACGGTATCGCGCGTTCCATCTCTTTCCTTTCACACCCGGTTTAACAAGCCGCTTCCATCCTTACGAAAAGAGACGGTAGTCGAAGGACGCCAACCCTCGAGATTTGTTCTTAGAGGGAAACAGGCGTATGCCATCTTCCTTGTGCTTCCGCACATCATACATTTCCATACACATCTTTCTTCATGTCACGACGGTAGGCACATTCGAAACGGAGAGCTAAGTCTAGTCTATGTCCCTTACGCCTTCACACCCAATACGGAAAACACTTTCCTCTTTCCTGAAACGATATGATAGTTGAGGGAAGCCTTCTTCACAAGTGGTTTCTCAAGCACCGTCCGTCACAGGGCACATTCTAGATGCTTTCACCATTTCATGCTAAGTGCTTCTCACCCTTACGTGTATGGCTTTCCTGACGGATTTCCTTCTCACCCTTGAAGCCGTGACCTTTTCCATCTGCTCTCTCATACTCTTGGAAACACTTCCCACGGAACAGGATTTGAATTGCGACAGACATTCTACACTAATTACTTCTGTAGCACAGGCATGGGGCACATTCCTTGCGATTTCACCCTTACATGGGAAAAGTCTACCATGTTCAGGGAAGATGTTAGTGAGTAGTTCGTTTCTCGGCAGGGGTGTTTCTTCAGACTGAAGAGTACTTCCTTTGTTTAGGATTCAACACGTACATTTTGTGACTCTGGATTCCTCGGGAACCCAGATGGAAGCTCGAAGTCGCGTTTGACACAGACTTGGTTCGCAGAGATTAGTGTATGCCTTTCCTTGGGCGAAGTCACATCCTTTTGAAAACCCTTCTATCTTCGTGACACGTGGTGTTCGTTGAGGAAAGCCCCCCCAGAAGAAGTTGTTCCGCGAGTATGGTGTATCACTCTTCCTTCCCCTCCGTTTTCTTTCGCACTTTGCTTCAAGCCGCTTCGTCCCTCAGCAAAGCCGATGGCAGTCGAAGGACCGCCCCTCCACAGCAGCGTTGTTTCTTAGACTTAAGTGTATAGCACGTCCCTTACGCTTCCTCCCCTTTCCAGACACACACCTCTCTAGGGGACAACTAGTGTGTTGGTTGTCCCATTCGACCCCCATTTTTCTTCACAAATCAGCGTGTGGCATCTTCCTTGCGCTTTCAAACAAAGTACTGACAACGCTTCTATCTTCCCGAAACAAGATCTGAGTTGGGAGAAGCTTTCGACCCAAGTTCGTTCTCAAGCAGTGGTATATGGCACAGTAGTTGTGCCTTCGCTTTTAACGTTGGAAATTTCCTGCGTCTTCTTCCCTGTAGATGGCAGTGGAAAGACTATTTCTCTCTACCGCTTTGTTCCTTGAGAGGTGAGTGTAAGACACTTACACATATATCTCAAAAGGCGTCATGCTTCCCGCACCGAGAGGTGAGCACGAAATCGTGTTGGACGTGGCCTTGTTTCTCTGAGTTCAGTGGAAGGCGCTGCTGAGGCTAGCTCACGTACCTTTGAAGGCCCTTCCAACTTCATGACACAAGACTTTCGTGGAGAGGGACCCTCCACACACCGTGTTCCTCACTGTAGTGTATCGCGCTTTCCGTCTCTTTTCTCTCGCCCTAAGCTTTAACAAGGTGCTTCCATCCGTACGGAAAGGGCTGGTCGTCGACGGACGGCAACCCTCTAGATTTGTTCTTAGAGTCAAACACCCGTAGGCAAGCCTCCTTACGCTTCCTCACATCATACCTCTCCATACTCATCCTTCTTCATGGAACGAACAGTAGACACATTCGAAACGGACGGCCGACTCTAGGGTACGTCCCTCATGCCTCCACACCCACGACGGAAAACACTTTTATCTTCCTGAAACAATATGATAGCTGAGGGCAGACTTCTTCACAAGGGGTTCGTCAAGCACCGTCACAGGGCACGGCACCTTCTTTATGCCTTCACACGTTCATGCCAGAAGGCCGCTCATACGCAGGTGGTGTATGGCTTTCCAGGACTTCCTTCTCACACTTAAAGGCATGACCTGTTCCCTCTGCTGTCTCTCATACTCTTTGAAAACGTTCCTCGCGGAACAAGATTGGAATGGCGAGGGACCATCTACCCTAAGTATGTCTGTGCCACAGGCACGGGGCACATTCCTCGCGCTGCCACACTTACGTTGGAATAGACGAGCATTTTCAGGGAAGGTGTTAGTAGAAACACGGTTTCTCTGCAGTGGTGTTTCTTCAGACTGAAGTGCACGCCGCCTGTTTCGGATTCAACACATACCTGTTGTGACTATGTTCTCCCCGTGACGCCAGAGGTCAGCTCGAAGTCGCCTTCGACACAGACTTGTTTCGCGCCGTTTAGTCTGTGGCTTTCCTTTGGCGAACTCACGTACATTTGGAAAACCCTTCTAGCGTCGTGACCCATGGTGTCCATTGAGCGAAGCCCTCCGTACCACGTTGTTCCACGAGGAAGGCCTATCGGGCTTTTCCTCTGCTTCCTTTCATACTTGGCGTAAAGCCGCTTCGATCCTTCGGAAGGGAGAAGGGAGTCGAAGGACCGCTCCTCCGCAGCATTGTTTTTGAGACCTAAGTGTAGAGCTCGTTCCTTACGCTTCCTCCGATTTCCAGACACACACCTCTCTAGGGGACAACTTGTTCGTTGGTGGTCACATTCGACGCACATTTTTCCTCACAATTCCGCGGATGGCATTTTCCTGACGCTTTCACACGAAGTCCTGAAAACGCTTGTCTCTCCCTGAAACAAGATCTGAGTTGAGAGAAGCTTGAGACACAACTCCTTTCTCAAACAGTGGAATATGGCCCAGTAGTTGTGCCTTCACTTTTAACGGTGGAAAGTTCTTCCATCTCTTCCCTGTAGGTGGTAGTGGAAAGACTGTTTCCCTACACTTTTCGTTTCTTGAGAGGTGAGTGTAAGACACTTACCTTCTATAGCAACACACACATACCTCCAAAGGCTTCTTTCTTCAAGAACCCAGATGTTAGCGCGAAAGCCTGATGGACATGGCCTCGTTTCTCAGAATTCAGTGTAAGGCTACTACCACTGAGGCTAGCCCGCGTACATTGGAAGACCCATCCACCTCCACGACACAGGACTTAATGGAGAGAAACCCTCCGCCCAACGTGTTCCTCCCTGGACGGTATCGCGCGTTCCATCTCTTTCCTTTCACACCCGGTTTAACAAGCCGCTTCCACCCTTACGAAAAGAGACGGTAGTCGAAGGACGCCAACCCTCGAGATTTGTTCTTAGAGGGAAACAGGCGTATGCCATCTTCCTTGTGCTTCCGCACATCATACATTTCCATACACATCTTTCTTCATGTCACGACGGTAGGCACATTCGAAACGGAGAGCTAAGTCTAGTCTATGTCCCTTACGCCTTCACACCCAATACGGAAAACACTTTCCTCTTTCCTGAAACGATATGATAGTTGAGGGAAGCCTTCTTCACAAGTGGTTTCTCAAGCACCGTCCGTCACAGGGCACATTCTAGATGCTTTCACCATTTCATGCTAAGTGCTTCTCACCCTTACGTGTATGGCTTTCCTGACGGATTTCCTTCTCACCCTTGAAACCGTGACCTTTTCCATCTGCTCTCTCATACTCTTGGAAACACTTCCCACGGAACAGGATTTGAATTGCGACAGACATTCTACACTAATTACTTCTGTAGCACAGGCATGGGGCACATTCCTTGCGATTTCACCCTTACATGGGAAAAGTCTACCATGTTCAGGGAAGATGTTAGTGAGTAGTTCGTTTCTCGGCAGGGGTGTTTCTTCAGACTGAAGAGTACTTCCTTTGTTTAGGATTCAACACGTACATTTTGTGACTCTGGATTCCTCGGGAACCCAGATGGAAGCTCGAAGTCGCGTTTGACACAGACTTGGTTCGCAGAGATTAGTGTATGCCTTTCCTTGGGCGAAGTCACATCCTTTTGAAAACCCTTCTATCTTCGTGACACATGGTGTTCGTTGAGGAAAGCCCCCCCAGAAGAAGTTGTTCCGCGAGTATGGTGTATCACTCTTCCTTCCCCTCCGTTTTCTTTCGCACTTTGCTTCAAGCCGCTTCGTCCCTCAGCAAAGCCGATGGCAGTCGAAGGACCGCCCCTCCACAGCAGCGTTGTTTCTTAGACTTAAGTGTATAGCACGTCCCTTACGCTTCCTCCCCTTTCCAGACACACACCTCTCTAGGGGACAACTAGTGTGTTGGTTGTCCCATTCGACCCCCATTTTTCTTCACAAATCAGCGTGTGGCATCTTCCTTGCGCTTTCAAACAAAGTACTGACAACGCTTCTATCTTCCCGAAACAAGATCTGAGTTGGGAGAAGCTTTCGACCCAAGTTCGTTCTCAAGCAGTGGTATATGGCACAGTAGTTGTGCCTTCGCTTTTAACGTTGGAAATTTCCTGCGTCTTCTTCCCTGTAGATGGCAGTGGAAAGACTATTTCTCTCTACCGCTTTGTTCCTTGAGAGGTGAGTGTAAGACACTTACACATATATCTCAAAAGGCGTCATGCTTCCCGCACCGAGAGGTGAGCACGAAATCGTGTTGGACGTGGCCTTGTTTCTCTGAGTTCAGTGGAAGGCGCTGCTGAGGCTAGCTCACGTACCTTTGAAGGCCCTTCCAACTTCATGACACAAGACTTTCGTGGAGAGGGACCCTCCACACACCGTGTTCCTCACTGTAGTGTATCGCGCTTTCCGTCTCTTTTCTCTCGCCCTAAGCTTTAACAAGGTGCTTCCATCCGTACGGAAAGGGCTGGTCGTCGACGGACGGCAACCCTCTAGATTTGTTCTTAGAGTCAAACACCCGTAGGCAAGCCTCCTTACGCTTCCTCACATCATACCTCTCCATACTCATCCTTCTTCATGGAACGAACAGTAGACACATTCGAAACGGACGGCCGACTCTAGGGTACGTCCCTCATGCCTCCACACCCACGACGGAAAACACTTTTATCTTCCTGAAACAATATGATAGCTGAGGGCAGACTTCTTCACAAGGGGTTCGTCAAGCACCGTCACAGGGCACGGCACCTTCTTTATGCCTTCACACGTTCATGCCAGAAGGCCGCTCATACGCAGGTGGTGTATGGCTTTCCAGGACTTCCTTCTCACACTTAAAGGCATGACCTGTTCCCTCTGCTGTCTCTCATACTCTTTGAAAACGTTCCTCGCGGAACAAGATTGGAATGGCGAGGGACCATCTACCCTAAGTATGTCTGTGCCACAGGCACGGGGCACATTCCTCGCGCTGCCACACTTACGTTGGAATAGACGAGCATTTTCAGGGAAGGTGTTAGTAGAAACACGGTTTCTCTGCAGTGGTGTTTCTTCAGACTGAAGTGCACGCCGCCTGTTTCGGATTCAACACATACCTGTTGTGACTATGTTCTCCCCGTGACGCCAGAGGTCAGCTCGAAGTCGCCTTCGACACAGACTTGTTTCGCGCCGTTTAGTCTGTGGCTTTCCTTTGGCGAACTCACGTACATTTGGAAAACCCTTCTAGCGTCGTGACCCATGGTGTCCATTGAGCGAAGCCCTCCGTACCACGTTGTTCCACGAGGAAGGCCTATCGGGCTTTTCCTCTGCTTCCTTTCATACTTGGCGTAAAGCCGCTTCGATCCTTCGGAAGGGAGAAGGGAGTCGAAGGACCGCTCCTCCGCAGCATTGTTTTTGAGACCTAAGTGTAGAGCTCGTTCCTTACGCTTCCTCCGATTTCCAGACACACACCTCTCTAGGGGACAACTTGTTCGTTGGTGGTCACATTCGACGCACATTTTTCCTCACAATTCCGCGGATGGCATTTTCCTGACGCTTTCACACGAAGTCCTGAAAACGCTTGTCTCTCCCTGAAACAAGATCTGAGTTGAGAGAAGCTTGAGACACAACTCCTTTCTCAAACAGTGGAATATGGCCCAGTAGTTGTGCCTTCACTTTTAACGGTGGAAAGTTCTTCCATCTCTTCCCTGTAGGTGGTAGTGGAAAGACTGTTTCCCTACACTTTTCGTTTCTTGAGAGGTGAGTGTAAGACACTTACCTTCTATAGCAACACACACATACCTCCAAAGGCTTCTTTCTTCAAGAACCCAGATGTTAGCGCGAAAGCCTGATGGACATGGCCTCGTTTCTCAGAATTCCGTGTAAGGCTACTACCACTGAGGCTAGCCCGCGTACATTGGAGGACCCATCCACCTCCACGACACAGGACTTAATGGAGAGAAACCCTCCGCCCAACGTGTTCCTCCCTGGACGGTATCGCGCGTTCCATCTCTTTCCTTTCACACCCGGTTTAACAAGCCGCTTCCATCCTTACGAAAAGAGACGGTAGTCGAAGGACGCCAACCCTCGGGATTTGTTCTTAGAGGGAAACAGGCGTATGCCATCTTCCTTGTGCTTCCGCACATCATACATTTCCATACACATCTTTCTTCATGTCACGACGGTAGGCACATTCGAAACGGAGAGCTAAGTCTAGTCTATGTCCCTTACGCCTTCACACCCAATACGGAAAACACTTTCCTCTTTCCTGAAACGATATGATAGTTGAGGGAAGCCTTCTTCACAAGTGGTTTCTCAAGCACCGTCCGTCACAGGGCACATTCTAGATGCTTTCACCATTTCATGCTAAGTGCTTCTCACCCTTACGTGTATGGCTTTCCTGACGGATTTCCTTCTCACCCTTGAAACCGTGACCTTTTCCATCTGCTCTCTCATACTCTTGGAAACACTTCCCACGGAACAGGATTTGAATTGCGACAGACATTCTACACTAATTACTTCTGTAGCACAGGCATGGGGCACATTCCTTGCGATTTCACCCTTACATGGGAAAAGTCTACCATGTTCATGGAAGATGTTAGTGAGTAGTTCGTTTCTCGGCAGGGGTGTTTCTTCAGACTGAAGAGTACTTCCTTTGTTTAGGATTCAACACGTACATTTTGTGACTCTGGATTCCTCGGGAACCCAGATGGAAGCTCGAAGTCGCGTTTGACACAGACTTGGTTCGCAGAGATTAGTGTATGCCTTTCCTTGGGCGAAGTCACATCCTTTTGAAAACCCTTCTATCTTCGTGACACATGGTGTTCGTTGAGGAAAGCCCCCCCAGAAGAAGTTGTTCCGCGAGTATGGTGTATCACTCTTCCTTCCCCTCCGTTTTCTTTCGCACTTTGCTTCAAGCCGCTTCGTCCCTCAGCAAAGCCGATGGCAGTCGAAGGACCGCCCCTCCACAGCAGCGTTGTTTCTTAGACTTAAGTGTATAGCACGTCCCTTACGCTTCCTCCCCTTTCCAGACACACACCTCTCTAGGGGACAACTAGTGTGTTGGTTGTCCCATTCGACCCCCATTTTTCTTCACAAATCAGCGTGTGGCATCTTCCTTGCGCTTTCAAACAAAGTACTGACAACGCTTCTATCTTCCCGAAACAAGATCTGAGTTGGGAGAAGCTTTCGACCCAAGTTCGTTCTCAAGCAGTGGTATATGGCACAGTAGTTGTGCCTTCGCTTTTAACGTTGGAAATTTCCTGCGTCTTCTTCCCTGTAGATGGCAGTGGAAAGACTATTTCTCTCTACCGCTTTGTTCCTTGAGAGGTGAGTGTAAGACACTTACACATATATCTCAAAAGGCGTCATGCTTCCCGCACCGAGAGGTGAGCACGAAATCGTGTTGGACGTGGCCTTGTTTCTCTGAGTTCAGTGGAAGGCGCTGCTGAGGCTAGCTCACGTACCTTTGAAGGCCCTTCCAACTTCATGACACAAGACTTTCGTGGAGAGGGACCCTCCACACACCGTGTTCCTCACTGTAGTGTATCGCGCTTTCCGTCTCTTTTCTCTCGCCCTAAGCTTTAACAAGGTGCTTCCATCCGTACGGAAAGGGCTGGTCGTCGACGGACGGCAACCCTCTAGATTTGTTCTTAGAGTCAAACACCCGTAGGCAAGCCTCCTTACGCTTCCTCACATCATACCTCTCCATACTCATCCTTCTTCATGGAACGAACAGTAGACACATTCGAAACGGACGGCCGACTCTAGGGTACGTCCCTCATGCCTCCACACCCACGACGGAAAACACTTTTATCTTCCTGAAACAATATGATAGCTGAGGGCAGACTTCTTCACAAGGGGTTCGTCAAGCACCGTCACAGGGCACGGCACCTTCTTTATGCCTTCACACGTTCATGCCAGAAGGCCGCTCATACGCAGGTGGTGTATGGCTTTCCAGGACTTCCTTCTCACACTTAAAGGCATGACCTGTTCCCTCTGCTGTCTCTCATACTCTTTGAAAACGTTCCTCGCGGAACAAGATTGGAATGGCGAGGGACCATCTACCCTAAGTATGTCTGTGCCACAGGCACGGGGCACATTCCTCGCGCTGCCACACTTACGTTGGAATAGACGAGCATTTTCAGGGAAGGTGTTAGTAGAAACACGGTTTCTCTGCAGTGGTGTTTCTTCAGACTGAAGTGCACGCCGCCTGTTTCGGATTCAACACATACCTGTTGTGACTATGTTCTCCCCGTGACGCCAGAGGTCAGCTCGAAGTCGCCTTCGACACAGACTTGTTTCGCGCCGTTTAGTCTGTGGCTTTCCTTTGGCGAACTCACGTACATTTGGAAAACCCTTCTAGCGTCGTGACCCATGGTGTCCATTGAGCGAAGCCCTCCATACCACGTTGTTCCACGAGGAAGGCCTATTCGGGCTTTTCCTCTGCTTCCTTTCATACTTGGCGAAAAGCCGCTTCGATCCTTCGGAAGGGAGAAGGGAGTCGAAGGACCGCTCCTCCGCAGCATTGCTTTTGAGACCTAAGTGTAGAGCTCGTTCCTTACGCTTCCTCCGATTTCCAGACACACACCTCTCTAGGGGACAACTTGTTCGTTGGTGGTCACATTCGACGCACATTTTTCCTCACAATTCCGCGGATGGCATTTTCCTGACGCTTTCACACGAAGTCCTGAAAACGCTTGTCTCTCCCTGAAACAAGATCTGAGTTGAGAGAAGCTTGAGACACAACTCCTTTCTCAAACAGTGGAATATGGCACAGTAGTTGTGCCTTCACTTTTAACGGTGGAAAGTTCTTCCATCTCTTCCCTGTAGGTGGTAGTGGAAAGACTGTTTCCCTACACTTTTCGTTTCTTGAGAGGCGAGTGTAAGACACTTACCTTCTATAGCAACACACACATACCTCCAAAGGCTTCTTTCTTCAAGAACCCAGATGTTAGCACGAAAGCCTGATGGACATGGCCTCGTTTCTCAGAATTCAGTGTAAGGCTACTACCACTGAGGCTAGCCCGCGTACATTGGAAGACCCATCCACCTCCACGACACAGGACTTAATGGAGAGAAACCCTCCGCCCAACGTGTTCCTCCCTGGACGGTATCACGCGTTCCATCTCTTTCCTTTCACACCCGGTTTAACAAGCCGCTTCCATCCTTACGAAAAGAGACGGTAGTCGAAGGACGCCAACCCTCGAGATTTGTTCTTAGAGGGAAACAGGCGTATGCCATCTTCCTTGTGCTTCCGCACATCATACATTTCCATACACATCTTTCTTCATGTCACGACGGTAGGCACATTCGAAACGGAGAGCTAAGTCTAGTCTATGTCCCTTACGCCTTCACACCCAATACGGAAAACACTTTCCTCTTTCCTGAAACGATATGATAGTTGAGGGAAGCCTTCTTCACAAGTGGTTTCTCAAGCACCGTCCGTCACAGGGCACATTCTAGATGCTTTCACCATTTCATGCTAAGTGCTTCTCACCCTTACGTGTATGGCTTTCCTGACGGATTTCCTTCTCACCCTTGAAGCCGTGACCTTTTCCATCTGCTCTCTCATACTCTTGGAAACACTTCCCACGGAACAGGATTTGAATTGCGACAGACATTCTACACTAATTACTTCTGTAGCACAGGCATGGGGCACATTCCTTGCGATTTCACCCTTACATGGGAAAAGTCTACCATGTTCAGGGAAGATGTTAGTGAGTAGTTCGTTTCTCGGCAGGGGTGTTTCTTCAGACTGAAGAGTACTTCCTTTGTTTAGGATTCAACACGTACATTTTGTGACTCTGGATTCCTCGGGAACCCAGATGGAAGCTCGAAGTCGCGTTTGACACAGACTTGGTTCGCAGAGATTAGTGTATGCCTTTCCTTGGGCGAAGTCACATCCTTTTGAAAACCCTTCTATCTTCGTGACACGTGGTGTTCGTTGAGGAAAGCCCCCCCAGAAGAAGTTGTTCCGCGAGTATGGTGTATCACTCTTCCTTCCCCTCCGTTTTCTTTCGCACTTTGCTTCAAGCCGCTTCGTCCCTCAGCAAAGCCGATGGCAGTCGAAGGACCGCCCCTCCACAGCAGCGTTGTTTCTTAGACTTAAGTGTATAGCACGTCCCTTACGCTTCCTCCCCTTTCCAGACACACACCTCTCTAGGGGACAACTAGTGTGTTGGTTGTCCCATTCGACCCCCATTTTTCTTCACAAATCAGCGTGTGGCATCTTCCTTGCGCTTTCAAACAAAGTACTGACAACGCTTCTATCTTCCCGAAACAAGATCTGAGTTGGGAGAAGCTTTCGACCCAAGTTCGTTCTCAAGCAGTGGTATATGGCACAGTAGTTGTGCCTTCGCTTTTAACGTTGGAAATTTCCTGCGTCTTCTTCCCTGTAGATGGCAGTGGAAAGACTATTTCTCTCTACCGCTTTGTTCCTTGAGAGGTGAGTGTAAGACACTTACACATATATCTCAAAAGGCGTCATGCTTCCCGCACCGAGAGGTGAGCACGAAATCGTGTTGGACGTGGCCTTGTTTCTCTGAGTTCAGTGGAAGGCGCTGCTGAGGCTAGCTCACGTACCTTTGAAGGCCCTTCCAACTTCATGACACAAGACTTTCGTGGAGAGGGACCCTCCACACACCGTGTTCCTCACTGTAGTGTATCGCGCTTTCCGTCTCTTTTCTCTCGCCCTAAGCTTTAACAAGGTGCTTCCATCCGTACGGAAAGGGCTGGTCGTCGACGGACGGCAACCCTCTAGATTTGTTCTTAGAGTCAAACACCCGTAGGCAAGCCTCCTTACGCTTCCTCACATCATACCTCTCCATACTCATCCTTCTTCATGGAACGAACAGTAGACACATTCGAAACGGACGGCCGACTCTAGGGTACGTCCCTCATGCCTCCACACCCACGACGGAAAACACTTTTATCTTCCTGAAACAATATGATAGCTGAGGGCAGACTTCTTCACAAGGGGTTCGTCAAGCACCGTCACAGGGCACGGCACCTTCTTTATGCCTTCACACGTTCATGCCAGAAGGCCGCTCATACGCAGGTGGTGTATGGCTTTCCAGGACTTCCTTCTCACACTTAAAGGCATGACCTGTTCCCTCTGCTGTCTCTCATACTCTTTGAAAACGTTCCTCGCGGAACAAGATTGGAATGGCGAGGGACCATCTACCCTAAGTATGTCTGTGCCACAGGCACGGGGCACATTCCTCGCGCTGCCACACTTACGTTGGAATAGACGAGCATTTTCAGGGAAGGTGTTAGTAGAAACACGGTTTCTCTGCAGTGGTGTTTCTTCAGACTGAAGTGCACGCCGCCTGTTTCGGATTCAACACATACCTGTTGTGACTATGTTCTCCCCGTGACGCCAGAGGTCAGCTCGAAGTCGCCTTCGACACAGACTTGTTTCGCGCCGTTTAGTCTGTGGCTTTCCTTTGGCGAACTCACGTACATTTGGAAAACCCTTCTAGCGTCGTGACCCATGGTGTCCATTGAGCGAAGCCCTCCGTACCACGTTCTTCCACGAGGAAGGCCTATCGGGCTTTTCCTCTGCTTCCTTTCATACTTGGCGTAAAGCCGCTTCGATCCTTCGGAAGGGAGAAGGGAGTCGAAGGACCGCTCCTCCGCAGCATTGTTTTTGAGACCTAAGTGTAGAGCTCGTTCCTTACGCTTCCTCCGATTTCCAGACACACACCTCTCTAGGGGACAACTTGTTCGTTGGTGGTCACATTCGACGCACATTTTTCCTCACAATTCCGCGGATGGCATTTTCCTGACGCTTTCACACGAAGTCCTGAAAACGCTTGTCTCTCCCTGAAACAAGATCTGAGTTGAGAGAAGCTTGAGACACAACTCCTTTCTCAAACAGTGGAATATGGCCCAGTAGTTGTGCCTTCACTTTTAACGGTGGAAAGTTCTTCCATCTCTTCCCTGTAGGTGGTAGTGGAAAGACTGTTTCCCTACACTTTTCGTTTCTTGAGAGGTGAGTGTAAGACACTTACCTTCTATAGCAACACACACATACCTCCAAAGGCTTCTTTCTTCAAGAACCCAGATGTTAGCGCGAAAGCCTGATGGACATGGCCTCGTTTCTCAGAATTCAGTGTAAGGCTACTACCACTGAGGCTAGCCCGCGTACATTGGAAGACCCATCCACCTCCACGACACAGGACTTAATGGAGAGAAACCCTCCGCCCAACGTGTTCCTCCCTGGACGGTATCGCGCGTTCCATCTCTTTCCTTTCACACCCGGTTTAACAAGCCGCTTCCACCCTTACGAAAAGAGACGGTAGTCGAAGGACGCCAACCCTCGAGATTTGTTCTTAGAGGGAAACAGGCGTATGCCATCTTCCTTGTGCTTCCGCACATCATACATTTCCATACACATCTTTCTTCATGTCACGACGGTAGGCACATTCGAAACGGAGAGCTAAGTCTAGTCTATGTCCCTTACGCCTTCACACCCAATACGGAAAACACTTTCCTCTTTCCTGAAACGATATGATAGTTGAGGGAAGCCTTCTTCACAAGTGGTTTCTCAAGCACCGTCCGTCACAGGGCACATTCTAGATGCTTTCACCATTTCATGCTAAGTGCTTCTCACCCTTACGTGTATGGCTTTCCTGACGGATTTCCTTCTCACCCTTGAAACCGTGACCTTTTCCATCTGCTCTCTCATACTCTTGGAAACACTTCCCACGGAACAGGATTTGAATTGCGACAGACATTCTACACTAATTACTTCTGTAGCACAGGCATGGGGCACATTCCTTGCGATTTCACCCTTACATGGGAAAAGTCTACCATGTTCAGGGAAGATGTTAGTGAGTAGTTCGTTTCTCGGCAGGGGTGTTTCTTCAGACTGAAGAGTACTTCCTTTGTTTAGGATTCAACACGTACATTTTGTGACTCTGGATTCCTCGGGAACCCAGATGGAAGCTCGAAGTCGCGTTTGACACAGACTTGGTTCGCAGAGATTAGTGTATGCCTTTCCTTGGGCGAAGTCACATCCTTTTGAAAACCCTTCTATCTTCGTGACACATGGTGTTCGTTGAGGAAAGCCCCCCCAGAAGAAGTTGTTCCGCGAGTATGGTGTATCACTCTTCCTTCCCCTCCGTTTTCTTTCGCACTTTGCTTCAAGCCGCTTCGTCCCTCAGCAAAGCCGATGGCAGTCGAAGGACCGCCCCTCCACAGCAGCGTTGTTTCTTAGACTTAAGTGTATAGCACGTCCCTTACGCTTCCTCCCCTTTCCAGACACACACCTCTCTAGGGGACAACTAGTGTGTTGGTTGTCCCATTCGACCCCCATTTTTCTTCACAAATCAGCGTGTGGCATCTTCCTTGCGCTTTCAAACAAAGTACTGACAACGCTTCTATCTTCCCGAAACAAGATCTGAGTTGGGAGAAGCTTTCGACCCAAGTTCGTTCTCAAGCAGTGGTATATGGCACAGTAGTTGTGCCTTCGCTTTTAACGTTGGAAATTTCCTGCGTCTTCTTCCCTGTAGATGGCAGTGGAAAGACTATTTCTCTCTACCGCTTTGTTCCTTGAGAGGTGAGTGTAAGACACTTACACATATATCTCAAAAGGCGTCATGCTTCCCGCACCGAGAGGTGAGCACGAAATCGTGTTGGACGTGGCCTTGTTTCTCTGAGTTCAGTGGAAGGCGCTGCTGAGGCTAGCTCACGTACCTTTGAAGGCCCTTCCAACTTCATGACACAAGACTTTCGTGGAGAGGGACCCTCCACACACCGTGTTCCTCACTGTAGTGTATCGCGCTTTCCGTCTCTTTTCTCTCGCCCTAAGCTTTAACAAGGTGCTTCCATCCGTACGGAAAGGGCTGGTCGTCGACGGACGGCAACCCTCTAGATTTGTTCTTAGAGTCAAACACCCGTAGGCAAGCCTCCTTACGCTTCCTCACATCATACCTCTCCATACTCATCCTTCTTCATGGAACGAACAGTAGACACATTCGAAACGGACGGCCGACTCTAGGGTACGTCCCTCATGCCTCCACACCCACGACGGAAAACACTTTTATCTTCCTGAAACAATATGATAGCTGAGGGCAGACTTCTTCACAAGGGGTTCGTCAAGCACCGTCACAGGGCACGGCACCTTCTTTATGCCTTCACACGTTCATGCCAGAAGGCCGCTCATACGCAGGTGGTGTATGGCTTTCCAGGACTTCCTTCTCACACTTAAAGGCATGACCTGTTCCCTCTGCTGTCTCTCATACTCTTTGAAAACGTTCCTCGCGGAACAAGATTGGAATGGCGAGGGACCATCTACCCTAAGTATGTCTGTGCCACAGGCACGGGGCACATTCCTCGCGCTGCCACACTTACGTTGGAATAGACGAGCATTTTCAGGGAAGGTGTTAGTAGAAACACGGTTTCTCTGCAGTGGTGTTTCTTCAGACTGAAGTGCACGCCGCCTGTTTCGGATTCAACACATACCTGTTGTGACTATGTTCTCCCCGTGACGCCAGAGGTCAGCTCGAAGTCGCCTTCGACACAGACTTGTTTCGCGCCGTTTAGTCTGTGGCTTTCCTTTGGCGAACTCACGTACATTTGGAAAACCCTTCTAGCGTCGTGACCCATGGTGTCCATTGAGCGAAGCCCTCCATACCACGTTGTTCCACGAGGAAGGCCTATTCGGGCTTTTCCTCTGCTTCCTTTCATACTTGGCGAAAAGCCGCTTCGATCCTTCGGAAGGGAGAAGGGAGTCGAAGGACCGCTCCTCCGCAGCATTGTTTTTGAGACCTAAGTGTAGAGCTCGTTCCTTACGCTTCCTCCGATTTCCAGACACACACCTCTCTAGGGGACAACTTGTTCGTTGGTGGTCACATTCGACGCACACTTTTCCTCACAATTCCGCGGATGGCATTTTCCTGACGCTTTCACACGAAGTCCTGAAAACGCTTGTCTCTCCCTGAAACAAGATCTGAGTTGAGAGAAGCTTGAGACACAACTCCTTTCTCAAACAGTGGAATATGGCCCAGTAGTTGTGCCTTCACTTTTAACGGTGGAAAGTTCTTCCATCTCTTCCCTGTAGGTGGTAGTGGAAAGACTGTTTCCCTACACTTTTCGTTTCTTGAGAGGCGAGTGTAAGACACTTACCTTCTATAGCAACACACACATACCTCCAAAGGCTTCTTTCTTCAAGAACCCAGATGTTAGCACGAAAGCCTGATGGACATGGCCTCGTTTCTCAGAATTCAGTGTAAGGCTACTACCACTGAGGCTAGCCCGCGTACATTGGAAGACCCATCCACCTCCACGACACAGGACTTAATGGAGAGAAACCCTCCGCCCAACGTGTTCCTCCCTGGACGGTATCGCGCGTTCCATCTCTTTCCTTTCACACCCGGTTTAACAAGCCGCTTCCATCCTTACGAAAAGAGACGGTAGTCGAAGGACGCCAACCCTCGAGATTTGTTCTTAGAGGGAAACAGGCGTATGCCATCTTCCTTGTGCTTCCGCACATCATACATTTCCATACACATCTTTCTTCATGTCACGACGGTAGGCACATTCGAAACGGAGAGCTAAGTCTAGTCTATGTCCCTTACGCCTTCACACCCAATACGGAAAACACTTTCCTCTTTCCTGAAACGATATGATAGTTGAGGGAAGCCTTCTTCACAAGTGGTTTCTCAAGCACCGTCCGTCACAGGGCACATTCTAGATGCTTTCACCATTTCATGCTAAGTGCTTCTCACCCTTACGTGTATGGCTTTCCTGACGGATTTCCTTCTCACCCTTGAAACCGTGACCTTTTCCATCTGCTCTCTCATACTCTTGGAAACACTTCCCACGGAACAGGATTTGAATTGCGACAGACATTCTACACTAATTACTTCTGTAGCACAGGCATGGGGCACATTCCTTGCGATTTCACCCTTACATGGGAAAAGTCTACCATGTTCATGGAAGATGTTAGTGAGTAGTTCGTTTCTCGGCAGGGGTGTTTCTTCAGACTGAAGAGTACTTCCTTTGTTTAGGATTCAACACGTACATTTTGTGACTCTGGATTCCTCGGGAACCCAGATGGAAGCTCGAAGTCGCGTTTGACACAGACTTGGTTCGCAGAGATTAGTGTATGCCTTTCCTTGGGCGAAGTCACATCCTTTTGAAAACCCTTCTATCTTCGTGACACATGGTGTTCGTTGAGGAAAGCCCCCCCAGAAGAAGTTGTTCCGCGAGTATGGTGTATCACTCTTCCTTCCCCTCCGTTTTCTTTCGCACTTTGCTTCAAGCCGCTTCGTCCCTCAGCAAAGCCGATGGCAGTCGAAGGACCGCCCCTCCACAGCAGCGTTGTTTCTTAGACTTAAGTGTATAGCACGTCCCTTACGCTTCCTCCCCTTTCCAGACACACACCTCTCTAGGGGACAACTAGTGTGTTGGTTGTCCCATTCGACCCCCATTTTTCTTCACAAATCAGCGTGTGGCATCTTCCTTGCGCTTTCAAACAAAGTACTGACAACGCTTCTATCTTCCCGAAACAAGATCTGAGTTGGGAGAAGCTTTCGACCCAAGTTCGTTCTCAAGCAGTGGTATATGGCACAGTAGTTGTGCCTTCGCTTTTAACGTTGGAAATTTCCTGCGTCTTCTTCCCTGTAGATGGCAGTGGAAAGACTATTTCTCTCTACCGCTTTGTTCCTTGAGAGGTGAGTGTAAGACACTTACACATATATCTCAAAAGGCGTCATGCTTCCCGCACCGAGAGGTGAGCACGAAATCGTGTTGGACGTGGCCTTGTTTCTCTGAGTTCAGTGGAAGGCGCTGCTGAGGCTAGCTCACGTACCTTTGAAGGCCCTTCCAACTTCATGACACAAGACTTTCGTGGAGAGGGACCCTCCACACACCGTGTTCCTCACTGTAGTGTATCGCGCTTTCCGTCTCTTTTCTCTCGCCCTAAGCTTTAACAAGGTGCTTCCATCCGTACGGAAAGGGCTGGTCGTCGACGGACGGCAACCCTCTAGATTTGTTCTTAGAGTCAAACACCCGTAGGCAAGCCTCCTTACGCTTCCTCACATCATACCTCTCCATACTCATCCTTCTTCATGGAACGAACAGTAGACACATTCGAAACGGACGGCCGACTCTAGGGTACGTCCCTCATGCCTCCACACCCACGACGGAAAACACTTTTATCTTCCTGAAACAATATGATAGCTGAGGGCAGACTTCTTCACAAGGGGTTCGTCAAGCACCGTCACAGGGCACGGCACCTTCTTTATGCCTTCACACGTTCATGCCAGAAGGCCGCTCATACGCAGGTGGTGTATGGCTTTCCAGGACTTCCTTCTCACACTTAAAGGCATGATCTGTTCCCTCTGCTGTCTCTCATACTCTTTGAAAACGTTCCTCGCGGAACAAGATTGGAATGGCGAGGGACCATCTACCCTAAGTATGTCTGTGCCACAGGCACGGGGCACATTCCTCGCGCTGCCACACTTACGTTGGAATAGACGAGCATTTTCAGGGAAGGTGTTAGTAGAAACACGGTTTCTCTGCAGTGGTGTTTCTTCAGACTGAAGTGCACGCCGCCTGTTTCGGATTCAACACATACCTGTTGTGACTATGTTCTCCCCGTGACGCCAGAGGTCAGCTCGAAGTCGCCTTCGACACAGACTTGTTTCGCGCCGTTTAGTCTGTGGCTTTCCTTTGGCGAACTCACGTACATTTGGAAAACCCTTCTAGCGTCGTGACCCATGGTGTCCATTGAGCGAAGCCCTCCATACCACGTTGTTCCACGAGGAAGGCCTATTCGGGCTTTTCCTCTGCTTCCTTTCATACTTGGCGAAAAGCCGCTTCGATCCTTCGGAAGGGAGAAGGGAGTCGAAGGACCGCTCCTCCGCAGCATTGCTTTTGAGACCTAAGTGTAGAGCTCGTTCCTTACGCTTCCTCCGATTTCCAGACACACACCTCTCTAGGGGACAACTTGTTCGTTGGTGGTCACATTCGACGCACATTTTTCCTCACAATTCCGCGGATGGCATTTTCCTGACGCTTTCACACGAAGTCCTGAAAACGCTTGTCTCTCCCTGAAACAAGATCTGAGTTGAGAGAAGCTTGAGACACAACTCCTTTCTCAAACAGTGGAATATGGCACAGTAGTTGTGCCTTCACTTTTAACGGTGGAAAGTTCTTCCATCTCTTCCCTGTAGGTGGTAGTGGAAAGACTGTTTCCCTACACTTTTCGTTTCTTGAGAGGCGAGTGTAAGACACTTACCTTCTATAGCAACACACACATACCTCCAAAGGCTTCTTTCTTCAAGAACCCAGATGTTAGCACGAAAGCCTGATGGACATGGCCTCGTTTCTCAGAATTCAGTGTAAGGCTACTACCACTGAGGCTAGCCCGCGTACATTGGAAGACCCATCCACCTCCACGACACAGGACTTAATGGAGAGAAACCCTCCGCCCAACGTGTTCCTCCCTGGACGGTATCACGCGTTCCATCTCTTTCCTTTCACACCCGGTTTAACAAGCCGCTTCCATCCTTACGAAAAGAGACGGTAGTCGAAGGACGCCAACCCTCGAGATTTGTTCTTAGAGGGAAACAGGCGTATGCCATCTTCCTTGTGCTTCCGCACATCATACATTTCCATACACATCTTTCTTCATGTCACGACGGTAGGCACATTCGAAACGGAGAGCTAAGTCTAGTCTATGTCCCTTACGCCTTCACACCCAATACGGAAAACACTTTCCTCTTTCCTGAAACGATATGATAGTTGAGGGAAGCCTTCTTCACAAGTGGTTTCTCAAGCACCGTCCGTCACAGGGCACATTCTAGATGCTTTCACCATTTCATGCTAAGTGCTTCTCACCCTTACGTGTATGGCTTTCCTGACGGATTTCCTTCTCACCCTTGAAGCCGTGACCTTTTCCATCTGCTCTCTCATACTCTTGGAAACACTTCCCACGGAACAGGATTTGAATTGCGACAGACATTCTACACTAATTACTTCTGTAGCACAGGCATGGGGCACATTCCTTGCGATTTCACCCTTACATGGGAAAAGTCTACCATGTTCAGGGAAGATGTTAGTGAGTAGTTCGTTTCTCGGCAGGGGTGTTTCTTCAGACTGAAGAGTACTTCCTTTGTTTAGGATTCAACACGTACATTTTGTGACTCTGGATTCCTCGGGAACCCAGATGGAAGCTCGAAGTCGCGTTTGACACAGACTTGGTTCGCAGAGATTAGTGTATGCCTTTCCTTGGGCGAAGTCACATCCTTTTGAAAACCCTTCTATCTTCGTGACACGTGGTGTTCGTTGAGGAAAGCCCCCCCAGAAGAAGTTGTTCCGCGAGTATGGTGTATCACTCTTCCTTCCCCTCCGTTTTCTTTCGCACTTTGCTTCAAGCCGCTTCGTCCCTCAGCAAAGCCGATGGCAGTCGAAGGACCGCCCCTCCACAGCAGCGTTGTTTCTTAGACTTAAGTGTATAGCACGTCCCTTACGCTTCCTCCCCTTTCCAGACACACACCTCTCTAGGGGACAACTAGTGTGTTGGTTGTCCCATTCGACCCCCATTTTTCTTCACAAATCAGCGTGTGGCATCTTCCTTGCGCTTTCAAACAAAGTACTGACAACGCTTCTATCTTCCCGAAACAAGATCTGAGTTGGGAGAAGCTTTCGACCCAAGTTCGTTCTCAAGCAGTGGTATATGGCACAGTAGTTGTGCCTTCGCTTTTAACGTTGGAAATTTCCTGCGTCTTCTTCCCTGTAGATGGCAGTGGAAAGACTATTTCTCTCTACCGCTTTGTTCCTTGAGAGGTGAGTGTAAGACACTTACACATATATCTCAAAAGGCGTCATGCTTCCCGCACCGAGAGGTGAGCACGAAATCGTGTTGGACGTGGCCTTGTTTCTCTGAGTTCAGTGGAAGGCGCTGCTGAGGCTAGCTCACGTACCTTTGAAGGCCCTTCCAACTTCATGACACAAGACTTTCGTGGAGAGGGACCCTCCACACACCGTGTTCCTCACTGTAGTGTATCGCGCTTTCCGTCTCTTTTCTCTCGCCCTAAGCTTTAACAAGGTGCTTCCATCCGTACGGAAAGGGCTGGTCGTCGACGGACGGCAACCCTCTAGATTTGTTCTTAGAGTCAAACACCCGTAGGCAAGCCTCCTTACGCTTCCTCACATCATACCTCTCCATACTCATCCTTCTTCATGGAACGAACAGTAGACACATTCGAAACGGACGGCCGACTCTAGGGTACGTCCCTCATGCCTCCACACCCACGACGGAAAACACTTTTATCTTCCTGAAACAATATGATAGCTGAGGGCAGACTTCTTCACAAGGGGTTCGTCAAGCACCGTCACAGGGCACGGCACCTTCTTTATGCCTTCACACGTTCATGCCAGAAGGCCGCTCATACGCAGGTGGTGTATGGCTTTCCAGGACTTCCTTCTCACACTTAAAGGCATGACCTGTTCCCTCTGCTGTCTCTCATACTCTTTGAAAACGTTCCTCGCGGAACAAGATTGGAATGGCGAGGGACCATCTACCCTAAGTATGTCTGTGCCACAGGCACGGGGCACATTCCTCGCGCTGCCACACTTACGTTGGAATAGACGAGCATTTTCAGGGAAGGTGTTAGTAGAAACACGGTTTCTCTGCAGTGGTGTTTCTTCAGACTGAAGTGCACGCCGCCTGTTTCGGATTCAACACATACCTGTTGTGACTATGTTCTCCCCGTGACGCCAGAGGTCAGCTCGAAGTCGCCTTCGACACAGACTTGTTTCGCGCCGTTTAGTCTGTGGCTTTCCTTTGGCGAACTCACGTACATTTGGAAAACCCTTCTAGCGTCGTGACCCATGGTGTCCATTGAGCGAAGCCCTCCGTACCACGTTCTTCCACGAGGAAGGCCTATCGGGCTTTTCCTCTGCTTCCTTTCATACTTGGCGTAAAGCCGCTTCGATCCTTCGGAAGGGAGAAGGGAGTCGAAGGACCGCTCCTCCGCAGCATTGCTTTTGAGACCTAAGTGTAGAGCTCGTTCCTTACGCTTCCTCCGATTTCCAGACACACACCTCTCTAGGGGACAACTTGTTCGTTGGTGGTCACATTCGACGCACATTTTTCCTCACAATTCCGCGGATGGCATTTTCCTGACGCTTTCACACGAAGTCCTGAAAACGCTTGTCTCTCCCTGAAACAAGATCTGAGTTGAGAGAAGCTTGAGACACAACTCCTTTCTCAAACAGTGGAATATGGCACAGTAGTTGTGCCTTCACTTTTAACGGTGGAAAGTTCTTCCATCTCTTCCCTGTAGGTGGTAGTGGAAAGACTGTTTCCCTACACTTTTCGTTTCTTGAGAGGTGAGTGTAAGACACTTACCTTCTATAGCAACACACACATACCTCCAAAGGCTTCTTTCTTCAAGAACCCAGATGTTAGCGCGAAAGCCTGATGGACATGGCCTCGTTTCTCAGAATTCAGTGTAAGGCTACTACCACTGAGGCTAGCCCGCGTACATTGGAAGACCCATCCACCTCCACGACACAGGACTTAATGGAGAGAAACCCTCCGCCCAACGTGTTCCTCCCTGGACGGTATCGCGCGTTCCATCTCTTTCCTTTCACACCCGGTTTAACAAGCCGCTTCCATCCTTACGAAAAGAGACGGTAGTCGAAGGACGCCAACCCTCGAGATTTGTTCTTAGAGGGAAACAGGCGTATGCCATCTTCCTTGTGCTTCCGCACATCATACATTTCCATACACATCTTTCTTCATGTCACGACGGTAGGCACATTCGAAACGGAGAGCTAAGTCTAGTCTATGTCCCTTACGCCTTCACACCCAATACGGAAAACACTTTCCTCTTTCCTGAAACGATATGATAGTTGAGGGAAGCCTTCTTCACAAGTGGTTTCTCAAGCAACGTCCGTCACAGGGCACATTCTAGATGCTTTCACCATTTCATGCTAAGTGCTTCTCACCCTTACGTGTATGGCTTTCCTGACGGATTTCCTTCTCACCCTTGAAGCCGTGACCTTTTCCATCTGCTCTCTCATACTCTTGGAAACACTTCCCACGGAACAGGATTTGAATTGCGACAGACATTCTACACTAATTACTTCTGTAGCACAGGCATGGGGCACATTCCTTGCGATTTCACCCTTACATGGGAAAAGTCTACCATGTTCAGGGAAGATGTTAGTGAGTAGTTCGTTTCTCGGCAGGGGTGTTTCTTCAGACTGAAGAGTACTTCCTTTGTTTAGGATTCAACACGTACATTTTGTGACTCTGGATTCCACGGGAACCCAGATGGAAGCTCGAAGTCGCGTTTGACACAGACTTGGTTCGCAGAGATTAGTGTATGCCTTTCCTTGGGCGAAGTCACATCCTTTTGAAAACCCTTCTATCTTCGTGACACGTGGTGTTCGTTGAGGAAAGCCCCCCCAGAAGAAGTTGTTCCGCGAGTATGGTGTATCACTCTTCCTTCCCCTCCGTTTTCTTTCGCACTTTGCTTCAAGCCGCTTCGTCCCTCAGCAAAGCCGATGGCAGTCGAAGGACCGCCCCTCCACAGCAGCGTTGTTTCTTAGACTTAAGTGTATAGCACGTCCCTTACGCTTCCTCCCCTTTCCAGACACACACCTCTCTAGGGGACAACTAGTGTGTTGGTTGTCCCATTCGACCCCCATTTTTCTTCACAAATCAGCGTGTGGCATCTTCCTTGCGCTTTCAAACAAAGTACTGACAACGCTTCTATCTTCCCGAAACAAGATCTGAGTTGGGAGAAGCTTTCGACCCAAGTTCGTTCTCAAGCAGTGGTATATGGCACAGTAGTTGTGCCTTCGCTTTTAACGTTGGAAATTTCCTGCGTCTTCTTCCCTGTAGATGGCAGTGGAAAGACTATTTCTCTCTACCGCTTTGTTCCTTGAGAGGTGAGTGTAAGACACTTACACATATATCTCAAAAGGCGTCATGCTTCCCGCACCGAGAGGTGAGCACGAAATCGTGTTGGACGTGGCCTTGTTTCTCTGAGTTCAGTGGAAGGCGCTGCTGAGGCTAGCTCACGTACCTTTGAAGGCCCTTCCAACTTCATGACACAAGACTTTCGTGGAGAGGGACCCTCCACACACCGTGTTCCTCACTGTAGTGTATCGCGCTTTCCGTCTCTTTTCTCTCGCCCTAAGCTTTAACAAGGTGCTTCCATCCGTACGGAAAGGGCTGGTCGTCGACGGACGGCAACCCTCTAGATTTGTTCTTAGAGTCAAACACCCGTAGGCAAGCCTCCTTACGCTTCCTCACATCATACCTCTCCATACTCATCCTTCTTCATGGAACGAACAGTAGACACATTTGAAACGGACGGCCGACTCTAGGGTACGTCCCTCATGCCTCCACACCCACGACGGAAAACACTTTTATCTTCCTGAAACAATATGATAGCTGAGGGCAGACTTCTTCACAAGGGGTTCGTCAAGCACCGTCACAGGGCACGGCACCTTCTTTATGCCTTCACACGTTCATGCCAGAAGGCCGCTCATACGCAGGTGGTGTATGGCTTTCCAGGACTTCCTTCTCACACTTAAAGGCATGACCTGTTCCCTCTGCTGTCTCTCATACTCTTTGAAAACGTTCCTCGCGGAACAAGATTGGAATGGCGAGGGACCATCTACCCTAAGTATGTCTGTGCCACAGGCACGGGGCACATTCCTCGCGCTGCCACACTTACGTTGGAATAGACGAGCATTTTCAGGGAAGGTGTTAGTAGAAACACGGTTTCTCTGCAGTGGTGTTTCTTCAGACTGAAGTGCACGCCGCCTGTTTCGGATTCAACACATACCTGTTGTGACTATGTTCTCCCCGTGACGCCAGAGGTCAGCTCGAAGTCGCCTTCGACACAGACTTGTTTCGCGCCGTTTAGTCTGTGGCTTTCCTTTGGCGAACTCACGTACATTTGGAAAACCCTTCTAGCGTCGTGACCCATGGTGTCCATTGAGCGAAGCCCTCCATACCACGTTGTTCCACGAGGAAGGCCTATTCGGGCTTTTCCTCTGCTTCCTTTCATACTTGGCGAAAAGCCGCTTCGATCCTTCGGAAGGGAGAAGGGAGTCGAAGGACCGCTCCTCCGCAGCATTGTTTTTGAGACCTAAGTGTAGAGCTCGTTCCTTACGCTTCCTCCGATTTCCAGACACACACCTCTCTAGGGGACAACTTGTTCGTTGGTGGTCACATTCGACGCACACTTTTCCTCACAATTCCGCGGATGGCATTTTCCTGACGCTTTCACACGAAGTCCTGAAAACGCTTGTCTCTCCCTGAAACAAGATCTGAGTTGAGAGAAGCTTGAGACACAACTCCTTTCTCAAACAGTGGAATATGGCACAGTAGTTGTGCCTTCACTTTTAACGGTGGAAAGTTCTTCCATCTCTTCCCTGTAGGTGGTAGTGGAAAGACTGTTTCCCTACACTTTTCGTTTCTTGAGAGGCGAGTGTAAGACACTTACCTTCTATAGCAACACACACATACCTCCAAAGGCTTCTTTCTTCAAGAACCCAGATGTTAGCACGAAAGCCTGATGGACATGGCCTCGTTTCTCAGAATTCAGTGTAAGGCTACTACCACTGAGGCTAGCCCGCGTACATTGGAAGACCCATCCACCTCCACGACACAGGACTTAATGGAGAGAAACCCTCCGCCCAACGTGTTCCTCCCTGGACGGTATCGCGCGTTCCATCTCTTTCCTTTCACACCCGGTTTAACAAGCCGCTTCCATCCTTACGAAAAGAGACGGTAGTCGAAGGACGCCAACCCTCGAGATTTGTTCTTAGAGGGAAACAGGCGTATGCCATCTTCCTTGTGCTTCCGCACATCATACATTTCCATACACATCTTTCTTCATGTCACGACGGTAGGCACATTCGAAACGGAGAGCTAAGTCTAGTCTATGTCCCTTACGCCTTCACACCCAATACGGAAAACACTTTCCTCTTTCCTGAAACGATATGATAGTTGAGGGAAGCCTTCTTCACAAGTGGTTTCTCAAGCACCGTCCGTCACAGGGCACATTCTAGATGCTTTCACCATTTCATGCTAAGTGCTTCTCACCCTTACGTGTATGGCTTTCCTGACGGATTTCCTTCTCACCCTTGAAGCCGTGACCTTTTCCATCTGCTCTCTCATACTCTTGGAAACACTTCCCACGGAACAGGATTTGAATTGCGACAGACATTCTACACTAATTACTTCTGTAGCACAGGCATGGGGCACATTCCTTGCGATTTCACCCTTACATGGGAAAAGTCTACCATGTTCAGGGAAGATGTTAGTGAGTAGTTCGTTTCTCGGCAGGGGTGTTTCTTCAGACTGAAGAGTACTTCCTTTGTTTAGGATTCAACACGTACATTTTGTGACTCTGGATTCCTCGGGAACCCAGATGGAAGCTCGAAGTCGCGTTTGACACAGACTTGGTTCGCAGAGATTAGTGTATGCCTTTCCTTGGGCGAAGTCACATCCTTTTGAAAACCCTTCTATCTTCGTGACACGTGGTGTTCGTTGAGGAAAGCCCCCCCAGAAGAAGTTGTTCCGCGAGTATGGTGTATCACTCTTCCTTCCCCTCCGTTTTCTTTCGCACTTTGCTTCAAGCCGCTTCGTCCCTCAGCAAAGCCGATGGCAGTCGAAGGACCGCCCCTCCACAGCAGCGTTGTTTCTTAGACTTAAGTGTATAGCACGTCCCTTACGCTTCCTCCCCTTTCCAGACACACACCTCTCTAGGGGACAACTAGTGTGTTGGTTGTCCCATTCGACCCCCATTTTTCTTCACAAATCAGCGTGTGGCATCTTCCTTGCGCTTTCAAACAAAGTACTGACAACGCTTCTATCTTCCCGAAACAAGATCTGAGTTGGGAGAAGCTTTCGACCCAAGTTCGTTCTCAAGCAGTGGTATATGGCACAGTAGTTGTGCCTTCGCTTTTAACGTTGGAAATTTCCTGCGTCTTCTTCCCTGTAGATGGCAGTGGAAAGACTATTTCTCTCTACCGCTTTGTTCCTTGAGAGGTGAGTGTAAGACACTTACACATATATCTCAAAAGGCGTCATGCTTCCCGCACCGAGAGGTGAGCACGAAATCGTGTTGGACGTGGCCTTGTTTCTCTGAGTTCAGTGGAAGGCGCTGCTGAGGCTAGCTCACGTACCTTTGAAGGCCCTTCCAACTTCATGACACAAGACTTTCGTGGAGAGGGACCCTCCACACACCGTGTTCCTCACTGTAGTGTATCGCGCTTTCCGTCTCTTTTCTCTCGCCCTAAGCTTTAACAAGGTGCTTCCATCCGTACGGAAAGGGCTGGTCGTCGACGGACGGCAACCCTCTAGATTTGTTCTTAGAGTCAAACACCCGTAGGCAAGCCTCCTTACGCTTCCTCACATCATACCTCTCCATACTCATCCTTCTTCATGGAACGAACAGTAGACACATTCGAAACGGACGGCCGACTCTAGGGTACGTCCCTCATGCCTCCACACCCACGACGGAAAACACTTTTATCTTCCTGAAACAATATGATAGCTGAGGGCAGACTTCTTCACAAGGGGTTCGTCAAGCACCGTCACAGGGCACGGCACCTTCTTTATGCCTTCACACGTTCATGCCAGAAGGCCGCTCATACGCAGGTGGTGTATGGCTTTCCAGGACTTCCTTCTCACACTTAAAGGCATGACCTGTTCCCTCTGCTGTCTCTCATACTCTTTGAAAACGTTCCTCGCGGAACAAGATTGGAATGGCGAGGGACCATCTACCCTAAGTATGTCTGTGCCACAGGCACGGGGCACATTCCTCGCGCTGCCACACTTACGTTGGAATAGACGAGCATTTTCAGGGAAGGTGTTAGTAGAAACACGGTTTCTCTGCAGTGGTGTTTCTTCAGACTGAAGTGCACGCCGCCTGTTTCGGATTCAACACATACCTGTTGTGACTATGTTCTCCCCGTGACGCCAGAGGTCAGCTCGAAGTCGCCTTCGACACAGACTTGTTTCGCGCAGTTTAGTCTGGGGCTTTCCTTTGGCGAACTCACGTACATTTGGAAAACCCTTCTAGCGTCGTGACCCATGGTGTTCATTGAGCGAAGCCCTCCATACCACGTTGTTCCACGAGGAAGGCCTATCGGGCTTTTCCTCTGCTTCCTTTCATACTTGGCGTAAAGCCGCTTCGATCCTTCGGAAAGGAGAAGGGAGTCGAAGGACCGCTCCTCCACAGCATTGTTTTTGAGACCTAAGTGTAGAGCTCGTTCCTTACGCTTCCTCCGATTTCCAGACACACACCGCTCTAGGGGACAACGTGTTCGTTGGTGGTCACATTCGACGCACATTTTTCCTCACAATTCCGCGGATGGCATTTTCCTGACGCTTTCACACGAAGTCCTGAAAACGCTTGTCTCTCCCTGAAACAAGATCTGAGTTGAGAGAAGCTTGGGACACAACTCCTTTCTCAAACAGTGGTATATGGCACAGTAGTTGTGCCTTCACTTTTAACGGTGGAAAGTTCTTCCATCTCTTCCCTGTAGGTGGTAGTGGAAAGACTGTTTCCCTACACTTTCGTTTCTTGAGAGGTGAGTGTAAGACACTTACCTTCTATAGCAACACACACATACCTCCAAAGGCTTCTTTCTTCAAGAACCCAGATGTTAGCACGAAAGCCTGATGGACATGGCCTCGTTTCTCAGAATTCAGTGTAAGGCTACTACCACTGAGGCTAGCCCGCGTACATTGGAAGACCCATCCACCTCCACGACACAGGACTTAATGGAGAGAAACCCTCCGCCCAACGTGTTCCTCCCTGGACGGTATCGCGCGTTCCATCTCTTTCCTTTCACACCCGGTTTAACAAGCCGCTTCCACCCTTACGAAAAGAGACGGTAGTCGAAGGACGCCAACCCTCGAGATTTGTTCTTAGAGGGAAACAGGCGTATGCCATCTTCCTTGTGCTTCCGCACATCATACATTTCCATACACATCTTTCTTCATGTCACGACGGTAGGCACATTCGAAACGGAGAGCTAAGTCTAGTCTATGTCCCTTACGCCTTCACACCCAATACGGAAAACACTTTCCTCTTTCCTGAAACGATATGATAGTTGAGGGAAGCCTTCTTCACAAGTGGTTTCTCAAGCACCGTCCGTCACAGGGCACATTCTAGATGCTTTCACCATTTCATGCTAAGTGCTTCTCATCCTTACGTGTATGGCTTTCCTGACGGATTTCCTTCTCACCCTTGAAACCGTGACCTTTTCCATCTGCTCTCTCATACTCTTGGAAACACTTCCCACGGAACAGGATTTGAATTGCGGCAGACATTCTACACTAATTACTTCTGTAGCACAGGCATGGGGCACATTCCTTGCGATTTCACCCTTACATGGGAAAAGTCTACCATGTTCAGGGAAGATGTTAGTGAGTAGTTCGTTTCTCGGCAGGGGTGTTTCTTCAGACTGAAGAGTACTTCCTTTGTTTAGGATTCAACACGTACATTTTGTGACTCTGGATTCCTCGGGAACCCAGATGGAAGCTCGAAGTCGCGTTTGACACAGACTTGGTTCGCAGAGATTAGTGTATGCCTTTCCTTGGGCGAAGTCACATCCTTTTGAAAACCCTTCTATCTTCGTGACACATGGTGTTCGTTGAGGAAAGCCCCCCCAGAAGAAGTTGTTCCGCGAGTATGGTGTATCACTCTTCCTTCCCCTCCGTTTTCTTTCGCACTTTGCTTCAAGCCGCTTCGTCCCTCAGCAAAGCCGATGGCAGTCGAAGGACCGCCCCTCCACAGCAGCGTTGTTTCTTAGACTTAAGTGTATAGCACGTCCCTTACGCTTCCTCCCCTTTCCAGACACACACCTCTCTAGGGGACAACTAGTGTGTTGGTTGTCCCATTCGACCCCCATTTTTCTTCACAAATCAGCGTGTGGCATCTTCCTTGCGCTTTCAAACAAAGTACTGACAACGCTTCTATCTTCCCGAAACAAGATCTGAGTTGGGAGAAGCTTTCGACCCAAGTTCGTTCTCAAGCAGTGGTATATGGCACAGTAGTTGTGCCTTCGCTTTTAACGTTGGAAATTTCCTGCGTCTTCTTCCCTGTAGATGGCAGTGGAAAGACTATTTCTCTCTACCGCTTTGTTCCTTGAGAGGTGAGTGTAAGACACTTACACATATATCTCAAAAGGCGTCATGCTTCCCGCACCGAGAGGTGAGCACGAAATCGTGTTGGACGTGGCCTTGTTTCTCTGAGTTCAGTGGAAGGCGCTGCTGAGGCTAGCTCACGTACCTTTGAAGGCCCTTCCAACTTCATGACACAAGACTTTCGTGGAGAGGGACCCTCCACACACCGTGTTCCTCACTGTAGTGTATCGCGCTTTCCGTCTCTTTTCTCTCGCCCTAAGCTTTAACAAGGTGCTTCCATCCGTACGGAAAGGGCTGGTCGTCGACGGACGGCAACCCTCTAGATTTGTTCTTAGAGTCAAACACCCGTAGGCAAGCCTCCTTACGCTTCCTCACATCATACCTCTCCATACTCATCCTTCTTCATGGAACGAACAGTAGACACATTCGAAACGGACGGCCGACTCTAGGGTACGTCCCTCATGCCTCCACACCCACGACGGAAAACACTTTTATCTTCCTGAAACAATATGATAGCTGAGGGCAGACTTCTTCACAAGGGGTTCGTCAAGCACCGTCACAGGGCACGGCACCTTCTTTATGCCTTCACACGTTCATGCCAGAAGGCCGCTCATACGCAGGTGGTGTATGGCTTTCCAGGACTTCCTTCTCACACTTAAAGGCATGACCTGTTCCCTCTGCTGTCTCTCATACTCTTTGAAAACGTTCCTCGCGGAACAAGATTGGAATGGCGAGGGACCATCTACCCTAAGTATGTCTGTGCCACAGGCACAGGGCACATTCCTCGCGCTGCCACACTTACGTTGGAATAGACGAGCATTTTCAGGGAAGGTGTTAGTAGAAACACGGTTTCTCTGCAGTGGTGTTTCTTCAGACTGAAGTGCACGCCGCCTGTTTCGGATTCAACACATACCTGTTGTGACTATGTTCTCCCCGTGACGCCAGAGGTCAGCTCGAAGTCGCCTTCGACACAGACTTGTTTCGCGCCGTTTAGTCTGGGGCTTTCCTTTGGCGAACTCACGTACATTTGGAAAACCCTTCTAGCGTCGTGACCCATGGTGTCCATTGAGCGAAGCCCTCCGTACCACGTTGTTCCACGAGGAAGGCCTATCGGGCTTTTCCTCTGCTTCCTTTCATACTTGGCGTAAAGCCGCTTCGATCCTTCGGAAGGGAGAAGGGAGTCGAAGGACCGCTCCTCCGCAGCATTGCTTTTGAGACCTAAGTGTAGAGCTCGTTCCTTACGCTTCCTCCGATTTCCAGACACACACCTCTCTAGGGGACAACTTGTTCGTTGGTGGTCACATTCGACGCACATTTTTCCTCACAATTCCGCGGATGGCATTTTCCTGACGCTTTCACACGAAGTCCTGAAAACGCTTGTCTCTCCCTGAAACAAGATCTGAGTTGAGAGAAGCTTGAGACACAACTCCTTTCTCAAACAGTGGAATATGGCACAGTAGTTGTGCCTTCACTTTTAACGGTGGAAAGTTCTTCCATCTCTTCCCTGTAGGTGGTAGTGGAAAGACTGTTTCCCTACACTTTTCGTTTCTTGAGAGGTGAGTGTAAGACACTTACCTTCTATAGCAACACACACATACCTCCAAAGGCTTCTTTCTTCAAGAACCCAGATGTTAGCACGAAAGCCTGATGGACATGGCCTCGTTTCTCAGAATTCAGTGTAAGGCTACTACCACTGAGGCTAGCCCGCGTACATTGGAAGACCCATCCACCTCCACGACACAGGACTTAATGGAGAGAAACCCTCCGCCCAACGTGTTCCTCCCTGGACGGTATCGCGCGTTCCATCTCTTTCCTTTCACACCCGGTTTAACAAGCCGCTTCCATCCTTACGAAAAGAGACGGTAGTCGAAGGACGCCAACCCTCGAGATTTGTTCTTAGAGGGAAACAGGCGTATGCCATCTTCCTTGTGCTTCCGCACATCATACATTTCCATACACATCTTTCTTCATGTCACGACGGTAGGCACATTCGAAACGGAGAGCTAAGTCTAGTCTATGTCCCTTACGCCTTCACACCCAATACGGAAAACACTTTCCTCTTTCCTGAAACGATATGATAGTTGAGGGAAGCCTTCTTCACAAGTGGTTTCTCAAGCACCGTCCGTCACAGGGCACATTCTAGATGCTTTCACCATTTCATGCTAAGTGCTTCTCACCCTTACGTGTATGGCTTTCCTGACGGATTTCCTTCTCACCCTTGAAGCCGTGACCTTTTCCATCTGCTCTCTCATACTCTTGGAAACACTTCCCACGGAACAGGATTTGAATTGCGACAGACATTCTACACTAATTACTTCTGTAGCACAGGCATGGGGCACATTCCTTGCGATTTCACCCTTACATGGGAAAAGTCTACCATGTTCAGGGAAGATGTTAGTGAGTAGTTCGTTTCTCGGCAGGGGTGTTTCTTCAGACTGAAGAGTACTTCCTTTGTTTAGGATTCAACACGTACATTTTGTGACTCTGGATTCCTCGGGAACCCAGATGGAAGCTCGAAGTCGCGTTTGACACAGACTTGGTTCGCAGAGATTAGTGTATGCCTTTCCTTGGGCGAAGTCACATCCTTTTGAAAACCCTTCTATCTTCGTGACACGTGGTGTTCGTTGAGGAAAGCCCCCCCAGAAGAAGTTGTTCCGCGAGTATGGTGTATCACTCTTCCTTCCCCTCCGTTTTCTTTCGCACTTTGCTTCAAGCCGCTTCGTCCCTCAGCAAAGCCGATGGCAGTCGAAGGACCGCCCCTCCACAGCAGCGTTGTTTCTTAGACTTAAGTGTATAGCACGTCCCTTACGCTTCCTCCCCTTTCCAGACACACACCTCTCTAGGGGACAACTAGTGTGTTGGTTGTCCCATTCGACCCCCATTTTTCTTCACAAATCAGCGTGTGGCATCTTCCTTGCGCTTTCAAACAAAGTACTGACAACGCTTCTATCTTCCCGAAACAAGATCTGAGTTGGGAGAAGCTTTCGACCCAAGTTCGTTCTCAAGCAGTGGTATATGGCACAGTAGTTGTGCCTTCGCTTTTAACGTTGGAAATTTCCTGCGTCTTCTTCCCTGTAGATGGCAGTGGAAAGACTATTTCTCTCTACCGCTTTGTTCCTTGAGAGGTGAGTGTAAGACACTTACACATATATCTCAAAAGGCGTCATGCTTCCCGCACCGAGAGGTGAGCACGAAATCGTGTTGGACGTGGCCTTGTTTCTCTGAGTTCAGTGGAAGGCGCTGCTGAGGCTAGCTCACGTACCTTTGAAGGCCCTTCCAACTTCATGACACAAGACTTTCGTGGAGAGGGACCCTCCACACACCGTGTTCCTCACTGTAGTGTATCGCGCTTTCCGTCTCTTTTCTCTCGCCCTAAGCTTTAACAAGGTGCTTCCATCCGTACGGAAAGGGCTGGTCGTCGACGGACGGCAACCCTCTAGATTTGTTCTTAGAGTCAAACACCCGTAGGCAAGCCTCCTTACGCTTCCTCACATCATACCTCTCCATACTCATCCTTCTTCATGGAACGAACAGTAGACACATTCGAAACGGACGGCCGACTCTAGGGTACGTCCCTCATGCCTCCACACCCACGACGGAAAACACTTTTATCTTCCTGAAACAATATGATAGCTGAGGGCAGACTTCTTCACAAGGGGTTCGTCAAGCACCGTCACAGGGCACGGCACCTTCTTTATGCCTTCACACGTTCATGCCAGAAGGCCGCTCATACGCAGGTGGTGTATGGCTTTCCAGGACTTCCTTCTCACACTTAAAGGCATGACCTGTTCCCTCTGCTGTCTCTCATACTCTTTGAAAACGTTCCTCGCGGAACAAGATTGGAATGGCGAGGGACCATCTACCCTAAGTATGTCTGTGCCACAGGCACGGGGCACATTCCTCGCGCTGCCACACTTACGTTGGAATAGACGAGCATTTTCAGGGAAGGTGTTAGTAGAAACACGGTTTCTCTGCAGTGGTGTTTCTTCAGACTGAAGTGCACGCCGCCTGTTTCGGATTCAACACATACCTGTTGTGACTATGTTCTCCCCGTGACGCCAGAGGTCAGCTCGAAGTCGCCTTCGACACAGACTTGTTTCGCGCCGTTTAGTCTGTGGCTTTCCTTTGGCGAACTCACGTACATTTGGAAAACCCTTCTAGCGTCGTGACCCATGGTGTCCATTGAGCGAAGCCCTCCGTACCACGTTCTTCCACGAGGAAGGCCTATCGGGCTTTTCCTCTGCTTCCTTTCATACTTGGCGTAAAGCCGCTTCGATCCTTCGGAAGGGAGAAGGGAGTCGAAGGACCGCTCCTCCGCAGCATTGCTTTTGAGACCTAAGTGTAGAGCTCGTTCCTTACGCTTCCTCCGATTTCCAGACACACACCTCTCTAGGGGACAACTTGTTCGTTGGTGGTCACATTCGACGCACATTTTTCCTCACAATTCCGCGGATGGCATTTTCCTGACGCTTTCACACGAAGTCCTGAAAACGCTTGTCTCTCCCTGAAACAAGATCTGAGTTGAGAGAAGCTTGAGACACAACTCCTTTCTCAAACAGTGGAATATGGCCCAGTAGTTGTGCCTTCACTTTTAACGGTGGAAAGTTCTTCCATCTCTTCCCTGTAGGTGGTAGTGGAAAGACTGTTTCCCTACACTTTTCGTTTCTTGAGAGGTGAGTGTAAGACACTTACCTTCTATAGCAACACACACATACCTCCAAAGGCTTCTTTCTTCAAGAACCCAGATGTTAGCGCGAAAGCCTGATGGACATGGCCTCGTTTCTCAGAATTCAGTGTAAGGCTACTACCACTGAGGCTAGCCCGCGTACATTGGAAGACCCATCCACCTCCACGACACAGGACTTAATGGAGAGAAACCCTCCGCCCAACGTGTTCCTCCCTGGACGGTATCGCGCGTTCCATCTCTTTCCTTTCACACCCGGTTTAACAAGCCGCTTCCACCCTTACGAAAAGAGACGGTAGTCGAAGGACGCCAACCCTCGAGATTTGTTCTTAGAGGGAAACAGGCGTATGCCATCTTCCTTGTGCTTCCGCACATCATACATTTCCATACACATCTTTCTTCATGTCACGACGGTAGGCACATTCGAAACGGAGAGCTAAGTCTAGTCTATGTCCCTTACGCCTTCACACCCAATACGGAAAACACTTTCCTCTTTCCTGAAACGATATGATAGTTGAGGGAAGCCTTCTTCACAAGTGGTTTCTCAAGCACCGTCCGTCACAGGGCACATTCTAGATGCTTTCACCATTTCATGCTAAGTGCTTCTCACCCTTACGTGTATGGCTTTCCTGACGGATTTCCTTCTCACCCTTGAAGCCGTGACCTTTTCCATCTGCTCTCTCATACTCTTGGAAACACTTCCCACGGAACAGGATTTGAATTGCGACAGACATTCTACACTAATTACTTCTGTAGCACAGGCATGGGGCACATTCCTTGCGATTTCACCCTTACATGGGAAAAGTCTACCATGTTCAGGGAAGATGTTAGTGAGTAGTTCGTTTCTCGGCAGGGGTGTTTCTTCAGACTGAAGAGTACTTCCTTTGTTTAGGATTCAACACGTACATTTTGTGACTCTGGATTCCTCGGGAACCCAGATGGAAGCTCGAAGTCGCGTTTGACACAGACTTGGTTCGCAGAGATTAGTGTATGCCTTTCCTTGGGCGAAGTCACATCCTTTTGAAAACCCTTCTATCTTCGTGACACATGGTGTTCGTTGAGGAAAGCCCCCCCAGAAGAAGTTGTTCCGCGAGTATGGTGTATCACTCTTCCTTCCCCTCCGTTTTCTTTCGCACTTTGCTTCAAGCCGCTTCGTCCCTCAGCAAAGCCGATGGCAGTCGAAGGACCGCCCCTCCACAGCAGCGTTGTTTCTTAGACTTAAGTGTATAGCACGTCCCTTACGCTTCCTCCCCTTTCCAGACACACACCTCTCTAGGGGACAACTAGTGTGTTGGTTGTCCCATTCGACCCCCATTTTTCTTCACAAATCAGCGTGTGGCATCTTCCTTGCGCTTTCAAACAAAGTACTGACAACGCTTCTATCTTCCCGAAACAAGATCTGAGTTGGGAGAAGCTTTCGACCCAAGTTCGTTCTCAAGCAGTGGTATATGGCACAGTAGTTGTGCCTTCGCTTTTAACGTTGGAAATTTCCTGCGTCTTCTTCCCTGTAGATGGCAGTGGAAAGACTATTTCTCTCTACCGCTTTGTTCCTTGAGAGGTGAGTGTAAGACACTTACACATATATCTCAAAAGGCGTCATGCTTCCCGCACCGAGAGGTGAGCACGAAATCGTGTTGGACGTGGCCTTGTTTCTCTGAGTTCAGTGGAAGGCGCTGCTGAGGCTAGCTCACGTACCTTTGAAGGCCCTTCCAACTTCATGACACAAGACTTTCGTGGAGAGGGACCCTCCACACACCGTGTTCCTCACTGTAGTGTATCGCGCTTTCCGTCTCTTTTCTCTCGCCCTAAGCTTTAACAAGGTGCTTCCATCCGTACGGAAAGGGCTGGTCGTCGACGGACGGCAACCCTCTAGATTTGTTCTTAGAGTCAAACACCCGTAGGCAAGCCTCCTTACGCTTCCTCACATCATACCTCTCCATACTCATCCTTCTTCATGGAACGAACAGTAGACACATTCGAAACGGACGGCCGACTCTAGGGTACGTCCCTCATGCCTCCACACCCACGACGGAAAACACTTTTATCTTCCTGAAACAATATGATAGCTGAGGGCAGACTTCTTCACAAGGGGTTCGTCAAGCACCGTCACAGGGCACGGCACCTTCTTTATGCCTTCACACGTTCATGCCAGAAGGCCGCTCATACGCAGGTGGTGTATGGCTTTCCAGGACTTCCTTCTCACACTTAAAGGCATGACCTGTTCCCTCTGCTGTCTCTCATACTCTTTGAAAACGTTCCTCGCGGAACAAGATTGGAATGGCGAGGGACCATCTACCCTAAGTATGTCTGTGCCACAGGCACGGGGCACATTCCTCGCGCTGCCACACTTACGTTGGAATAGACGAGCATTTTCAGGGAAGGTGTTAGTAGAAACACGGTTTCTCTGCAGTGGTGTTTCTTCAGACTGAAGTGCACGCCGCCTGTTTCGGATTCAACACATACCTGTTGTGACTATGTTCTCCCCGTGACGCCAGAGGTCAGCTCGAAGTCGCCTTCGACACAGACTTGTTTCGCGCAGTTTAGTCTGGGGCTTTCCTTTGGCGAACTCACGTACATTTGGAAAACCCTTCTAGCGTCGTGACCCATGGTGTTCATTGAGCGAAGCCCTCCATACCACGTTGTTCCACGAGGAAGGCCTATCGGGCTTTTCCTCTGCTTCCTTTCATACTTGGCGTAAAGCCGCTTCGATCCTTCGGAAAGGAGAAGGGAGTCGAAGGACCGCTCCTCCACAGCATTGTTTTTGAGACCTAAGTGTAGAGCTCGTTCCTTACGCTTCCTCCGATTTCCAGACACACACCGCTCTAGGGGACAACGTGTTCGTTGGTGGTCACATTCGACGCACATTTTTCCTCACAATTCCGCGGATGGCATTTTCCTGACGCTTTCACACGAAGTCCTGAAAACGCTTGTCTCTCCCTGAAACAAGATCTGAGTTGAGAGAAGCTTGGGACACAACTCCTTTCTCAAACAGTGGTATATGGCACAGTAGTTGTGCCTTCACTTTTAACGGTGGAAAGTTCTTCCATCTCTTCCCTGTAGGTGGTAGTGGAAAGACTGTTTCCCTACACTTTCGTTTCTTGAGAGGTGAGTGTAAGACACTTACCTTCTATAGCAACACACACATACCTCCAAAGGCTTCTTTCTTCAAGAACCCAGATGTTAGCACGAAAGCCTGATGGACATGGCCTCGTTTCTCAGAATTCAGTGTAAGGCTACTACCACTGAGGCTAGCCCGCGTACATTGGAAGACCCATCCACCTCCACGACACAGGACTTAATGGAGAGAAACCCTCCGCCCAACGTGTTCCTCCCTGGACGGTATCGCGCGTTCCATCTCTTTCCTTTCACACCCGGTTTAACAAGCCGCTTCCACCCTTACGAAAAGAGACGGTAGTCGAAGGACGCCAACCCTCGAGATTTGTTCTTAGAGGGAAACAGGCGTATGCCATCTTCCTTGTGCTTCCGCACATCATACATTTCCATACACATCTTTCTTCATGTCACGACGGTAGGCACATTCGAAACGGAGAGCTAAGTCTAGTCTATGTCCCTTACGCCTTCACACCCAATACGGAAAACACTTTCCTCTTTCCTGAAACGATATGATAGTTGAGGGAAGCCTTCTTCACAAGTGGTTTCTCAAGCACCGTCCGTCACAGGGCACATTCTAGATGCTTTCACCATTTCATGCTAAGTGCTTCTCATCCTTACGTGTATGGCTTTCCTGACGGATTTCCTTCTCACCCTTGAAACCGTGACCTTTTCCATCTGCTCTCTCATACTCTTGGAAACACTTCCCACGGAACAGGATTTGAATTGCGGCAGACATTCTACACTAATTACTTCTGTAGCACAGGCATGGGGCACATTCCTTGCGATTTCACCCTTACATGGGAAAAGTCTACCATGTTCAGGGAAGATGTTAGTGAGTAGTTCGTTTCTCGGCAGGGGTGTTTCTTCAGACTGAAGAGTACTTCCTTTGTTTAGGATTCAACACGTACATTTTGTGACTCTGGATTCCTCGGGAACCCAGATGGAAGCTCGAAGTCGCGTTTGACACAGACTTGGTTCGCAGAGATTAGTGTATGCCTTTCCTTGGGCGAAGTCACATCCTTTTGAAAACCCTTCTATCTTCGTGACACATGGTGTTCGTTGAGGAAAGCCCCCCCAGAAGAAGTTGTTCCGCGAGTATGGTGTATCACTCTTCCTTCCCCTCCGTTTTCTTTCGCACTTTGCTTCAAGCCGCTTCGTCCCTCAGCAAAGCCGATGGCAGTCGAAGGACCGCCCCTCCACAGCAGCGTTGTTTCTTAGACTTAAGTGTATAGCACGTCCCTTACGCTTCCTCCCCTTTCCAGACACACACCTCTCTAGGGGACAACTAGTGTGTTGGTTGTCCCATTCGACCCCCATTTTTCTTCACAAATCAGCGTGTGGCATCTTCCTTGCGCTTTCAAACAAAGTACTGACAACGCTTCTATCTTCCCGAAACAAGATCTGAGTTGGGAGAAGCTTTCGACCCAAGTTCGTTCTCAAGCAGTGGTATATGGCACAGTAGTTGTGCCTTCGCTTTTAACGTTGGAAATTTCCTGCGTCTTCTTCCCTGTAGATGGCAGTGGAAAGACTATTTCTCTCTACCGCTTTGTTCCTTGAGAGGTGAGTGTAAGACACTTACACATATATCTCAAAAGGCGTCATGCTTCCCGCACCGAGAGGTGAGCACGAAATCGTGTTGGACGTGGCCTTGTTTCTCTGAGTTCAGTGGAAGGCGCTGCTGAGGCTAGCTCACGTACCTTTGAAGGCCCTTCCAACTTCATGACACAAGACTTTCGTGGAGAGGGACCCTCCACACACCGTGTTCCTCACTGTAGTGTATCGCGCTTTCCGTCTCTTTTCTCTCGCCCTAAGCTTTAACAAGGTGCTTCCATCCGTACGGAAAGGGCTGGTCGTCGACGGACGGCAACCCTCTAGATTTGTTCTTAGAGTCAAACACCCGTAGGCAAGCCTCCTTACGCTTCCTCACATCATACCTCTCCATACTCATCCTTCTTCATGGAACGAACAGTAGACACATTCGAAACGGACGGCCGACTCTAGGGTACGTCCCTCATGCCTCCACACCCACGACGGAAAACACTTTTATCTTCCTGAAACAATATGATAGCTGAGGGCAGACTTCTTCACAAGGGGTTCGTCAAGCACCGTCACAGGGCACGGCACCTTCTTTATGCCTTCACACGTTCATGCCAGAAGGCCGCTCATACGCAGGTGGTGTATGGCTTTCCAGGACTTCCTTCTCACACTTAAAGGCATGACCTGTTCCCTCTGCTGTCTCTCATACTCTTTGAAAACGTTCCTCGCGGAACAAGATTGGAATGGCGAGGGACCATCTACCCTAAGTATGTCTGTGCCACAGGCACAGGGCACATTCCTCGCGCTGCCACACTTACGTTGGAATAGACGAGCATTTTCAGGGAAGGTGTTAGTAGAAACACGGTTTCTCTGCAGTGGTGTTTCTTCAGACTAAAGTGCACGCCGCCTGTTTCGGATTCAACACATACCTGTTGTGACTATGTTCTCCCCGTGACGCCAGAGGTCAGCTCGAAGTCGCCTTCGACACAGACTTGTTTCGCGCCGTTTAGTCTGGGGCTTTCCTTTGGCGAACTCACGTACATTTGGAAAACCCTTCTAGCGTCGTGACCCATGGTGTCCATTGAGCGAAGCCCTCCGTACCACGTTGTTCCACGAGGAAGGCCTATCGGGCTTTTCCTCTGCTTCCTTTCATACTTGGCGTAAAGCCGCTTCGATCCTTCGGAAGGGAGAAGGGAGTCGAAGGACCGCTCCTCCGCAGCATTGCTTTTGAGACCTAAGTGTAGAGCTCGTTCCTTACGCTTCCTCCGATTTCCAGACACACACCTCTCTAGGGGACAACTTGTTCGTTGGTGGTCACATTCGACGCACATTTTTCCTCACAATTCCGCGGATGGCATTTTCCTGACGCTTTCACACGAAGTCCTGAAAACGCTTGTCTCTCCCTGAAACAAGATCTGAGTTGAGAGAAGCTTGAGACACAACTCCTTTCTCAAACAGTGGAATATGGCACAGTAGTTGTGCCTTCACTTTTAACGGTGGAAAGTTCTTCCATCTCTTCCCTGTAGGTGGTAGTGGAAAGACTGTTTCCCTACACTTTTCGTTTCTTGAGAGGTGAGTGTAAGACACTTACCTTCTATAGCAACACACACATACCTCCAAAGGCTTCTTTCTTCAAGAACCCAGATGTTAGCACGAAAGCCTGATGGACATGGCCTCGTTTCTCAGAATTCAGTGTAAGGCTACTACCACTGAGGCTAGCCCGCGTACATTGGAAGACCCATCCACCTCCACGACACAGGACTTAATGGAGAGAAACCCTCCGCCCAACGTGTTCCTCCCTGGACGGTATCGCGCGTTCCATCTCTTTCCTTTCACACCCGGTTTAACAAGCCGCTTCCATCCTTACGAAAAGAGACGGTAGTCGAAGGACGCCAACCCTCGAGATTTGTTCTTAGAGGGAAACAGGCGTATGCCATCTTCCTTGTGCTTCCGCACATCATACATTTCCATACACATCTTTCTTCATGTCACGACGGTAGGCACATTCGAAACGGAGAGCTAAGTCTAGTCTATGTCCCTTACGCCTTCACACCCAATACGGAAAACACTTTCCTCTTTCCTGAAACGATATGATAGTTGAGGGAAGCCTTCTTCACAAGTGGTTTCTCAAGCACCGTCCGTCACAGGGCACATTCTAGATGCTTTCACCATTTCATGCTAAGTGCTTCTCACCCTTACGTGTATGGCTTTCCTGACGGATTTCCTTCTCACCCTTGAAGCCGTGACCTTTTCCATCTGCTCTCTCATACTCTTGGAAACACTTCCCACGGAACAGGATTTGAATTGCGACAGACATTCTACACTAATTACTTCTGTAGCACAGGCATGGGGCACATTCCTTGCGATTTCACCCTTACATGGGAAAAGTCTACCATGTTCAGGGAAGATGTTAGTGAGTAGTTCGTTTCTCGGCAGGGGTGTTTCTTCAGACTGAAGAGTACTTCCTTTGTTTAGGATTCAACACGTACATTTTGTGACTCTGGATTCCTCGGGAACCCAGATGGAAGCTCGAAGTCGCGTTTGACACAGACTTGGTTCGCAGAGATTAGTGTATGCCTTTCCTTGGGCGAAGTCACATCCTTTTGAAAACCCTTCTATCTTCGTGACACGTGGTGTTCGTTGAGGAAAGCCCCCCCAGAAGAAGTTGTTCCGCGAGTATGGTGTATCACTCTTCCTTCCCCTCCGTTTTCTTTCGCACTTTGCTTCAAGCCGCTTCGTCCCTCAGCAAAGCCGATGGCAGTCGAAGGACCGCCCCTCCACAGCAGCGTTGTTTCTTAGACTTAAGTGTATAGCACGTCCCTTACGCTTCCTCCCCTTTCCAGACACACACCTCTCTAGGGGACAACTAGTGTGTTGGTTGTCCCATTCGACCCCCATTTTTCTTCACAAATCAGCGTGTGGCATCTTCCTTGCGCTTTCAAACAAAGTACTGACAACGCTTCTATCTTCCCGAAACAAGATCTGAGTTGGGAGAAGCTTTCGACCCAAGTTCGTTCTCAAGCAGTGGTATATGGCACAGTAGTTGTGCCTTCGCTTTTAACGTTGGAAATTTCCTGCGTCTTCTTCCCTGTAGATGGCAGTGGAAAGACTATTTCTCTCTACCGCTTTGTTCCTTGAGAGGTGAGTGTAAGACACTTACACATATATCTCAAAAGGCGTCATGCTTCCCGCACCGAGAGGTGAGCACGAAATCGTGTTGGACGTGGCCTTGTTTCTCTGAGTTCAGTGGAAGGCGCTGCTGAGGCTAGCTCACGTACCTTTGAAGGCCCTTCCAACTTCATGACACAAGACTTTCGTGGAGAGGGACCCTCCACACACCGTGTTCCTCACTGTAGTGTATCGCGCTTTCCGTCTCTTTTCTCTCGCCCTAAGCTTTAACAAGGTGCTTCCATCCGTACGGAAAGGGCTGGTCGTCGACGGACGGCAACCCTCTAGATTTGTTCTTAGAGTCAAACACCCGTAGGCAAGCCTCCTTACGCTTCCTCACATCATACCTCTCCATACTCATCCTTCTTCATGGAACGAACAGTAGACACATTCGAAACGGACGGCCGACTCTAGGGTACGTCCCTCATGCCTCCACACCCACGACGGAAAACACTTTTATCTTCCTGAAACAATATGATAGCTGAGGGCAGACTTCTTCACAAGGGGTTCGTCAAGCACCGTCACAGGGCACGGCACCTTCTTTATGCCTTCACACGTTCATGCCAGAAGGCCGCTCATACGCAGGTGGTGTATGGCTTTCCAGGACTTCCTTCTCACACTTAAAGGCATGACCTGTTCCCTCTGCTGTCTCTCATACTCTTTGAAAACGTTCCTCGCGGAACAAGATTGGAATGGCGAGGGACCATCTACCCTAAGTATGTCTGTGCCACAGGCACGGGGCACATTCCTCGCGCTGCCACACTTACGTTGGAATAGACGAGCATTTTCAGGGAAGGTGTTAGTAGAAACACGGTTTCTCTGCAGTGGTGTTTCTTCAGACTGAAGTGCACGCCGCCTGTTTCGGATTCAACACATACCTGTTGTGACTATGTTCTCCCCGTGACGCCAGAGGTCAGCTCGAAGTCGCCTTCGACACAGACTTGTTTCGCGCCGTTTAGTCTGTGGCTTTCCTTTGGCGAACTCACGTACATTTGGAAAACCCTTCTAGCGTCGTGACCCATGGTGTCCATTGAGCGAAGCCCTCCGTACCACGTTGTTCCACGAGGAAGGCCTATCGGGCTTTTCCTCTGCTTCCTTTCATACTTGGCGTAAAGCCGCTTCGATCCTTCGGAAGGGAGAAGGGAGTCGAAGGACCGCTCCTCCGCAGCATTGTTTTTGAGACCTAAGTGTAGAGCTCGTTCCTTACGCTTCCTCCGATTTCCAGACACACACCTCTCTAGGGGACAACTTGTTCGTTGGTGGTCACATTCGACGCACATTTTTCCTCACAATTCCGCGGATGGCATTTTCCTGACGCTTTCACACGAAGTCCTGAAAACGCTTGTCTCTCCCTGAAACAAGATCTGAGTTGAGAGAAGCTTGAGACACAACTCCTTTCTCAAACAGTGGAATATGGCCCAGTAGTTGTGCCTTCACTTTTAACGGTGGAAAGTTCTTCCATCTCTTCCCTGTAGGTGGTAGTGGAAAGACTGTTTCCCTACACTTTTCGTTTCTTGAGAGGTGAGTGTAAGACACTTACCTTCTATAGCAACACACACATACCTCCAAAGGCTTCTTTCTTCAAGAACCCAGATGTTAGCGCGAAAGCCTGATGGACATGGCCTCGTTTCTCAGAATTCAGTGTAAGGCTACTACCACTGAGGCTAGCCCGCGTACATTGGAAGACCCATCCACCTCCACGACACAGGACTTAATGGAGAGAAACCCTCCGCCCAACGTGTTCCTCCCTGGACGGTATCGCGCGTTCCATCTCTTTCCTTTCACACCCGGTTTAACAAGCCGCTTCCACCCTTACGAAAAGAGACGGTAGTCGAAGGACGCCAACCCTCGAGATTTGTTCTTAGAGGGAAACAGGCGTATGCCATCTTCCTTGTGCTTCCGCACATCATACATTTCCATACACATCTTTCTTCATGTCACGACGGTAGGCACATTCGAAACGGAGAGCTAAGTCTAGTCTATGTCCCTTACGCCTTCACACCCAATACGGAAAACACTTTCCTCTTTCCTGAAACGATATGATAGTTGAGGGAAGCCTTCTTCACAAGTGGTTTCTCAAGCACCGTCCGTCACAGGGCACATTCTAGATGCTTTCACCATTTCATGCTAAGTGCTTCTCACCCTTACGTGTATGGCTTTCCTGACGGATTTCCTTCTCACCCTTGAAACCGTGACCTTTTCCATCTGCTCTCTCATACTCTTGGAAACACTTCCCACGGAACAGGATTTGAATTGCGACAGACATTCTACACTAATTACTTCTGTAGCACAGGCATGGGGCACATTCCTTGCGATTTCACCCTTACATGGGAAAAGTCTACCATGTTCAGGGAAGATGTTAGTGAGTAGTTCGTTTCTCGGCAGGGGTGTTTCTTCAGACTGAAGAGTACTTCCTTTGTTTAGGATTCAACACGTACATTTTGTGACTCTGGATTCCTCGGGAACCCAGATGGAAGCTCGAAGTCGCGTTTGACACAGACTTGGTTCGCAGAGATTAGTGTATGCCTTTCCTTGGGCGAAGTCACATCCTTTTGAAAACCCTTCTATCTTCGTGACACATGGTGTTCGTTGAGGAAAGCCCCCCCAGAAGAAGTTGTTCCGCGAGTATGGTGTATCACTCTTCCTTCCCCTCCATTTTCTTTCGCACTTTGCTTCAAGCCGCTTCGTCCCTCAGCAAAGCCGATGGCAGTCGAAGGACCGCCCCTCCACAGCAGCGTTGTTTCTTAGACTTAAGTGTATAGCACGTCCCTTACGCTTCCTCCCCTTTCCAGACACACACCTCTCTAGGGGACAACTAGTGTGTTGGTTGTCCCATTCGACCCCCATTTTTCTTCACAAATCAGCGTGTGGCATCTTCCTTGCGCTTTCAAACAAAGTACTGACAACGCTTCTATCTTCCCGAAACAAGATCTGAGTTGGGAGAAGCTTTCGACCCAAGTTCGTTCTCAAGCAGTGGTATATGGCACAGTAGTTGTGCCTTCGCTTTTAACGTTGGAAATTTCCTGCGTCTTCTTCCCTGTAGATGGCAGTGGAAAGACTATTTCTCTCTACCGCTTTGTTCCTTGAGAGGTGAGTGTAAGACACTTACACATATATCTCAAAAGGCGTCATGCTTCCCGCACCGAGAGGTGAGCACGAAATCGTGTTGGACGTGGCCTTGTTTCTCTGAGTTCAGTGGAAGGCGCTGCTGAGGCTAGCTCACGTACCTTTGAAGGCCCTTCCAACTTCATGACACAAGACTTTCGTGGAGAGGGACCCTCCACACACCGTGTTCCTCACTGTAGTGTATCGCGCTTTCCGTCTCTTTTCTCTCGCCCTAAGCTTTAACAAGGTGCTTCCATCCGTACGGAAAGGGCTGGTCGTCGACGGACGGCAACCCTCTAGATTTGTTCTTAGAGTCAAACACCCGTAGGCAAGCCTCCTTACGCTTCCTCACATCATACCTCTCCATACTCATCCTTCTTCATGGAACGAACAGTAGACACATTCGAAACGGACGGCCGACTCTAGGGTACGTCCCTCATGCCTCCACACCCACGACGGAAAACACTTTTATCTTCCTGAAACAATATGATAGCTGAGGGCAGACTTCTTCACAAGGGGTTCGTCAAGCACCGTCACAGGGCACGGCACCTTCTTTATGCCTTCACACGTTCATGCCAGAAGGCCGCTCATACGCAGGTGGTGTATGGCTTTCCAGGACTTCCTTCTCACACTTAAAGGCATGACCTGTTCCCTCTGCTGTCTCTCATACTCTTTGAAAACGTTCCTCGCGGAACAAGATTGGAATGGCGAGGGACCATCTACCCTAAGTATGTCTGTGCCACAGGCACGGGGCACATTCCTCGCGCTGCCACACTTACGTTGGAATAGACGAGCATTTTCAGGGAAGGTGTTAGTAGAAACACGGTTTCTCTGCAGTGGTGTTTCTTCAGACTGAAGTGCACGCCGCCTGTTTCGGATTCAACACATACCTGTTGTGACTATGTTCTCCCCGTGACGCCAGAGGTCAGCTCGAAGTCGCCTTCGACACAGACTTGTTTCGCGCCGTTTAGTCTGTGGCTTTCCTTTGGCGAACTCACGTACATTTGGAAAACCCTTCTAGCGTCGTGACCCATGGTGTCCATTGAGCGAAGCCCTCCGTACCACGTTGTTCCACGAGGAAGGCCTATCGGGCTTTTCCTCTGCTTCCTTTCATACTTGGCGTAAAGCCGCTTCGATCCTTCGGAAGGGAGAAGGGAGTCGAAGGACCGCTCCTCCGCAGCATTGTTTTTGAGACCTAAGTGTAGAGCTCGTTCCTTACGCTTCCTCCGATTTCCAGACACACACCTCTCTAGGGGACAACTTGTTCATTGGTGGTCACATTCGACGCACATTTTTCCTCACAATTCCGCGGATGGCATTTTCCTGACGCTTTCACACGAAGTCCTGAAAACGCTTGTCTCTCCCTGAAACAAGATCTGAGTTGAGAGAAGCTTGAGACACAACTCCTTTCTCAAACAGTGGAATATGGCCCAGTAGTTGTGCCTTCACTTTTAACGGTGGAAAGTTCTTCCATCTCTTCCCTGTAGGTGGTAGTGGAAAGACTGTTTCCCTACACTTTTCGTTTCTTGAGAGGTGAGTGTAAGACACTTACCTTCTATAGCAACACACACATACCTCCAAAGGCTTCTTTCTTCAAGAACCCAGATGTTAGCGCGAAAGCCTGATGGACATGGCCTCGTTTCTCAGAATTCCGTGTAAGGCTACTACCACTGAGGCTAGCCCGCGTACATTGGAGGACCCATCCACCTCCACGACACAGGACTTAATGGAGAGAAACCCTCCGCCCAACGTGTTCCTCCCTGGACGGTATCGCGCGTTCCATCTCTTTCCTTTCACACCCGGTTTAACAAGCCGCTTCCATCCTTACGAAAAGAGACGGTAGTCGAAGGACGCCAACCCTCGGGATTTGTTCTTAGAGGGAAACAGGCGTATGCCATCTTCCTTGTGCTTCCGCACATCATACATTTCCATACACATCTTTCTTCATGTCACGACGGTAGGCACATTCGAAACGGAGAGCTAAGTCTAGTCTATGTCCCTTACGCCTTCACACCCAATACGGAAAACACTTTCCTCTTTCCTGAAACGATATGATAGTTGAGGGAAGCCTTCTTCACAAGTGGTTTCTCAAGCACCGTCCGTCACAGGGCACATTCTAGATGCTTTCACCATTTCATGCTAAGTGCTTCTCACCCTTACGTGTATGGCTTTCCTGACGGATTTCCTTCTCACCCTTGAAGCCGTGACCTTTTCCATCTGCTCTCTCATACTCTTGGAAACACTTCCCACGGAACAGGATTTGAATTGCGACAGACATTCTACACTAATTACTTCTGTAGCACAGGCATGGGGCACATTCCTTGCGATTTCACCCTTACATGGGAAAAGTCTACCATGTTCAGGGAAGATGTTAGTGAGTAGTTCGTTTCTCGGCAGGGGTGTTTCTTCAGACTGAAGAGTACTTCCTTTGTTTAGGATTCAACACGTACATTTTGTGACTCTGGATTCCTCGGGAACCCAGATGGAAGCTCGAAGTCGCGTTTGACACAGACTTGGTTCGCAGAGATTAGTGTATGCCTTTCCTTGGGCGAAGTCACATCCTTTTGAAAACCCTTCTATCTTCGTGACACATGGTGTTCGTTGAGGAAAGCCCCCCCAGAAGAAGTTGTTCCGCGAGTATGGTGTATCACTCTTCCTTCCCCTCCGTTTTCTTTCGCACTTTGCTTCAAGCCGCTTCGTCCCTCAGCAAAGCCGATGGCAGTCGAAGGACCGCCCCTCCACAGCAGCGTTGTTTCTTAGACTTAAGTGTATAGCACGTCCCTTACGCTTCCTCCCCTTTCCAGACACACACCTCTCTAGGGGACAACTAGTGTGTTGGTTGTCCCATTCGACCCCCATTTTTCTTCACAAATCAGCGTGTGGCATCTTCCTTGCGCTTTCAAACAAAGTACTGACAACGCTTCTATCTTCCCGAAACAAGATCTGAGTTGGGAGAAGCTTTCGACCCAAGTTCGTTCTCAAGCAGTGGTATATGGCACAGTAGTTGTGCCTTCGCTTTTAACGTTGGAAATTTCCTGCGTCTTCTTCCCTGTAGATGGCAGTGGAAAGACTATTTCTCTCTACCGCTTTGTTCCTTGAGAGGTGAGTGTAAGACACTTACACATATATCTCAAAAGGCGTCATGCTTCCCGCACCGAGAGGTGAGCACGAAATCGTGTTGGACGTGGCCTTGTTTCTCTGAGTTCAGTGGAAGGCGCTGCTGAGGCTAGCTCACGTACCTTTGAAGGCCCTTCCAACTTCATGACACAAGACTTTCGTGGAGAGGGACCCTCCACACACCGTGTTCCTCACTGTAGTGTATCGCGCTTTCCGTCTCTTTTCTCTCGCCCTAAGCTTTAACAAGGTGCTTCCATCCGTACGGAAAGGGCTGGTCGTCGACGGACGGCAACCCTCTAGATTTGTTCTTAGAGTCAAACACCCGTAGGCAAGCCTCCTTACGCTTCCTCACATCATACCTCTCCATACTCATCCTTCTTCATGGAACGAACAGTAGACACATTCGAAACGGACGGCCGACTCTAGGGTACGTCCCTCATGCCTCCACACCCACGACGGAAAACACTTTTATCTTCCTGAAACAATATGATAGCTGAGGGCAGACTTCTTCACAAGGGGTTCGTCAAGCACCGTCACAGGGCACGGCACCTTCTTTATGCCTTCACACGTTCATGCCAGAAGGCCGCTCATACGCAGGTGGTGTATGGCTTTCCAGGACTTCCTTCTCACACTTAAAGGCATGACCTGTTCCCTCTGCTGTCTCTCATACTCTTTGAAAACGTTCCTCGCGGAACAAGATTGGAATGGCGAGGGACCATCTACCCTAAGTATGTCTGTGCCACAGGCACAGGGCACATTCCTCGCGCTGCCACACTTACGTTGGAATAGACGAGCATTTTCAGGGAAGGTGTTAGTAGAAACACGGTTTCTCTGCAGTGGTGTTTCTTCAGACTGAAGTGCACGCCGCCTGTTTCGGATTCAACACATACCTGTTGTGACTATGTTCTCCCCGTGACGCCAGAGGTCAGCTCGAAGTCGCCTTCGACACAGACTTGTTTCGCGCCGTTTAGTCTGGGGCTTTCCTTTGGCGAACTCACGTACATTTGGAAAACCCTTCTAGCGTCGTGACCCATGGTGTCCATTGAGCGAAGCCCTCCGTACCACGTTGTTCCACGAGGAAGGCCTATCGGGCTTTTCCTCTGCTTCCTTTCATACTTGGCGTAAAGCCGCTTCGATCCTTCGGAAGGGAGAAGGGAGTCGAAGGACCGCTCCTCCGCAGCATTGCTTTTGAGACCTAAGTGTAGAGCTCGTTCCTTACGCTTCCTCCGATTTCCAGACACACACCTCTCTAGGGGACAACTTGTTCGTTGGTGGTCACATTCGACGCACATTTTTCCTCACAATTCCGCGGATGGCATTTTCCTGACGCTTTCACACGAAGTCCTGAAAACGCTTGTCTCTCCCTGAAACAAGATCTGAGTTGAGAGAAGCTTGAGACACAACTCCTTTCTCAAACAGTGGAATATGGCACAGTAGTTGTGCCTTCACTTTTAACGGTGGAAAGTTCTTCCATCTCTTCCCTGTAGGTGGTAGTGGAAAGACTGTTTCCCTACACTTTTCGTTTCTTGAGAGGTGAGTGTAAGACACTTACCTTCTATAGCAACACACACATACCTCCAAAGGCTTCTTTCTTCAAGAACCCAGATGTTAGCACGAAAGCCTGATGGACATGGCCTCGTTTCTCAGAATTCAGTGTAAGGCTACTACCACTGAGGCTAGCCCGCGTACATTGGAAGACCCATCCACCTCCACGACACAGGACTTAATGGAGAGAAACCCTCCGCCCAACGTGTTCCTCCCTGGACGGTATCGCGCGTTCCATCTCTTTCCTTTCACACCCGGTTTAACAAGCCGCTTCCATCCTTACGAAAAGAGACGGTAGTCGAAGGACGCCAACCCTCGAGATTTGTTCTTAGAGGGAAACAGGCGTATGCCATCTTCCTTGTGCTTCCGCACATCATACATTTCCATACACATCTTTCTTCATGTCACGACGGTAGGCACATTCGAAACGGAGAGCTAAGTCTAGTCTATGTCCCTTACGCCTTCACACCCAATACGGAAAACACTTTCCTCTTTCCTGAAACGATATGATAGTTGAGGGAAGCCTTCTTCACAAGTGGTTTCTCAAGCACCGTCCGTCACAGGGCACATTCTAGATGCTTTCACCATTTCATGCTAAGTGCTTCTCACCCTTACGTGTATGGCTTTCCTGACGGATTTCCTTCTCACCCTTGAAGCCGTGACCTTTTCCATCTGCTCTCTCATACTCTTGGAAACACTTCCCACGGAACAGGATTTGAATTGCGACAGACATTCTACACTAATTACTTCTGTAGCACAGGCATGGGGCACATTCCTTGCGATTTCACCCTTACATGGGAAAATTCTACCATGTTCAGGGAAGATGTTAGTGAGTAGTTCGTTTCTCGGCAGGGGTGTTTCTTCAGACTGAAGAGTACTTCCTTTGTTTAGGATTCAACACGTACATTTTGTGACTCTGGATTCCTCGGGAACCCAGATGGAAGCTCGAAGTCGCGTTTGACACAGACTTGGTTCGCAGAGATTAGTGTATGCCTTTCCTTGGGCGAAGTCACATCCTTTTGAAAACCCTTCTATCTTCGTGACACGTGGTGTTCGTTGAGGAAAGCCCCCCCAGAAGAAGTTGTTCCGCGAGTATGGTGTATCACTCTTCCTTCCCCTCCGTTTTCTTTCGCACTTTGCTTCAAGCCGCTTCGTCCCTCAGCAAAGCCGATGGCAGTCGAAGGACCGCCCCTCCACAGCAGCGTTGTTTCTTAGACTTAAGTGTATAGCACGTCCCTTACGCTTCCTCCCCTTTCCAGACACACACCTCTCTAGGGGACAACTAGTGTGTTGGTTGTCCCATTCGACCCCCATTTTTCTTCACAAATCAGCGTGTGGCATCTTCCTTGCGCTTTCAAACAAAGTACTGACAACGCTTCTATCTTCCCGAAACAAGATCTGAGTTGGGAGAAGCTTTCGACCCAAGTTCGTTCTCAAGCAGTGGTATATGGCACAGTAGTTGTGCCTTCGCTTTTAACGTTGGAAATTTCCTGCGTCTTCTTCCCTGTAGATGGCAGTGGAAAGACTATTTCTCTCTACCGCTTTGTTCCTTGAGAGGTGAGTGTAAGACACTTACACATATATCTCAAAAGGCGTCATGCTTCCCGCACCGAGAGGTGAGCACGAAATCGTGTTGGACGTGGCCTTGTTTCTCTGAGTTCAGTGGAAGGCGCTGCTGAGGCTAGCTCACGTACCTTTGAAGGCCCTTCCAACTTCATGACACAAGACTTTCGTGGAGAGGGACCCTCCACACACCGTGTTCCTCACTGTAGTGTATCGCGCTTTCCGTCTCTTTTCTCTCGCCCTAAGCTTTAACAAGGTGCTTCCATCCGTACGGAAAGGGCTGGTCGTCGACGGACGGCAACCCTCTAGATTTGTTCTTAGAGTCAAACACCCGTAGGCAAGCCTCCTTACGCTTCCTCACATCATACCTCTCCATACTCATCCTTCTTCATGGAACGAACAGTAGACACATTCGAAACGGACGGCCGACTCTAGGGTACGTCCCTCATGCCTCCACACCCACGACGGAAAACACTTTTATCTTCCTGAAACAATATGATAGCTGAGGGCAGACTTCTTCACAAGGGGTTCGTCAAGCACCGTCACAGGGCACGGCACCTTCTTTATGCCTTCACACGTTCATGCCAGAAGGCCGCTCATACGCAGGTGGTGTATGGCTTTCCAGGACTTCCTTCTCACACTTAAAGGCATGACCTGTTCCCTCTGCTGTCTCTCATACTCTTTGAAAACGTTCCTCGCGGAACAAGATTGGAATGGCGAGGGACCATCTACCCTAAGTATGTCTGTGCCACAGGCACGGGGCACATTCCTCGCGCTGCCACACTTACGTTGGAATAGACGAGCATTTTCAGGGAAGGTGTTAGTAGAAACACGGTTTCTCTGCAGTGGTGTTTCTTCAGACTGAAGTGCACGCCGCCTGTTTCGGATTCAACACATACCTGTTGTGACTATGTTCTCCCCGTGACGCCAGAGGTCAGCTCGAAGTCGCCTTCGACACAGACTTGTTTCGCGCCGTTTAGTCTGTGGCTTTCCTTTGGCGAACTCACGTACATTTGGAAAACCCTTCTAGCGTCGTGACCCATGGTGTCCATTGAGCGAAGCCCTCCGTACCACGTTGTTCCACGAGGAAGGCCTATCGGGCTTTTCCTCTGCTTCCTTTCATACTTGGCGTAAAGCCGCTTCGATCCTTCGGAAGGGAGAAGGGAGTCGAAGGACCGCTCCTCCGCAGCATTGTTTTTGAGACCTAAGTGTAGAGCTCGTTCCTTACGCTTCCTCCGATTTCCAGACACACACCTCTCTAGGGGACAACTTGTTCGTTGGTGGTCACATTCGACGCACATTTTTCCTCACAATTCCGCGGATGGCATTTTCCTGACGCTTTCACACGAAGTCCTGAAAACGCTTGTCTCTCCCTGAAACAAGATCTGAGTTGAGAGAAGCTTGAGACACAACTCCTTTCTCAAACAGTGGAATATGGCCCAGTAGTTGTGCCTTCACTTTTAACGGTGGAAAGTTCTTCCATCTCTTCCCTGTAGGTGGTAGTGGAAAGACTGTTTCCCTACACTTTTCGTTTCTTGAGAGGTGAGTGTAAGACACTTACCTTCTATAGCAACACACACATACCTCCAAAGGCTTCTTTCTTCAAGAACCCAGATGTTAGCGCGAAAGCCTGATGGACATGGCCTCGTTTCTCAGAATTCAGTGTAAGGCTACTACCACTGAGGCTAGCCCGCGTACATTGGAAGACCCATCCACCTCCACGACACAGGACTTAATGGAGAGAAACCCTCCGCCCAACGTGTTCCTCCCTGGACGGTATCGCGCGTTCCATCTCTTTCCTTTCACACCCGGTTTAACAAGCCGCTTCCACCCTTACGAAAAGAGACGGTAGTCGAAGGACGCCAACCCTCGAGATTTGTTCTTAGAGGGAAACAGGCGTATGCCATCTTCCTTGTGCTTCCGCACATCATACATTTCCATACACATCTTTCTTCATGTCACGACGGTAGGCACATTCGAAACGGAGAGCTAAGTCTAGTCTATGTCCCTTACGCCTTCACACCCAATACGGAAAACACTTTCCTCTTTCCTGAAACGATATGATAGTTGAGGGAAGCCTTCTTCACAAGTGGTTTCTCAAGCACCGTCCGTCACAGGGCACATTCTAGATGCTTTCACCATTTCATGCTAAGTGCTTCTCACCCTTACGTGTATGGCTTTCCTGACGGATTTCCTTCTCACCCTTGAAGCCGTGACCTTTTCCATCTGCTCTCTCATACTCTTGGAAACACTTCCCACGGAACAGGATTTGAATTGCGACAGACATTCTACACTAATTACTTCTGTAGCACAGGCATGGGGCACATTCCTTGCGATTTCACCCTTACATGGGAAAAGTCTACCATGTTCAGGGAAGATGTTAGTGAGTAGTTCGTTTCTCGGCAGGGGTGTTTCTTCAGACTGAAGAGTACTTCCTTTGTTTAGGATTCAACACGTACATTTTGTGACTCTGGATTCCTCGGGAACCCAGATGGAAGCTCGAAGTCGCGTTTGACACAGACTTGGTTCGCAGAGATTAGTGTATGCCTTTCCTTGGGCGAAGTCACATCCTTTTGAAAACCCTTCTATCTTCGTGACACGTGGTGTTCGTTGAGGAAAGCCCCCCCAGAAGAAGTTGTTCCGCGAGTATGGTGTATCACTCTTCCTTCCCCTCCGTTTTCTTTCGCACTTTGCTTCAAGCCGCTTCGTCCCTCAGCAAAGCCGATGGCAGTCGAAGGACCGCCCCTCCACAGCAGCGTTGTTTCTTAGACTTAAGTGTATAGCACGTCCCTTACGCTTCCTCCCCTTTCCAGACACACACCTCTCTAGGGGACAACTAGTGTGTTGGTTGTCCCATTCGACCCCCATTTTTCTTCACAAATCAGCGTGTGGCATCTTCCTTGCGCTTTCAAACAAAGTACTGACAACGCTTCTATCTTCCCGAAACAAGATCTGAGTTGGGAGAAGCTTTCGACCCAAGTTCGTTCTCAAGCAGTGGTATATGGCACAGTAGTTGTGCCTTCGCTTTTAACGTTGGAAATTTCCTGCGTCTTCTTCCCTGTAGATGGCAGTGGAAAGACTATTTCTCTCTACCGCTTTGTTCCTTGAGAGGTGAGTGTAAGACACTTACACATATATCTCAAAAGGCGTCATGCTTCCCGCACCGAGAGGTGAGCACGAAATCGTGTTGGACGTGGCCTTGTTTCTCTGAGTTCAGTGGAAGGCGCTGCTGAGGCTAGCTCACGTACCTTTGAAGGCCCTTCCAACTTCATGACACAAGACTTTCGTGGAGAGGGACCCTCCACACACCGTGTTCCTCACTGTAGTGTATCGCGCTTTCCGTCTCTTTTCTCTCGCCCTAAGCTTTAACAAGGTGCTTCCATCCGTACGGAAAGGGCTGGTCGTCGACGGACGGCAACCCTCTAGATTTGTTCTTAGAGTCAAACACCCGTAGGCAAGCCTCCTTACGCTTCCTCACATCATACCTCTCCATACTCATCCTTCTTCATGGAACGAACAGTAGACACATTCGAAACGGACGGCCGACTCTAGGGTACGTCCCTCATGCCTCCACACCCACGACGGAAAACACTTTTATCTTCCTGAAACAATATGATAGCTGAGGGCAGACTTCTTCACAAGGGGTTCGTCAAGCACCGTCACAGGGCACGGCACCTTCTTTATGCCTTCACACGTTCATGCCAGAAGGCCGCTCATACGCAGGTGGTGTATGGCTTTCCAGGACTTCCTTCTCACACTTAAAGGCATGACCTGTTCCCTCTGCTGTCTCTCATACTCTTTGAAAACGTTCCTCGCGGAACAAGATTGGAATGGCGAGGGACCATCTACCCTAAGTATGTCTGTGCCACAGGCACGGGGCACATTCCTCGCGCTGCCACACTTACGTTGGAATAGACGAGCATTTTCAGGGAAGGTGTTAGTAGAAACACGGTTTCTCTGCAGTGGTGTTTCTTCAGACTGAAGTGCACGCCGCCTGTTTCGGATTCAACACATACCTGTTGTGACTATGTTCTCCCCGTGACGCCAGAGGTCAGCTCGAAGTCGCCTTCGACACAGACTTGTTTCGCGCCGTTTAGTCTGTGGCTTTCCTTTGGCGAACTCACGTACATTTGGAAAACCCTTCTAGCGTCGTGACCCATGGTGTCCATTGAGCGAAGCCCTCCATACCACGTTGTTCCACGAGGAAGGCCTATTCGGGCTTTTCCTCTGCTTCCTTTCATACTTGGCGAAAAGCCGCTTCGATCCTTCGGAAGGGAGAAGGGAGTCGAAGGACCGCTCCTCCGCAGCATTGTTTTTGAGACCTAAGTGTAGAGCTCGTTCCTTACGCTTCCTCCGATTTCCAGACACACACCTCTCTAGGGGACAACTTGTTCGTTGGTGGTCACATTCGACGCACACTTTTCCTCACAATTCCGCGGATGGCATTTTCCTGACGCTTTCACACGAAGTCCTGAAAACGCTTGTCTCTCCCTGAAACAAGATCTGAGTTGAGAGAAGCTTGAGACACAACTCCTTTCTCAAACAGTGGAATATGGCACAGTAGTTGTGCCTTCACTTTTAACGGTGGAAAGTTCTTCCATCTCTTCCCTGTAGGTGGTAGTGGAAAGACTGTTTCCCTACACTTTTCGTTTCTTGAGAGGCGAGTGTAAGACACTTACCTTCTATAGCAACACACACATACCTCCAAAGGCTTCTTTCTTCAAGAACCCAGATGTTAGCACGAAAGCCTGATGGACATGGCCTCGTTTCTCAGAATTCAGTGTAAGGCTACTACCACTGAGGCTAGCCCGCGTACATTGGAAGACCCATCCACCTCCACGACACAGGACTTAATGGAGAGAAACCCTCCGCCCAACGTGTTCCTCCCTGGACGGTATCGCGCGTTCCATCTCTTTCCTTTCACACCCGGTTTAACAAGCCGCTTCCATCCTTACGAAAAGAGACGGTAGTCGAAGGACGCCAACCCTCGAGATTTGTTCTTAGAGGGAAACAGGCGTATGCCATCTTCCTTGTGCTTCCGCACATCATACATTTCCATACACATCTTTCTTCATGTCACGACGGTAGGCACATTCGAAACGGAGAGCTAAGTCTAGTCTATGTCCCTTACGCCTTCACACCCAATACGGAAAACACTTTCCTCTTTCCTGAAACGATATGATAGTTGAGGGAAGCCTTCTTCACAAGTGGTTTCTCAAGCACCGTCCGTCACAGGGCACATTCTAGATGCTTTCACCATTTCATGCTAAGTGCTTCTCACCCTTACGTGTATGGCTTTCCTGACGGATTTCCTTCTCACCCTTGAAGCCGTGACCTTTTCCATCTGCTCTCTCATACTCTTGGAAACACTTCCCACGGAACAGGATTTGAATTGCGACAGACATTCTACACTAATTACTTCTGTAGCACAGGCATGGGGCACATTCCTTGCGATTTCACCCTTACATGGGAAAAGTCTACCATGTTCAGGGAAGATGTTAGTGAGTAGTTCGTTTCTCGGCAGGGGTGTTTCTTCAGACTGAAGAGTACTTCCTTTGTTTAGGATTCAACACGTACATTTTGTGACTCTGGATTCCTCGGGAACCCAGATGGAAGCTCGAAGTCGCGTTTGACACAGACTTGGTTCGCAGAGATTAGTGTATGCCTTTCCTTGGGCGAAGTCACATCCTTTTGAAAACCCTTCTATCTTCGTGACACGTGGTGTTCGTTGAGGAAAGCCCCCCCAGAAGAAGTTGTTCCGCGAGTATGGTGTATCACTCTTCCTTCCCCTCCGTTTTCTTTCGCACTTTGCTTCAAGCCGCTTCGTCCCTCAGCAAAGCCGATGGCAGTCGAAGGACCGCCCCTCCACAGCAGCGTTGTTTCTTAGACTTAAGTGTATAGCACGTCCCTTACGCTTCCTCCCCTTTCCAGACACACACCTCTCTAGGGGACAACTAGTGTGTTGGTTGTCCCATTCGACCCCCATTTTTCTTCACAAATCAGCGTGTGGCATCTTCCTTGCGCTTTCAAACAAAGTACTGACAACGCTTCTATCTTCCCGAAACAAGATCTGAGTTGGGAGAAGCTTTCGACCCAAGTTCGTTCTCAAGCAGTGGTATATGGCACAGTAGTTGTGCCTTCGCTTTTAACGTTGGAAATTTCCTGCGTCTTCTTCCCTGTAGATGGCAGTGGAAAGACTATTTCTCTCTACCGCTTTGTTCCTTGAGAGGTGAGTGTAAGACACTTACACATATATCTCAAAAGGCGTCATGCTTCCCGCACCGAGAGGTGAGCACGAAATCGTGTTGGACGTGGCCTTGTTTCTCTGAGTTCAGTGGAAGGCGCTGCTGAGGCTAGCTCACGTACCTTTGAAGGCCCTTCCAACTTCATGACACAAGACTTTCGTGGAGAGGGACCCTCCACACACCGTGTTCCTCACTGTAGTGTATCGCGCTTTCCGTCTCTTTTCTCTCGCCCTAAGCTTTAACAAGGTGCTTCCATCCGTACGGAAAGGGCTGGTCGTCGACGGACGGCAACCCTCTAGATTTGTTCTTAGAGTCAAACACCCGTAGGCAAGCCTCCTTACGCTTCCTCACATCATACCTCTCCATACTCATCCTTCTTCATGGAACGAACAGTAGACACATTCGAAACGGACGGCCGACTCTAGGGTACGTCCCTCATGCCTCCACACCCACGACGGAAAACACTTTTATCTTCCTGAAACAATATGATAGCTGAGGGCAGACTTCTTCACAAGGGGTTCGTCAAGCACCGTCACAGGGCACGGCACCTTCTTTATGCCTTCACACGTTCATGCCAGAAGGCCGCTCATACGCAGGTGGTGTATGGCTTTCCAGGACTTCCTTCTCACACTTAAAGGCATGACCTGTTCCCTCTGCTGTCTCTCATACTCTTTGAAAACGTTCCTCGCGGAACAAGATTGGAATGGCGAGGGACCATCTACCCTAAGTATGTCTGTGCCACAGGCACGGGGCACATTCCTCGCGCTGCCACACTTACGTTGGAATAGACGAGCATTTTCAGGGAAGGTGTTAGTAGAAACACGGTTTCTCTGCAGTGGTGTTTCTTCAGACTGAAGTGCACGCCGCCTGTTTCGGATTCAACACATACCTGTTGTGACTATGTTCTCCCCGTGACGCCAGAGGTCAGCTCGAAGTCGCCTTCGACACAGACTTGTTTCGCGCCGTTTAGTCTGTGGCTTTCCTTTGGCGAACTCACGTACATTTGGAAAACCCTTCTAGCGTCGTGACCCATGGTGTCCATTGAGCGAAGCCCTCCATACCACGTTGTTCCACGAGGAAGGCCTATTCGGGCTTTTCCTCTGCTTCCTTTCATACTTGGCGAAAAGCCGCTTCGATCCTTCGGAAGGGAGAAGGGAGTCGAAGGACCGCTCCTCCGCAGCATTGTTTTTGAGACCTAAGTGTAGAGCTCGTTCCTTACGCTTCCTCCGATTTCCAGACACACACCTCTCTAGGGGACAACTTGTTCGTTGGTGGTCACATTCGACGCACACTTTTCCTCACAATTCCGCGGATGGCATTTTCCTGACGCTTTCACACGAAGTCCTGAAAACGCTTGTCTCTCCCTGAAACAAGATCTGAGTTGAGAGAAGCTTGAGACACAACTCCTTTCTCAAACAGTGGAATATGGCACAGTAGTTGTGCCTTCACTTTTAACGGTGGAAAGTTCTTCCATCTCTTCCCTGTAGGTGGTAGTGGAAAGACTGTTTCCCTACACTTTTCGTTTCTTGAGAGGCGAGTGTAAGACACTTACCTTCTATAGCAACACACACATACCTCCAAAGGCTTCTTTCTTCAAGAACCCAGATGTTAGCACGAAAGCCTGATGGACATGGCCTCGTTTCTCAGAATTCAGTGTAAGGCTACTACCACTGAGGCTAGCCCGCGTACATTGGAAGACCCATCCACCTCCACGACACAGGACTTAATGGAGAGAAACCCTCCGCCCAACGTGTTCCTCCCTGGACGGTATCGCGCGTTCCATCTCTTTCCTTTCACACCCGGTTTAACAAGCCGCTTCCATCCTTACGAAAAGAGACGGTAGTCGAAGGACGGCAACCCTCGAGATTTGTTCTTAGAGGGAAACAGGCGTATGCCATCTTCCTTGTGCTTCCGCACATCATACATTTCCATACACATCTTTCTTCATGTCACGACGGTAGGCACATTCGAAACGGAGAGCTAAGTCTAGTCTATGTCCCTTACGCCTTCACACCCAATACGGAAAACACTTTCCTCTTTCCTGAAACGATATGATAGTTGAGGGAAGCCTTCTTCACAAGTGGTTTCTCAAGCACCGTCCGTCACAGGGCACATTCTAGATGCTTTCACCATTTCATGCTAAGTGCTTCTCACCCTTACGTGTATGGCTTTCCTGACGGATTTCCTTCTCACCCTTGAAGCCGTGACCTTTTCCATCTGCTCTCTCATACTCTTGGAAACACTTCCCACGGAACAGGATTTGAATTGCGACAGACATTCTACACTAATTACTTCTGTAGCACAGGCATGGGGCACATTCCTTGCGATTTCACCCTTACATGGGAAAAGTCTACCATGTTCAGGGAAGATGTTAGTGAGTAGTTCGTTTCTCGGCAGGGGTGTTTCTTCAGACTGAAGAGTACTTCCTTTGTTTAGGATTCAACACGTACATTTTGTGACTCTGGATTCCTCGGGAACCCAGATGGAAGCTCGAAGTCGCGTTTGACACAGACTTGGTTCGCAGAGATTAGTGTATGCCTTTCCTTGGGCGAAGTCACATCCTTTTGAAAACCCTTCTATCTTCGTGACACGTGGTGTTCGTTGAGGAAAGCCCCCCCAGAAGAAGTTGTTCCGCGAGTATGGTGTATCACTCTTCCTTCCCCTCCGTTTTCTTTCGCACTTTGCTTCAAGCCGCTTCGTCCCTCAGCAAAGCCGATGGCAGTCGAAGGACCGCCCCTCCACAGCAGCGTTGTTTCTTAGACTTAAGTGTATAGCACGTCCCTTACGCTTCCTCCCCTTTCCAGACACACACCTCTCTAGGGGACAACTAGTGTGTTGGTTGTCCCATTCGACCCCCATTTTTCTTCACAAATCAGCGTGTGGCATCTTCCTTGCGCTTTCAAACAAAGTACTGACAACGCTTCTATCTTCCCGAAACAAGATCTGAGTTGGGAGAAGCTTTCGACCCAAGTTCGTTCTCAAGCAGTGGTATATGGCACAGTAGTTGTGCCTTCGCTTTTAACGTTGGAAATTTCCTGCGTCTTCTTCCCTGTAGATGGCAGTGGAAAGACTATTTCTCTCTACCGCTTTGTTCCTTGAGAGGTGAGTGTAAGACACTTACACATATATCTCAAAAGGCGTCATGCTTCCCGCACCGAGAGGTGAGCACGAAATCGTGTTGGACGTGGCCTTGTTTCTCTGAGTTCAGTGGAAGGCGCTGCTGAGGCTAGCTCACGTACCTTTGAAGGCCCTTCCAACTTCATGACACAAGACTTTCGTGGAGAGGGACCCTCCACACACCGTGTTCCTCACTGTAGTGTATCGCGCTTTCCGTCTCTTTTCTCTCGCCCTAAGCTTTAACAAGGTGCTTCCATCCGTACGGAAAGGGCTGGTCGTCGACGGACGGCAACCCTCTAGATTTGTTCTTAGAGTCAAACACCCGTAGGCAAGCCTCCTTACGCTTCCTCACATCATACCTCTCCATACTCATCCTTCTTCATGGAACGAACAGTAGACACATTCGAAACGGACGGCCGACTCTAGGGTACGTCCCTCATGCCTCCACACCCACGACGGAAAACACTTTTATCTTCCTGAAACAATATGATAGCTGAGGGCAGACTTCTTCACAAGGGGTTCGTCAAGCACCGTCACAGGGCACGGCACCTTCTTTATGCCTTCACACGTTCATGCCAGAAGGCCGCTCATACGCAGGTGGTGTATGGCTTTCCAGGACTTCCTTCTCACACTTAAAGGCATGACCTGTTCCCTCTGCTGTCTCTCATACTCTTTGAAAACGTTCCTCGCGGAACAAGATTGGAATGGCGAGGGACCATCTACCCTAAGTATGTCTGTGCCACAGGCACGGGGCACATTCCTCGCGCTGCCACACTTACGTTGGAATAGACGAGCATTTTCAGGGAAGGTGTTAGTAGAAACACGGTTTCTCTGCAGTGGTGTTTCTTCAGACTGAAGTGCACGCCGCCTGTTTCGGATTCAACACATACCTGTTGTGACTATGTTCTCCCCGTGACGCCAGAGGTCAGCTCGAAGTCGCCTTCGACACAGACTTGTTTCGCGCCGTTTAGTCTGTGGCTTTCCTTTGGCGAACTCACGTACATTTGGAAAACCCTTCTAGCGTCGTGACCCATGGTGTCCATTGAGCGAAGCCCTCCATACCACGTTGTTCCACGAGGAAGGCCTATCGGGCTTTTCCTCTGCTTCCTTTCATACTTGGCGAAAAGCCGCTTCGATCCTTCGGAAGGGAGAAGGGAGTCGAAGGACCGCTCCTCCGCAGCATTGTTTTTGAGACCTAAGTGTAGAGCTCGTTCCTTACGCTTCCTCCGATTTCCAGACACACACCTCTCTAGGGGACAACTTGTTCGTTGGTGGTCACATTCGACGCACACTTTTCCTCACAATTCCGCGGATGGCATTTTCCTGACGCTTTCACACGAAGTCCTGAAAACGCTTGTCTCTCCCTGAAACAAGATCTGAGTTGAGAGAAGCTTGAGACACAACTCCTTTCTCAAACAGTGGAATATGGCACAGTAGTTGTGCCTTCACTTTTAACGGTGGAAAGTTCTTCCATCTCTTCCCTGTAGGTGGTAGTGGAAAGACTGTTTCCCTACACTTTTCGTTTCTTGAGAGGCGAGTGTAAGACACTTACCTTCTATAGCAACACACACATACCTCCAAAGGCTTCTTTCTTCAAGAACCCAGATGTTAGCACGAAAGCCTGATGGACATGGCCTCGTTTCTCAGAATTCAGTGTAAGGCTACTACCACTGAGGCTAGCCCGCGTACATTGGAAGACCCATCCACCTCCACGACACAGGACTTAATGGAGAGAAACCCTCCGCCCAACGTGTTCCTCCCTGGACGGTATCGCGCGTTCCATCTCTTTCCTTTCACACCCGGTTTAACAAGCCGCTTCCATCCTTACGAAAAGAGACGGTAGTCGAAGGACGCCAACCCTCGAGATTTGTTCTTAGAGGGAAACAGGCGTATGCCATCTTCCTTGTGCTTCCGCACATCATACATTTCCATACACATCTTTCTTCATGTCACGACGGTAGGCACATTCGAAACGGAGAGCTAAGTCTAGTCTATGTCCCTTACGCCTTCACACCCAATACGGAAAACACTTTCCTCTTTCCTGAAACGATATGATAGTTGAGGGAAGCCTTCTTCACAAGTGGTTTCTCAAGCACCGTCCGTCACAGGGCACATTCTAGATGCTTTCACCATTTCATGCTAAGTGCTTCTCACCCTTACGTGTATGGCTTTCCTGACGGATTTCCTTCTCACCCTTGAAGCCGTGACCTTTTCCATCTGCTCTCTCATACTCTTGGAAACACTTCCCACGGAACAGGATTTGAATTGCGACAGACATTCTACACTAATTACTTCTGTAGCACAGGCATGGGGCACATTCCTTGCGATTTCACCCTTACATGGGAAAAGTCTACCATGTTCAGGGAAGATGTTAGTGAGTAGTTCGTTTCTCGGCAGGGGTGTTTCTTCAGACTGAAGAGTACTTCCTTTGTTTAGGATTCAACACGTACATTTTGTGACTCTGGATTCCTCGGGAACCCAGATGGAAGCTCGAAGTCGCGTTTGACACAGACTTGGTTCGCAGAGATTAGTGTATGCCTTTCCTTGGGCGAAGTCACATCCTTTTGAAAACCCTTCTATCTTCGTGACACGTGGTGTTCGTTGAGGAAAGCCCCCCCAGAAGAAGTTGTTCCGCGAGTATGGTGTATCACTCTTCCTTCCCCTCCGTTTTCTTTCGCACTTTGCTTCAAGCCGCTTCGTCCCTCAGCAAAGCCGATGGCAGTCGAAGGACCGCCCCTCCACAGCAGCGTTGTTTCTTAGACTTAAGTGTATAGCACGTCCCTTACGCTTCCTCCCCTTTCCAGACACACACCTCTCTAGGGGACAACTAGTGTGTTGGTTGTCCCATTCGACCCCCATTTTTCTTCACAAATCAGCGTGTGGCATCTTCCTTGCGCTTTCAAACAAAGTACTGACAACGCTTCTATCTTCCCGAAACAAGATCTGAGTTGGGAGAAGCTTTCGACCCAAGTTCGTTCTCAAGCAGTGGTATATGGCACAGTAGTTGTGCCTTCGCTTTTAACGTTGGAAATTTCCTGCGTCTTCTTCCCTGTAGATGGCAGTGGAAAGACTATTTCTCTCTACCGCTTTGTTCCTTGAGAGGTGAGTGTAAGACACTTACACATATATCTCAAAAGGCGTCATGCTTCCCGCACCGAGAGGTGAGCACGAAATCGTGTTGGACGTGGCCTTGTTTCTCTGAGTTCAGTGGAAGGCGCTGCTGAGGCTAGCTCACGTACCTTTGAAGGCCCTTCCAACTTCATGACACAAGACTTTCGTGGAGAGGGACCCTCCACACACCGTGTTCCTCACTGTAGTGTATCGCGCTTTCCGTCTCTTTTCTCTCGCCCTAAGCTTTAACAAGGTGCTTCCATCCGTACGGAAAGGGCTGGTCGTCGACGGACGGCAACCCTCTAGATTTGTTCTTAGAGTCAAACACCCGTAGGCAAGCCTCCTTACGCTTCCTCACATCATACCTCTCCATACTCATCCTTCTTCATGGAACGAACAGTAGACACATTCGAAACGGACGGCCGACTCTAGGGTACGTCCCTCATGCCTCCACACCCACGACGGAAAACACTTTTATCTTCCTGAAACAATATGATAGCTGAGGGCAGACTTCTTCACAAGGGGTTCGTCAAGCACCGTCACAGGGCACGGCACCTTCTTTATGCCTTCACACGTTCATGCCAGAAGGCCGCTCATACGCAGGTGGTGTATGGCTTTCCAGGACTTCCTTCTCACACTTAAAGGCATGACCTGTTCCCTCTGCTGTCTCTCATACTCTTTGAAAACGTTCCTCGCGGAACAAGATTGGAATGGCGAGGGACCATCTACCCTAAGTATGTCTGTGCCACAGGCACGGGGCACATTCCTCGCGCTGCCACACTTACGTTGGAATAGACGAGCATTTTCAGGGAAGGTGTTAGTAGAAACACGGTTTCTCTGCAGTGGTGTTTCTTCAGACTGAAGTGCACGCCGCCTGTTTCGGATTCAACACATACCTGTTGTGACTATGTTCTCCCCGTGACGCCAGAGGTCAGCTCGAAGTCGCCTTCGACACAGACTTGTTTCGCGCAGTTTAGTCTGGGGCTTTCCTTTGGCGAACTCACGTACATTTGGAAAACCCTTCTAGCGTCGTGACCCATGGTGTTCATTGAGCGAAGCCCTCCATACCACGTTGTTCCACGAGGAAGGCCTATCGGGCTTTTCCTCTGCTTCCTTTCATACTTGGCGTAAAGCCGCTTCGATCCTTCGGAAAGGAGAAGGGAGTCGAAGGACCGCTCCTCCACAGCATTGTTTTTGAGACCTAAGTGTAGAGCTCGTTCCTTACGCTTCCTCCGATTTCCAGACACACACCGCTCTAGGGGACAACGTGTTCGTTGGTGGTCACATTCGACGCACATTTTTCCTCACAATTCCGCGGATGGCATTTTCCTGACGCTTTCACACGAAGTCCTGAAAACGCTTGTCTCTCCCTGAAACAAGATCTGAGTTGAGAGAAGCTTGGGACACAACTCATTTCTCAAACAGTGGTATATGGCACAGTAGTTGTGCCTTCACTTTTAACGGTGGAAAGTTCTTCCATCTCTTCCCTGTAGGTGGTAGTGGAAAGACTGTTTCCCTACACTTTCGTTTCTTGAGAGGTGAGTGTAAGACACTTACCTTCTATAGCAACACACACATACCTCCAAAGGCTTCTTTCTTCAAGAACCCAGATGTTAGCACGAAAGCCTGATGGACATGGCCTCGTTTCTCAGAATTCAGTGTAAGGCTACTACCACTGAGGCTAGCCCGCGTACATTGGAAGACCCATCCACCTCCACGACACAGGACTTAATGGAGAGAAACCCTCCGCCCAACGTGTTCCTCCCTGGACGGTATCGCGCGTTCCATCTCTTTCCTTTCACACCCGGTTTAACAAGCCGCTTCCACCCTTACGAAAAGAGACGGTAGTCGAAGGACGCCAACCCTCGAGATTTGTTCTTAGAGGGAAACAGGCGTATGCCATCTTCCTTGTGCTTCCGCACATCATACATTTCCATACACATCTTTCTTCATGTCACGACGGTAGGCACATTCGAAACGGAGAGCTAAGTCTAGTCTATGTCCCTTACGCCTTCACACCCAATACGGAAAACACTTTCCTCTTTCCTGAAACGATATGATAGTTGAGGGAAGCCTTCTTCACAAGTGGTTTCTCAAGCACCGTCCGTCACAGGGCACATTCTAGATGCTTTCACCATTTCATGCTAAGTGCTTCTCATCCTTACGTGTATGGCTTTCCTGACGGATTTCCTTCTCACCCTTGAAACCGTGACCTTTTCCATCTGCTCTCTCATACTCTTGGAAACACTTCCCACGGAACAGGATTTGAATTGCGGCAGACATTCTACACTAATTACTTCTGTAGCACAGGCATGGGGCACATTCCTTGCGATTTCACCCTTACATGGGAAAAGTCTACCATGTTCAGGGAAGATGTTAGTGAGTAGTTCGTTTCTCGGCAGGGGTGTTTCTTCAGACTGAAGAGTACTTCCTTTGTTTAGGATTCAACACGTACATTTTGTGACTCTGGATTCCTCGGGAACCCAGATGGAAGCTCGAAGTCGCGTTTGACACAGACTTGGTTCGCAGAGATTAGTGTATGCCTTTCCTTGGGCGAAGTCACATCCTTTTGAAAACCCTTCTATCTTCGTGACACATGGTGTTCGTTGAGGAAAGCCCCCCCAGAAGAAGTTGTTCCGCGAGTATGGTGTATCACTCTTCCTTCCCCTCCGTTTTCTTTCGCACTTTGCTTCAAGCCGCTTCGTCCCTCAGCAAAGCCGATGGCAGTCGAAGGACCGCCCCTCCACAGCAGCGTTGTTTCTTAGACTTAAGTGTATAGCACGTCCCTTACGCTTCCTCCCCTTTCCAGACACACACCTCTCTAGGGGACAACTAGTGTGTTGGTTGTCCCATTCGACCCCCATTTTTCTTCACAAATCAGCGTGTGGCATCTTCCTTGCGCTTTCAAACAAAGTACTGACAACGCTTCTATCTTCCCGAAACAAGATCTGAGTTGGGAGAAGCTTTCGACCCAAGTTCGTTCTCAAGCAGTGGTATATGGCACAGTAGTTGTGCCTTCGCTTTTAACGTTGGAAATTTCCTGCGTCTTCTTCCCTGTAGATGGCAGTGGAAAGACTATTTCTCTCTACCGCTTTGTTCCTTGAGAGGTGAGTGTAAGACACTTACACATATATCTCAAAAGGCGTCATGCTTCCCGCACCGAGAGGTGAGCACGAAATCGTGTTGGACGTGGCCTTGTTTCTCTGAGTTCAGTGGAAGGCGCTGCTGAGGCTAGCTCACGTACCTTTGAAGGCCCTTCCAACTTCATGACACAAGACTTTCGTGGAGAGGGACCCTCCACACACCGTGTTCCTCACTGTAGTGTATCGCGCTTTCCGTCTCTTTTCTCTCGCCCTAAGCTTTAACAAGGTGCTTCCATCCGTACGGAAAGGGCTGGTCGTCGACGGACGGCAACCCTCTAGATTTGTTCTTAGAGTCAAACACCCGTAGGCAAGCCTCCTTACGCTTCCTCACATCATACCTCTCCATACTCATCCTTCTTCATGGAACGAACAGTAGACACATTCGAAACGGACGGCCGACTCTAGGGTACGTCCCTCATGCCTCCACACCCACGACGGAAAACACTTTTATCTTCCTGAAACAATATGATAGCTGAGGGCAGACTTCTTCACAAGGGGTTCGTCAAGCACCGTCACAGGGCACGGCACCTTCTTTATGCCTTCACACGTTCATGCCAGAAGGCCGCTCATACGCAGGTGGTGTATGGCTTTCCAGGACTTCCTTCTCACACTTAAAGGCATGACCTGTTCCCTCTGCTGTCTCTCATACTCTTTGAAAACGTTCCTCGCGGAACAAGATTGGAATGGCGAGGGACCATCTACCCTAAGTATGTCTGTGCCACAGGCACAGGGCACATTCCTCGCGCTGCCACACTTACGTTGGAATAGACGAGCATTTTCAGGGAAGGTGTTAGTAGAAACACGGTTTCTCTGCAGTGGTGTTTCTTCAGACTGAAGTGCACGCCGCCTGTTTCGGATTCAACACATACCTGTTGTGACTATGTTCTCCCCGTGACGCCAGAGGTCAGCTCGAAGTCGCCTTCGACACAGACTTGTTTCGCGCCGTTTAGTCTGGGGCTTTCCTTTGGCGAACTCACGTACATTTGGAAAACCCTTCTAGCGTCGTGACCCATGGTGTCCATTGAGCGAAGCCCTCCGTACCACGTTGTTCCACGAGGAAGGCCTATCGGGCTTTTCCTCTGCTTCCTTTCATACTTGGCGTAAAGCCGCTTCGATCCTTCGGAAGGGAGAAGGGAGTCGAAGGACCGCTCCTCCGCAGCATTGCTTTTGAGACCTAAGTGTAGAGCTCGTTCCTTACGCTTCCTCCGATTTCCAGACACACACCTCTCTAGGGGACAACTTGTTCGTTGGTGGTCACATTCGACGCACATTTTTCCTCACAATTCCGCGGATGGCATTTTCCTGACGCTTTCACACGAAGTCCTGAAAACGCTTGTCTCTCCCTGAAACAAGATCTGAGTTGAGAGAAGCTTGAGACACAACTCCTTTCTCAAACAGTGGAATATGGCACAGTAGTTGTGCCTTCACTTTTAACGGTGGAAAGTTCTTCCATCTCTTCCCTGTAGGTGGTAGTGGAAAGACTGTTTCCCTACACTTTTCGTTTCTTGAGAGGTGAGTGTAAGACACTTACCTTCTATAGCAACACACACATACCTCCAAAGGCTTCTTTCTTCAAGAACCCAGATGTTAGCACGAAAGCCTGATGGACATGGCCTCGTTTCTCAGAATTCAGTGTAAGGCTACTACCACTGAGGCTAGCCCGCGTACATTGGAAGACCCATCCACCTCCACGACACAGGACTTAATGGAGAGAAACCCTCCGCCCAACGTGTTCCTCCCTGGACGGTATCGCGCGTTCCATCTCTTTCCTTTCACACCCGGTTTAACAAGCCGCTTCCATCCTTACGAAAAGAGACGGTAGTCGAAGGACGCCAACCCTCGAGATTTGTTCTTAGAGGGAAACAGGCGTATGCCATCTTCCTTGTGCTTCCGCACATCATACATTTCCATACACATCTTTCTTCATGTCACGACGGTAGGCACATTCGAAACGGAGAGCTAAGTCTAGTCTATGTCCCTTACGCCTTCACACCCAATACGGAAAACACTTTCCTCTTTCCTGAAACGATATGATAGTTGAGGGAAGCCTTCTTCACAAGTGGTTTCTCAAGCACCGTCCGTCACAGGGCACATTCTAGATGCTTTCACCATTTCATGCTAAGTGCTTCTCACCCTTACGTGTATGGCTTTCCTGACGGATTTCCTTCTCACCCTTGAAGCCGTGACCTTTTCCATCTGCTCTCTCATACTCTTGGAAACACTTCCCACGGAACAGGATTTGAATTGCGACAGACATTCTACACTAATTACTTCTGTAGCACAGGCATGGGGCACATTCCTTGCGATTTCACCCTTACATGGGAAAAGTCTACCATGTTCAGGGAAGATGTTAGTGAGTAGTTCGTTTCTCGGCAGGGGTGTTTCTTCAGACTGAAGAGTACTTCCTTTGTTTAGGATTCAACACGTACATTTTGTGACTCTGGATTCCTCGGGAACCCAGATGGAAGCTCGAAGTCGCGTTTGACACAGACTTGGTTCGCAGAGATTAGTGTATGCCTTTCCTTGGGCGAAGTCACATCCTTTTGAAAACCCTTCTATCTTCGTGACACATGGTGTTCGTTGAGGAAAGCCCCCCCAGAAGAAGTTGTTCCGCGAGTATGGTGTATCACTCTTCCTTCCCCTCCGTTTTCTTTCGCACTTTGCTTCAAGCCGCTTCGTCCCTCAGCAAAGCCGATGGCAGTCGAAGGACCGCCCCTCCACAGCAGCGTTGTTTCTTAGACTTAAGTGTATAGCACGTCCCTTACGCTTCCTCCCCTTTCCAGACACACACCTCTCTAGGGGACAACTAGTGTGTTGGTTGTCCCATTCGACCCCCATTTTTCTTCACAAATCAGCGTGTGGCATCTTCCTTGCGCTTTCAAACAAAGTACTGACAACGCTTCTATCTTCCCGAAACAAGATCTGAGTTGGGAGAAGCTTTCGACCCAAGTTCGTTCTCAAGCAGTGGTATATGGCACAGTAGTTGTGCCTTCGCTTTTAACGTTGGAAATTTCCTGCGTCTTCTTCCCTGTAGATGGCAGTGGAAAGACTATTTCTCTCTACCGCTTTGTTCCTTGAGAGGTGAGTGTAAGACACTTACACATATATCTCAAAAGGCGTCATGCTTCCCGCACCGAGAGGTGAGCACGAAATCGTGTTGGACGTGGCCTTGTTTCTCTGAGTTCAGTGGAAGGCGCTGCTGAGGCTAGCTCACGTACCTTTGAAGGCCCTTCCAACTTCATGACACAAGACTTTCGTGGAGAGGGACCCTCCACACACCGTGTTCCTCACTGTAGTGTATCGCGCTTTCCGTCTCTTTTCTCTCGCCCTAAGCTTTAACAAGGTGCTTCCATCCGTACGGAAAGGGCTGGTCGTCGACGGACGGCAACCCTCTAGATTTGTTCTTAGAGTCAAACACCCGTAGGCAAGCCTCCTTACGCTTCCTCACATCATACCTCTCCATACTCATCCTTCTTCATGGAACGAACAGTAGACACATTCGAAACGGACGGCCGACTCTAGGGTACGTCCCTCATGCCTCCACACCCACGACGGAAAACACTTTTATCTTCCTGAAACAATATGATAGCTGAGGGCAGACTTCTTCACAAGGGGTTCGTCAAGCACCGTCACAGGGCACGGCACCTTCTTTATGCCTTCACACGTTCATGCCAGAAGGCCGCTCATACGCAGGTGGTGTATGGCTTTCCAGGACTTCCTTCTCACACTTAAAGGCATGACCTGTTCCCTCTGCTGTCTCTCATACTCTTTGAAAACGTTCCTCGCGGAACAAGATTGGAATGGCGAGGGACCATCTACCCTAAGTATGTCTGTGCCACAGGCACGGGGCACATTCCTCGCGCTGCCACACTTACGTTGGAATAGACGAGCATTTTCAGGGAAGGTGTTAGTAGAAACACGGTTTCTCTGCAGTGGTGTTTCTTCAGACTGAAGTGCACGCCGCCTGTTTCGGATTCAACACATACCTGTTGTGACTATGTTCTCCCCGTGACGCCAGAGGTCAGCTCGAAGTCGCCTTCGACACAGACTTGTTTCGCGCCGTTTAGTCTGTGGCTTTCCTTTGGCGAACTCACGTACATTTGGAAAACCCTTCTAGCGTCGTGACCCATGGTGTCCATTGAGCGAAGCCCTCCGTACCACGTTCTTCCACGAGGAAGGCCTATCGGGCTTTTCCTCTGCTTCCTTTCATACTTGGCGTAAAGCCGCTTCGATCCTTCGGAAGGGAGAAGGGAGTCGAAGGACCGCTCCTCCGCAGCATTGCTTTTGAGACCTAAGTGTAGAGCTCGTTCCTTACGCTTCCTCCGATTTCCAGACACACACCTCTCTAGGGGACAACTTGTTCGTTGGTGGTCACATTCGACGCACATTTTTCCTCACAATTCCGCGGATGGCATTTTCCTGACGCTTTCACACGAAGTCCTGAAAACGCTTGTCTCTCCCTGAAACAAGATCTGAGTTGAGAGAAGCTTGAGACACAACTCCTTTCTCAAACAGTGGAATATGGCCCAGTAGTTGTGCCTTCACTTTTAACGGTGGAAAGTTCTTCCATCTCTTCCCTGTAGGTGGTAGTGGAAAGACTGTTTCCCTACACTTTTCGTTTCTTGAGAGGTGAGTGTAAGACACTTACCTTCTATAGCAACACACACATACCTCCAAAGGCTTCTTTCTTCAAGAACCCAGATGTTAGCGCGAAAGCCTGATGGACATGGCCTCGTTTCTCAGAATTCAGTGTAAGGCTACTACCACTGAGGCTAGCCCGCGTACATTGGAAGACCCATCCACCTCCACGACACAGGACTTAATGGAGAGAAACCCTCCGCCCAACGTGTTCCTCCCTGGACGGTATCGCGCGTTCCATCTCTTTCCTTTCACACCCGGTTTAACAAGCCGCTTCCACCCTTACGAAAAGAGACGGTAGTCGAAGGACGCCAACCCTCGAGATTTGTTCTTAGAGGGAAACAGGCGTATGCCATCTTCCTTGTGCTTCCGCACATCATACATTTCCATACACATCTTTCTTCATGTCACGACGGTAGGCACATTCGAAACGGAGAGCTAAGTCTAGTCTATGTCCCTTACGCCTTCACACCCAATACGGAAAACACTTTCCTCTTTCCTGAAACGATATGATAGTTGAGGGAAGCCTTCTTCACAAGTGGTTTCTCAAGCACCGTCCGTCACAGGGCACATTCTAGATGCTTTCACCATTTCATGCTAAGTGCTTCTCACCCTTACGTGTATGGCTTTCCTGACGGATTTCCTTCTCACCCTTGAAGCCGTGACCTTTTCCATCTGCTCTCTCATACTCTTGGAAACACTTCCCACGGAACAGGATTTGAATTGCGACAGACATTCTACACTAATTACTTCTGTAGCACAGGCATGGGGCACATTCCTTGCGATTTCACCCTTACATGGGAAAAGTCTACCATGTTCAGGGAAGATGTTAGTGAGTAGTTCGTTTCTCGGCAGGGGTGTTTCTTCAGACTGAAGAGTACTTCCTTTGTTTAGGATTCAACACGTACATTTTGTGACTCTGGATTCCTCGGGAACCCAGATGGAAGCTCGAAGTCGCGTTTGACACAGACTTGGTTCGCAGAGATTAGTGTATGCCTTTCCTTGGGCGAAGTCACATCCTTTTGAAAACCCTTCTATCTTCGTGACACATGGTGTTCGTTGAGGAAAGCCCCCCCAGAAGAAGTTGTTCCGCGAGTATGGTGTATCACTCTTCCTTCCCCTCCGTTTTCTTTCGCACTTTGCTTCAAGCCGCTTCGTCCCTCAGCAAAGCCGATGGCAGTCGAAGGACCGCCCCTCCACAGCAGCGTTGTTTCTTAGACTTAAGTGTATAGCACGTCCCTTACGCTTCCTCCCCTTTCCAGACACACACCTCTCTAGGGGACAACTAGTGTGTTGGTTGTCCCATTCGACCCCCATTTTTCTTCACAAATCAGCGTGTGGCATCTTCCTTGCGCTTTCAAACAAAGTACTGACAACGCTTCTATCTTCCCGAAACAAGATCTGAGTTGGGAGAAGCTTTCGACCCAAGTTCGTTCTCAAGCAGTGGTATATGGCACAGTAGTTGTGCCTTCGCTTTTAACGTTGGAAATTTCCTGCGTCTTCTTCCCTGTAGATGGCAGTGGAAAGACTATTTCTCTCTACCGCTTTGTTCCTTGAGAGGTGAGTGTAAGACACTTACACATATATCTCAAAAGGCGTCATGCTTCCCGCACCGAGAGGTGAGCACGAAATCGTGTTGGACGTGGCCTTGTTTCTCTGAGTTCAGTGGAAGGCGCTGCTGAGGCTAGCTCACGTACCTTTGAAGGCCCTTCCAACTTCATGACACAAGACTTTCGTGGAGAGGGACCCTCCACACACCGTGTTCCTCACTGTAGTGTATCGCGCTTTCCGTCTCTTTTCTCTCGCCCTAAGCTTTAACAAGGTGCTTCCATCCGTACGGAAAGGGCTGGTCGTCGACGGACGGCAACCCTCTAGATTTGTTCTTAGAGTCAAACACCCGTAGGCAAGCCTCCTTACGCTTCCTCACATCATACCTCTCCATACTCATCCTTCTTCATGGAACGAACAGTAGACACATTCGAAACGGACGGCCGACTCTAGGGTACGTCCCTCATGCCTCCACACCCACGACGGAAAACACTTTTATCTTCCTGAAACAATATGATAGCTGAGGGCAGACTTCTTCACAAGGGGTTCGTCAAGCACCGTCACAGGGCACGGCACCTTCTTTATGCCTTCACACGTTCATGCCAGAAGGCCGCTCATACGCAGGTGGTGTATGGCTTTCCAGGACTTCCTTCTCACACTTAAAGGCATGACCTGTTCCCTCTGCTGTCTCTCATACTCTTTGAAAACGTTCCTCGCGGAACAAGATTGGAATGGCGAGGGACCATCTACCCTAAGTATGTCTGTGCCACAGGCACGGGGCACATTCCTCGCGCTGCCACACTTACGTTGGAATAGACGAGCATTTTCAGGGAAGGTGTTAGTAGAAACACGGTTTCTCTGCAGTGGTGTTTCTTCAGACTGAAGTGCACGCCGCCTGTTTCGGATTCAACACATACCTGTTGTGACTATGTTCTCCCCGTGACGCCAGAGGTCAGCTCGAAGTCGCCTTCGACACAGACTTGTTTCGCGCAGTTTAGTCTGGGGCTTTCCTTTGGCGAACTCACGTACATTTGGAAAACCCTTCTAGCGTCGTGACCCATGGTGTTCATTGAGCGAAGCCCTCCATACCACGTTGTTCCACGAGGAAGGCCTATCGGGCTTTTCCTCTGCTTCCTTTCATACTTGGCGTAAAGCCGCTTCGATCCTTCGGAAAGGAGAAGGGAGTCGAAGGACCGCTCCTCCACAGCATTGTTTTTGAGACCTAAGTGTAGAGCTCGTTCCTTACGCTTCCTCCGATTTCCAGACACACACCGCTCTAGGGGACAACGTGTTCGTTGGTGGTCACATTCGACGCACATTTTTCCTCACAATTCCGCGGATGGCATTTTCCTGACGCTTTCACACGAAGTCCTGAAAACGCTTGTCTCTCCCTGAAACAAGATCTGAGTTGAGAGAAGCTTGGGACACAACTCCTTTCTCAAACAGTGGTATATGGCACAGTAGTTGTGCCTTCACTTTTAACGGTGGAAAGTTCTTCCATCTCTTCCCTGTAGGTGGTAGTGGAAAGACTGTTTCCCTACACTTTCGTTTCTTGAGAGGTGAGTGTAAGACACTTACCTTCTATAGCAACACACACATACCTCCAAAGGCTTCTTTCTTCAAGAACCCAGATGTTAGCACGAAAGCCTGATGGACATGGCCTCGTTTCTCAGAATTCAGTGTAAGGCTACTACCACTGAGGCTAGCCCGCGTACATTGGAAGACCCATCCACCTCCACGACACAGGACTTAATGGAGAGAAACCCTCCGCCCAACGTGTTCCTCCCTGGACGGTATCGCGCGTTCCATCTCTTTCCTTTCACACCCGGTTTAACAAGCCGCTTCCACCCTTACGAAAAGAGACGGTAGTCGAAGGACGCCAACCCTCGAGATTTGTTCTTAGAGGGAAACAGGCGTATGCCATCTTCCTTGTGCTTCCGCACATCATACATTTCCATACACATCTTTCTTCATGTCACGACGGTAGGCACATTCGAAACGGAGAGCTAAGTCTAGTCTATGTCCCTTACGCCTTCACACCCAATACGGAAAACACTTTCCTCTTTCCTGAAACGATATGATAGTTGAGGGAAGCCTTCTTCACAAGTGGTTTCTCAAGCACCGTCCGTCACAGGGCACATTCTAGATGCTTTCACCATTTCATGCTAAGTGCTTCTCATCCTTACGTGTATGGCTTTCCTGACGGATTTCCTTCTCACCCTTGAAACCGTGACCTTTTCCATCTGCTCTCTCATACTCTTGGAAACACTTCCCACGGAACAGGATTTGAATTGCGGCAGACATTCTACACTAATTACTTCTGTAGCACAGGCATGGGGCACATTCCTTGCGATTTCACCCTTACATGGGAAAAGTCTACCATGTTCAGGGAAGATGTTAGTGAGTAGTTCGTTTCTCGGCAGGGGTGTTTCTTCAGACTGAAGAGTACTTCCTTTGTTTAGGATTCAACACGTACATTTTGTGACTCTGGATTCCTCGGGAACCCAGATGGAAGCTCGAAGTCGCGTTTGACACAGACTTGGTTCGCAGAGATTAGTGTATGCCTTTCCTTGGGCGAAGTCACATCCTTTTGAAAACCCTTCTATCTTCGTGACACATGGTGTTCGTTGAGGAAAGCCCCCCCAGAAGAAGTTGTTCCGCGAGTATGGTGTATCACTCTTCCTTCCCCTCCGTTTTCTTTCGCACTTTGCTTCAAGCCGCTTCGTCCCTCAGCAAAGCCGATGGCAGTCGAAGGACCGCCCCTCCACAGCAGCGTTGTTTCTTAGACTTAAGTGTATAGCACGTCCCTTACGCTTCCTCCCCTTTCCAGACACACACCTCTCTAGGGGACAACTAGTGTGTTGGTTGTCCCATTCGACCCCCATTTTTCTTCACAAATCAGCGTGTGGCATCTTCCTTGCGCTTTCAAACAAAGTACTGACAACGCTTCTATCTTCCCGAAACAAGATCTGAGTTGGGAGAAGCTTTCGACCCAAGTTCGTTCTCAAGCAGTGGTATATGGCACAGTAGTTGTGCCTTCGCTTTTAACGTTGGAAATTTCCTGCGTCTTCTTCCCTGTAGATGGCAGTGGAAAGACTATTTCTCTCTACCGCTTTGTTCCTTGAGAGGTGAGTGTAAGACACTTACACATATATCTCAAAAGGCGTCATGCTTCCCGCACCGAGAGGTGAGCACGAAATCGTGTTGGACGTGGCCTTGTTTCTCTGAGTTCAGTGGAAGGCGCTGCTGAGGCTAGCTCACGTACCTTTGAAGGCCCTTCCAACTTCATGACACAAGACTTTCGTGGAGAGGGACCCTCCACACACCGTGTTCCTCACTGTAGTGTATCGCGCTTTCCGTCTCTTTTCTCTCGCCCTAAGCTTTAACAAGGTGCTTCCATCCGTACGGAAAGGGCTGGTCGTCGACGGACGGCAACCCTCTAGATTTGTTCTTAGAGTCAAACACCCGTAGGCAAGCCTCCTTACGCTTCCTCACATCATACCTCTCCATACTCATCCTTCTTCATGGAACGAACAGTAGACACATTCGAAACGGACGGCCGACTCTAGGGTACGTCCCTCATGCCTCCACACCCACGACGGAAAACACTTTTATCTTCCTGAAACAATATGATAGCTGAGGGCAGACTTCTTCACAAGGGGTTCGTCAAGCACCGTCACAGGGCACGGCACCTTCTTTATGCCTTCACACGTTCATGCCAGAAGGCCGCTCATACGCAGGTGGTGTATGGCTTTCCAGGACTTCCTTCTCACACTTAAAGGCATGACCTGTTCCCTCTGCTGTCTCTCATACTCTTTGAAAACGTTCCTCGCGGAACAAGATTGGAATGGCGAGGGACCATCTACCCTAAGTATGTCTGTGCCACAGGCACAGGGCACATTCCTCGCGCTGCCACACTTACGTTGGAATAGACGAGCATTTTCAGGGAAGGTGTTAGTAGAAACACGGTTTCTCTGCAGTGGTGTTTCTTCAGACTAAAGTGCACGCCGCCTGTTTCGGATTCAACACATACCTGTTGTGACTATGTTCTCCCCGTGACGCCAGAGGTCAGCTCGAAGTCGCCTTCGACACAGACTTGTTTCGCGCCGTTTAGTCTGGGGCTTTCCTTTGGCGAACTCACGTACATTTGGAAAACCCTTCTAGCGTCGTGACCCATGGTGTCCATTGAGCGAAGCCCTCCGTACCACGTTGTTCCACGAGGAAGGCCTATCGGGCTTTTCCTCTGCTTCCTTTCATACTTGGCGTAAAGCCGCTTCGATCCTTCGGAAGGGAGAAGGGAGTCGAAGGACCGCTCCTCCGCAGCATTGCTTTTGAGACCTAAGTGTAGAGCTCGTTCCTTACGCTTCCTCCGATTTCCAGACACACACCTCTCTAGGGGACAACTTGTTCGTTGGTGGTCACATTCGACGCACATTTTTCCTCACAATTCCGCGGATGGCATTTTCCTGACGCTTTCACACGAAGTCCTGAAAACGCTTGTCTCTCCCTGAAACAAGATCTGAGTTGAGAGAAGCTTGAGACACAACTCCTTTCTCAAACAGTGGAATATGGCACAGTAGTTGTGCCTTCACTTTTAACGGTGGAAAGTTCTTCCATCTCTTCCCTGTAGGTGGTAGTGGAAAGACTGTTTCCCTACACTTTTCGTTTCTTGAGAGGTGAGTGTAAGACACTTACCTTCTATAGCAACACACACATACCTCCAAAGGCTTCTTTCTTCAAGAACCCAGATGTTAGCACGAAAGCCTGATGGACATGGCCTCGTTTCTCAGAATTCAGTGTAAGGCTACTACCACTGAGGCTAGCCCGCGTACATTGGAAGACCCATCCACCTCCACGACACAGGACTTAATGGAGAGAAACCCTCCGCCCAACGTGTTCCTCCCTGGACGGTATCGCGCGTTCCATCTCTTTCCTTTCACACCCGGTTTAACAAGCCGCTTCCATCCTTACGAAAAGAGACGGTAGTCGAAGGACGCCAACCCTCGAGATTTGTTCTTAGAGGGAAACAGGCGTATGCCATCTTCCTTGTGCTTCCGCACATCATACATTTCCATACACATCTTTCTTCATGTCACGACGGTAGGCACATTCGAAACGGAGAGCTAAGTCTAGTCTATGTCCCTTACGCCTTCACACCCAATACGGAAAACACTTTCCTCTTTCCTGAAACGATATGATAGTTGAGGGAAGCCTTCTTCACAAGTGGTTTCTCAAGCACCGTCCGTCACAGGGCACATTCTAGATGCTTTCACCATTTCATGCTAAGTGCTTCTCACCCTTACGTGTATGGCTTTCCTGACGGATTTCCTTCTCACCCTTGAAGCCGTGACCTTTTCCATCTGCTCTCTCATACTCTTGGAAACACTTCCCACGGAACAGGATTTGAATTGCGACAGACATTCTACACTAATTACTTCTGTAGCACAGGCATGGGGCACATTCCTTGCGATTTCACCCTTACATGGGAAAAGTCTACCATGTTCAGGGAAGATGTTAGTGAGTAGTTCGTTTCTCGGCAGGGGTGTTTCTTCAGACTGAAGAGTACTTCCTTTGTTTAGGATTCAACACGTACATTTTGTGACTCTGGATTCCTCGGGAACCCAGATGGAAGCTCGAAGTCGCGTTTGACACAGACTTGGTTCGCAGAGATTAGTGTATGCCTTTCCTTGGGCGAAGTCACATCCTTTTGAAAACCCTTCTATCTTCGTGACACGTGGTGTTCGTTGAGGAAAGCCCCCCCAGAAGAAGTTGTTCCGCGAGTATGGTGTATCACTCTTCCTTCCCCTCCGTTTTCTTTCGCACTTTGCTTCAAGCCGCTTCGTCCCTCAGCAAAGCCGATGGCAGTCGAAGGACCGCCCCTCCACAGCAGCGTTGTTTCTTAGACTTAAGTGTATAGCACGTCCCTTACGCTTCCTCCCCTTTCCAGACACACACCTCTCTAGGGGACAACTAGTGTGTTGGTTGTCCCATTCGACCCCCATTTTTCTTCACAAATCAGCGTGTGGCATCTTCCTTGCGCTTTCAAACAAAGTACTGACAACGCTTCTATCTTCCCGAAACAAGATCTGAGTTGGGAGAAGCTTTCGACCCAAGTTCGTTCTCAAGCAGTGGTATATGGCACAGTAGTTGTGCCTTCGCTTTTAACGTTGGAAATTTCCTGCGTCTTCTTCCCTGTAGATGGCAGTGGAAAGACTATTTCTCTCTACCGCTTTGTTCCTTGAGAGGTGAGTGTAAGACACTTACACATATATCTCAAAAGGCGTCATGCTTCCCGCACCGAGAGGTGAGCACGAAATCGTGTTGGACGTGGCCTTGTTTCTCTGAGTTCAGTGGAAGGCGCTGCTGAGGCTAGCTCACGTACCTTTGAAGGCCCTTCCAACTTCATGACACAAGACTTTCGTGGAGAGGGACCCTCCACACACCGTGTTCCTCACTGTAGTGTATCGCGCTTTCCGTCTCTTTTCTCTCGCCCTAAGCTTTAACAAGGTGCTTCCATCCGTACGGAAAGGGCTGGTCGTCGACGGACGGCAACCCTCTAGATTTGTTCTTAGAGTCAAACACCCGTAGGCAAGCCTCCTTACGCTTCCTCACATCATACCTCTCCATACTCATCCTTCTTCATGGAACGAACAGTAGACACATTCGAAACGGACGGCCGACTCTAGGGTACGTCCCTCATGCCTCCACACCCACGACGGAAAACACTTTTATCTTCCTGAAACAATATGATAGCTGAGGGCAGACTTCTTCACAAGGGGTTCGTCAAGCACCGTCACAGGGCACGGCACCTTCTTTATGCCTTCACACGTTCATGCCAGAAGGCCGCTCATACGCAGGTGGTGTATGGCTTTCCAGGACTTCCTTCTCACACTTAAAGGCATGACCTGTTCCCTCTGCTGTCTCTCATACTCTTTGAAAACGTTCCTCGCGGAACAAGATTGGAATGGCGAGGGACCATCTACCCTAAGTATGTCTGTGCCACAGGCACGGGGCACATTCCTCGCGCTGCCACACTTACGTTGGAATAGACGAGCATTTTCAGGGAAGGTGTTAGTAGAAACACGGTTTCTCTGCAGTGGTGTTTCTTCAGACTGAAGTGCACGCCGCCTGTTTCGGATTCAACACATACCTGTTGTGACTATGTTCTCCCCGTGACGCCAGAGGTCAGCTCGAAGTCGCCTTCGACACAGACTTGTTTCGCGCCGTTTAGTCTGTGGCTTTCCTTTGGCGAACTCACGTACATTTGGAAAACCCTTCTAGCGTCGTGACCCATGGTGTCCATTGAGCGAAGCCCTCCGTACCACGTTGTTCCACGAGGAAGGCCTATCGGGCTTTTCCTCTGCTTCCTTTCATACTTGGCGTAAAGCCGCTTCGATCCTTCGGAAGGGAGAAGGGAGTCGAAGGACCGCTCCTCCGCAGCATTGTTTTTGAGACCTAAGTGTAGAGCTCGTTCCTTACGCTTCCTCCGATTTCCAGACACACACCTCTCTAGGGGACAACTTGTTCGTTGGTGGTCACATTCGACGCACATTTTTCCTCACAATTCCGCGGATGGCATTTTCCTGACGCTTTCACACGAAGTCCTGAAAACGCTTGTCTCTCCCTGAAACAAGATCTGAGTTGAGAGAAGCTTGAGACACAACTCCTTTCTCAAACAGTGGAATATGGCCCAGTAGTTGTGCCTTCACTTTTAACGGTGGAAAGTTCTTCCATCTCTTCCCTGTAGGTGGTAGTGGAAAGACTGTTTCCCTACACTTTTCGTTTCTTGAGAGGTGAGTGTAAGACACTTACCTTCTATAGCAACACACACATACCTCCAAAGGCTTCTTTCTTCAAGAACCCAGATGTTAGCGCGAAAGCCTGATGGACATGGCCTCGTTTCTCAGAATTCAGTGTAAGGCTACTACCACTGAGGCTAGCCCGCGTACATTGGAAGACCCATCCACCTCCACGACACAGGACTTAATGGAGAGAAACCCTCCGCCCAACGTGTTCCTCCCTGGACGGTATCGCGCGTTCCATCTCTTTCCTTTCACACCCGGTTTAACAAGCCGCTTCCACCCTTACGAAAAGAGACGGTAGTCGAAGGACGCCAACCCTCGAGATTTGTTCTTAGAGGGAAACAGGCGTATGCCATCTTCCTTGTGCTTCCGCACATCATACATTTCCATACACATCTTTCTTCATGTCACGACGGTAGGCACATTCGAAACGGAGAGCTAAGTCTAGTCTATGTCCCTTACGCCTTCACACCCAATACGGAAAACACTTTCCTCTTTCCTGAAACGATATGATAGTTGAGGGAAGCCTTCTTCACAAGTGGTTTCTCAAGCACCGTCCGTCACAGGGCACATTCTAGATGCTTTCACCATTTCATGCTAAGTGCTTCTCACCCTTACGTGTATGGCTTTCCTGACGGATTTCCTTCTCACCCTTGAAACCGTGACCTTTTCCATCTGCTCTCTCATACTCTTGGAAACACTTCCCACGGAACAGGATTTGAATTGCGACAGACATTCTACACTAATTACTTCTGTAGCACAGGCATGGGGCACATTCCTTGCGATTTCACCCTTACATGGGAAAAGTCTACCATGTTCAGGGAAGATGTTAGTGAGTAGTTCGTTTCTCGGCAGGGGTGTTTCTTCAGACTGAAGAGTACTTCCTTTGTTTAGGATTCAACACGTACATTTTGTGACTCTGGATTCCTCGGGAACCCAGATGGAAGCTCGAAGTCGCGTTTGACACAGACTTGGTTCGCAGAGATTAGTGTATGCCTTTCCTTGGGCGAAGTCACATCCTTTTGAAAACCCTTCTATCTTCGTGACACATGGTGTTCGTTGAGGAAAGCCCCCCCAGAAGAAGTTGTTCCGCGAGTATGGTGTATCACTCTTCCTTCCCCTCCATTTTCTTTCGCACTTTGCTTCAAGCCGCTTCGTCCCTCAGCAAAGCCGATGGCAGTCGAAGGACCGCCCCTCCACAGCAGCGTTGTTTCTTAGACTTAAGTGTATAGCACGTCCCTTACGCTTCCTCCCCTTTCCAGACACACACCTCTCTAGGGGACAACTAGTGTGTTGGTTGTCCCATTCGACCCCCATTTTTCTTCACAAATCAGCGTGTGGCATCTTCCTTGCGCTTTCAAACAAAGTACTGACAACGCTTCTATCTTCCCGAAACAAGATCTGAGTTGGGAGAAGCTTTCGACCCAAGTTCGTTCTCAAGCAGTGGTATATGGCACAGTAGTTGTGCCTTCGCTTTTAACGTTGGAAATTTCCTGCGTCTTCTTCCCTGTAGATGGCAGTGGAAAGACTATTTCTCTCTACCGCTTTGTTCCTTGAGAGGTGAGTGTAAGACACTTACACATATATCTCAAAAGGCGTCATGCTTCCCGCACCGAGAGGTGAGCACGAAATCGTGTTGGACGTGGCCTTGTTTCTCTGAGTTCAGTGGAAGGCGCTGCTGAGGCTAGCTCACGTACCTTTGAAGGCCCTTCCAACTTCATGACACAAGACTTTCGTGGAGAGGGACCCTCCACACACCGTGTTCCTCACTGTAGTGTATCGCGCTTTCCGTCTCTTTTCTCTCGCCCTAAGCTTTAACAAGGTGCTTCCATCCGTACGGAAAGGGCTGGTCGTCGACGGACGGCAACCCTCTAGATTTGTTCTTAGAGTCAAACACCCGTAGGCAAGCCTCCTTACGCTTCCTCACATCATACCTCTCCATACTCATCCTTCTTCATGGAACGAACAGTAGACACATTCGAAACGGACGGCCGACTCTAGGGTACGTCCCTCATGCCTCCACACCCACGACGGAAAACACTTTTATCTTCCTGAAACAATATGATAGCTGAGGGCAGACTTCTTCACAAGGGGTTCGTCAAGCACCGTCACAGGGCACGGCACCTTCTTTATGCCTTCACACGTTCATGCCAGAAGGCCGCTCATACGCAGGTGGTGTATGGCTTTCCAGGACTTCCTTCTCACACTTAAAGGCATGACCTGTTCCCTCTGCTGTCTCTCATACTCTTTGAAAACGTTCCTCGCGGAACAAGATTGGAATGGCGAGGGACCATCTACCCTAAGTATGTCTGTGCCACAGGCACGGGGCACATTCCTCGCGCTGCCACACTTACGTTGGAATAGACGAGCATTTTCAGGGAAGGTGTTAGTAGAAACACGGTTTCTCTGCAGTGGTGTTTCTTCAGACTGAAGTGCACGCCGCCTGTTTCGGATTCAACACATACCTGTTGTGACTATGTTCTCCCCGTGACGCCAGAGGTCAGCTCGAAGTCGCCTTCGACACAGACTTGTTTCGCGCCGTTTAGTCTGTGGCTTTCCTTTGGCGAACTCACGTACATTTGGAAAACCCTTCTAGCGTCGTGACCCATGGTGTCCATTGAGCGAAGCCCTCCGTACCACGTTGTTCCACGAGGAAGGCCTATCGGGCTTTTCCTCTGCTTCCTTTCATACTTGGCGTAAAGCCGCTTCGATCCTTCGGAAGGGAGAAGGGAGTCGAAGGACCGCTCCTCCGCAGCATTGTTTTTGAGACCTAAGTGTAGAGCTCGTTCCTTACGCTTCCTCCGATTTCCAGACACACACCTCTCTAGGGGACAACTTGTTCATTGGTGGTCACATTCGACGCACATTTTTCCTCACAATTCCGCGGATGGCATTTTCCTGACGCTTTCACACGAAGTCCTGAAAACGCTTGTCTCTCCCTGAAACAAGATCTGAGTTGAGAGAAGCTTGAGACACAACTCCTTTCTCAAACAGTGGAATATGGCCCAGTAGTTGTGCCTTCACTTTTAACGGTGGAAAGTTCTTCCATCTCTTCCCTGTAGGTGGTAGTGGAAAGACTGTTTCCCTACACTTTTCGTTTCTTGAGAGGTGAGTGTAAGACACTTACCTTCTATAGCAACACACACATACCTCCAAAGGCTTCTTTCTTCAAGAACCCAGATGTTAGCGCGAAAGCCTGATGGACATGGCCTCGTTTCTCAGAATTCCGTGTAAGGCTACTACCACTGAGGCTAGCCCGCGTACATTGGAGGACCCATCCACCTCCACGACACAGGACTTAATGGAGAGAAACCCTCCGCCCAACGTGTTCCTCCCTGGACGGTATCGCGCGTTCCATCTCTTTCCTTTCACACCCGGTTTAACAAGCCGCTTCCATCCTTACGAAAAGAGACGGTAGTCGAAGGACGCCAACCCTCGGGATTTGTTCTTAGAGGGAAACAGGCGTATGCCATCTTCCTTGTGCTTCCGCACATCATACATTTCCATACACATCTTTCTTCATGTCACGACGGTAGGCACATTCGAAACGGAGAGCTAAGTCTAGTCTATGTCCCTTACGCCTTCACACCCAATACGGAAAACACTTTCCTCTTTCCTGAAACGATATGATAGTTGAGGGAAGCCTTCTTCACAAGTGGTTTCTCAAGCACCGTCCGTCACAGGGCACATTCTAGATGCTTTCACCATTTCATGCTAAGTGCTTCTCACCCTTACGTGTATGGCTTTCCTGACGGATTTCCTTCTCACCCTTGAAGCCGTGACCTTTTCCATCTGCTCTCTCATACTCTTGGAAACACTTCCCACGGAACAGGATTTGAATTGCGACAGACATTCTACACTAATTACTTCTGTAGCACAGGCATGGGGCACATTCCTTGCGATTTCACCCTTACATGGGAAAAGTCTACCATGTTCAGGGAAGATGTTAGTGAGTAGTTCGTTTCTCGGCAGGGGTGTTTCTTCAGACTGAAGAGTACTTCCTTTGTTTAGGATTCAACACGTACATTTTGTGACTCTGGATTCCTCGGGAACCCAGATGGAAGCTCGAAGTCGCGTTTGACACAGACTTGGTTCGCAGAGATTAGTGTATGCCTTTCCTTGGGCGAAGTCACATCCTTTTGAAAACCCTTCTATCTTCGTGACACATGGTGTTCGTTGAGGAAAGCCCCCCCAGAAGAAGTTGTTCCGCGAGTATGGTGTATCACTCTTCCTTCCCCTCCGTTTTCTTTCGCACTTTGCTTCAAGCCGCTTCGTCCCTCAGCAAAGCCGATGGCAGTCGAAGGACCGCCCCTCCACAGCAGCGTTGTTTCTTAGACTTAAGTGTATAGCACGTCCCTTACGCTTCCTCCCCTTTCCAGACACACACCTCTCTAGGGGACAACTAGTGTGTTGGTTGTCCCATTCGACCCCCATTTTTCTTCACAAATCAGCGTGTGGCATCTTCCTTGCGCTTTCAAACAAAGTACTGACAACGCTTCTATCTTCCCGAAACAAGATCTGAGTTGGGAGAAGCTTTCGACCCAAGTTCGTTCTCAAGCAGTGGTATATGGCACAGTAGTTGTGCCTTCGCTTTTAACGTTGGAAATTTCCTGCGTCTTCTTCCCTGTAGATGGCAGTGGAAAGACTATTTCTCTCTACCGCTTTGTTCCTTGAGAGGTGAGTGTAAGACACTTACACATATATCTCAAAAGGCGTCATGCTTCCCGCACCGAGAGGTGAGCACGAAATCGTGTTGGACGTGGCCTTGTTTCTCTGAGTTCAGTGGAAGGCGCTGCTGAGGCTAGCTCACGTACCTTTGAAGGCCCTTCCAACTTCATGACACAAGACTTTCGTGGAGAGGGACCCTCCACACACCGTGTTCCTCACTGTAGTGTATCGCGCTTTCCGTCTCTTTTCTCTCGCCCTAAGCTTTAACAAGGTGCTTCCATCCGTACGGAAAGGGCTGGTCGTCGACGGACGGCAACCCTCTAGATTTGTTCTTAGAGTCAAACACCCGTAGGCAAGCCTCCTTACGCTTCCTCACATCATACCTCTCCATACTCATCCTTCTTCATGGAACGAACAGTAGACACATTCGAAACGGACGGCCGACTCTAGGGTACGTCCCTCATGCCTCCACACCCACGACGGAAAACACTTTTATCTTCCTGAAACAATATGATAGCTGAGGGCAGACTTCTTCACAAGGGGTTCGTCAAGCACCGTCACAGGGCACGGCACCTTCTTTATGCCTTCACACGTTCATGCCAGAAGGCCGCTCATACGCAGGTGGTGTATGGCTTTCCAGGACTTCCTTCTCACACTTAAAGGCATGACCTGTTCCCTCTGCTGTCTCTCATACTCTTTGAAAACGTTCCTCGCGGAACAAGATTGGAATGGCGAGGGACCATCTACCCTAAGTATGTCTGTGCCACAGGCACAGGGCACATTCCTCGCGCTGCCACACTTACGTTGGAATAGACGAGCATTTTCAGGGAAGGTGTTAGTAGAAACACGGTTTCTCTGCAGTGGTGTTTCTTCAGACTGAAGTGCACGCCGCCTGTTTCGGATTCAACACATACCTGTTGTGACTATGTTCTCCCCGTGACGCCAGAGGTCAGCTCGAAGTCGCCTTCGACACAGACTTGTTTCGCGCCGTTTAGTCTGGGGCTTTCCTTTGGCGAACTCACGTACATTTGGAAAACCCTTCTAGCGTCGTGACCCATGGTGTCCATTGAGCGAAGCCCTCCGTACCACGTTGTTCCACGAGGAAGGCCTATCGGGCTTTTCCTCTGCTTCCTTTCATACTTGGCGTAAAGCCGCTTCGATCCTTCGGAAGGGAGAAGGGAGTCGAAGGACCGCTCCTCCGCAGCATTGCTTTTGAGACCTAAGTGTAGAGCTCGTTCCTTACGCTTCCTCCGATTTCCAGACACACACCTCTCTAGGGGACAACTTGTTCGTTGGTGGTCACATTCGACGCACATTTTTCCTCACAATTCCGCGGATGGCATTTTCCTGACGCTTTCACACGAAGTCCTGAAAACGCTTGTCTCTCCCTGAAACAAGATCTGAGTTGAGAGAAGCTTGAGACACAACTCCTTTCTCAAACAGTGGAATATGGCACAGTAGTTGTGCCTTCACTTTTAACGGTGGAAAGTTCTTCCATCTCTTCCCTGTAGGTGGTAGTGGAAAGACTGTTTCCCTACACTTTTCGTTTCTTGAGAGGTGAGTGTAAGACACTTACCTTCTATAGCAACACACACATACCTCCAAAGGCTTCTTTCTTCAAGAACCCAGATGTTAGCACGAAAGCCTGATGGACATGGCCTCGTTTCTCAGAATTCAGTGTAAGGCTACTACCACTGAGGCTAGCCCGCGTACATTGGAAGACCCATCCACCTCCACGACACAGGACTTAATGGAGAGAAACCCTCCGCCCAACGTGTTCCTCCCTGGACGGTATCGCGCGTTCCATCTCTTTCCTTTCACACCCGGTTTAACAAGCCGCTTCCATCCTTACGAAAAGAGACGGTAGTCGAAGGACGCCAACCCTCGAGATTTGTTCTTAGAGGGAAACAGGCGTATGCCATCTTCCTTGTGCTTCCGCACATCATACATTTCCATACACATCTTTCTTCATGTCACGACGGTAGGCACATTCGAAACGGAGAGCTAAGTCTAGTCTATGTCCCTTACGCCTTCACACCCAATACGGAAAACACTTTCCTCTTTCCTGAAACGATATGATAGTTGAGGGAAGCCTTCTTCACAAGTGGTTTCTCAAGCACCGTCCGTCACAGGGCACATTCTAGATGCTTTCACCATTTCATGCTAAGTGCTTCTCACCCTTACGTGTATGGCTTTCCTGACGGATTTCCTTCTCACCCTTGAAGCCGTGACCTTTTCCATCTGCTCTCTCATACTCTTGGAAACACTTCCCACGGAACAGGATTTGAATTGCGACAGACATTCTACACTAATTACTTCTGTAGCACAGGCATGGGGCACATTCCTTGCGATTTCACCCTTACATGGGAAAATTCTACCATGTTCAGGGAAGATGTTAGTGAGTAGTTCGTTTCTCGGCAGGGGTGTTTCTTCAGACTGAAGAGTACTTCCTTTGTTTAGGATTCAACACGTACATTTTGTGACTCTGGATTCCTCGGGAACCCAGATGGAAGCTCGAAGTCGCGTTTGACACAGACTTGGTTCGCAGAGATTAGTGTATGCCTTTCCTTGGGCGAAGTCACATCCTTTTGAAAACCCTTCTATCTTCGTGACACGTGGTGTTCGTTGAGGAAAGCCCCCCCAGAAGAAGTTGTTCCGCGAGTATGGTGTATCACTCTTCCTTCCCCTCCGTTTTCTTTCGCACTTTGCTTCAAGCCGCTTCGTCCCTCAGCAAAGCCGATGGCAGTCGAAGGACCGCCCCTCCACAGCAGCGTTGTTTCTTAGACTTAAGTGTATAGCACGTCCCTTACGCTTCCTCCCCTTTCCAGACACACACCTCTCTAGGGGACAACTAGTGTGTTGGTTGTCCCATTCGACCCCCATTTTTCTTCACAAATCAGCGTGTGGCATCTTCCTTGCGCTTTCAAACAAAGTACTGACAACGCTTCTATCTTCCCGAAACAAGATCTGAGTTGGGAGAAGCTTTCGACCCAAGTTCGTTCTCAAGCAGTGGTATATGGCACAGTAGTTGTGCCTTCGCTTTTAACGTTGGAAATTTCCTGCGTCTTCTTCCCTGTAGATGGCAGTGGAAAGACTATTTCTCTCTACCGCTTTGTTCCTTGAGAGGTGAGTGTAAGACACTTACACATATATCTCAAAAGGCGTCATGCTTCCCGCACCGAGAGGTGAGCACGAAATCGTGTTGGACGTGGCCTTGTTTCTCTGAGTTCAGTGGAAGGCGCTGCTGAGGCTAGCTCACGTACCTTTGAAGGCCCTTCCAACTTCATGACACAAGACTTTCGTGGAGAGGGACCCTCCACACACCGTGTTCCTCACTGTAGTGTATCGCGCTTTCCGTCTCTTTTCTCTCGCCCTAAGCTTTAACAAGGTGCTTCCATCCGTACGGAAAGGGCTGGTCGTCGACGGACGGCAACCCTCTAGATTTGTTCTTAGAGTCAAACACCCGTAGGCAAGCCTCCTTACGCTTCCTCACATCATACCTCTCCATACTCATCCTTCTTCATGGAACGAACAGTAGACACATTCGAAACGGACGGCCGACTCTAGGGTACGTCCCTCATGCCTCCACACCCACGACGGAAAACACTTTTATCTTCCTGAAACAATATGATAGCTGAGGGCAGACTTCTTCACAAGGGGTTCGTCAAGCACCGTCACAGGGCACGGCACCTTCTTTATGCCTTCACACGTTCATGCCAGAAGGCCGCTCATACGCAGGTGGTGTATGGCTTTCCAGGACTTCCTTCTCACACTTAAAGGCATGACCTGTTCCCTCTGCTGTCTCTCATACTCTTTGAAAACGTTCCTCGCGGAACAAGATTGGAATGGCGAGGGACCATCTACCCTAAGTATGTCTGTGCCACAGGCACGGGGCACATTCCTCGCGCTGCCACACTTACGTTGGAATAGACGAGCATTTTCAGGGAAGGTGTTAGTAGAAACACGGTTTCTCTGCAGTGGTGTTTCTTCAGACTGAAGTGCACGCCGCCTGTTTCGGATTCAACACATACCTGTTGTGACTATGTTCTCCCCGTGACGCCAGAGGTCAGCTCGAAGTCGCCTTCGACACAGACTTGTTTCGCGCCGTTTAGTCTGTGGCTTTCCTTTGGCGAACTCACGTACATTTGGAAAACCCTTCTAGCGTCGTGACCCATGGTGTCCATTGAGCGAAGCCCTCCGTACCACGTTGTTCCACGAGGAAGGCCTATCGGGCTTTTCCTCTGCTTCCTTTCATACTTGGCGTAAAGCCGCTTCGATCCTTCGGAAGGGAGAAGGGAGTCGAAGGACCGCTCCTCCGCAGCATTGTTTTTGAGACCTAAGTGTAGAGCTCGTTCCTTACGCTTCCTCCGATTTCCAGACACACACCTCTCTAGGGGACAACTTGTTCGTTGGTGGTCACATTCGACGCACATTTTTCCTCACAATTCCGCGGATGGCATTTTCCTGACGCTTTCACACGAAGTCCTGAAAACGCTTGTCTCTCCCTGAAACAAGATCTGAGTTGAGAGAAGCTTGAGACACAACTCCTTTCTCAAACAGTGGAATATGGCCCAGTAGTTGTGCCTTCACTTTTAACGGTGGAAAGTTCTTCCATCTCTTCCCTGTAGGTGGTAGTGGAAAGACTGTTTCCCTACACTTTTCGTTTCTTGAGAGGTGAGTGTAAGACACTTACCTTCTATAGCAACACACACATACCTCCAAAGGCTTCTTTCTTCAAGAACCCAGATGTTAGCGCGAAAGCCTGATGGACATGGCCTCGTTTCTCAGAATTCAGTGTAAGGCTACTACCACTGAGGCTAGCCCGCGTACATTGGAAGACCCATCCACCTCCACGACACAGGACTTAATGGAGAGAAACCCTCCGCCCAACGTGTTCCTCCCTGGACGGTATCGCGCGTTCCATCTCTTTCCTTTCACACCCGGTTTAACAAGCCGCTTCCACCCTTACGAAAAGAGACGGTAGTCGAAGGACGCCAACCCTCGAGATTTGTTCTTAGAGGGAAACAGGCGTATGCCATCTTCCTTGTGCTTCCGCACATCATACATTTCCATACACATCTTTCTTCATGTCACGACGGTAGGCACATTCGAAACGGAGAGCTAAGTCTAGTCTATGTCCCTTACGCCTTCACACCCAATACGGAAAACACTTTCCTCTTTCCTGAAACGATATGATAGTTGAGGGAAGCCTTCTTCACAAGTGGTTTCTCAAGCACCGTCCGTCACAGGGCACATTCTAGATGCTTTCACCATTTCATGCTAAGTGCTTCTCACCCTTACGTGTATGGCTTTCCTGACGGATTTCCTTCTCACCCTTGAAACCGTGACCTTTTCCATCTGCTCTCTCATACTCTTGGAAACACTTCCCACGGAACAGGATTTGAATTGCGACAGACATTCTACACTAATTACTTCTGTAGCACAGGCATGGGGCACATTCCTTGCGATTTCAGCCTTACATGGGAAAAGTCTACCATGTTCAGGGAAGATGTTAGTGAGTAGTTCGTTTCTCGGCAGGGGTGTTTCTTCAGACTGAAGAGTACTTCCTTTGTTTAGGATTCAACACGTACATTTTGTGACTCTGGATTCCTCGGGAACCCAGATGGAAGCTCGAAGTCGCGTTTGACACAGACTTGGTTCGCAGAGATTAGTGTATGCCTTTCCTTGGGCGAAGTCACATCCTTTTGAAAACCCTTCTATCTTCGTGACACATGGTGTTCGTTGAGGAAAGCCCCCCCAGAAGAAGTTGTTCCGCGAGTATGGTGTATCACTCTTCCTTCCCCTCCATTTTCTTTCGCACTTTGCTTCAAGCCGCTTCGTCCCTCAGCAAAGCCGATGGCAGTCGAAGGACCGCCCCTCCACAGCAGCGTTGTTTCTTAGACTTAAGTGTATAGCACGTCCCTTACGCTTCCTCCCCTTTCCAGACACACACCTCTCTAGGGGACAACTAGTGTGTTGGTTGTCCCATTCGACCCCCATTTTTCTTCACAAATCAGCGTGTGGCATCTTCCTTGCGCTTTCAAACAAAGTACTGACAACGCTTCTATCTTCCCGAAACAAGATCTGAGTTGGGAGAAGCTTTCGACCCAAGTTCGTTCTCAAGCAGTGGTATATGGCACAGTAGTTGTGCCTTCGCTTTTAACGTTGGAAATTTCCTGCGTCTTCTTCCCTGTAGATGGCAGTGGAAAGACTATTTCTCTCTACCGCTTTGTTCCTTGAGAGGTGAGTGTAAGACACTTACACATATATCTCAAAAGGCGTCATGCTTCCCGCACCGAGAGGTGAGCACGAAATCGTGTTGGACGTGGCCTTGTTTCTCTGAGTTCAGTGGAAGGCGCTGCTGAGGCTAGCTCACGTACCTTTGAAGGCCCTTCCAACTTCATGACACAAGACTTTCGTGGAGAGGGACCCTCCACACACCGTGTTCCTCACTGTAGTGTATCGCGCTTTCCGTCTCTTTTCTCTCGCCCTAAGCTTTAACAAGGTGCTTCCATCCGTACGGAAAGGGCTGGTCGTCGACGGACGGCAACCCTCTAGATTTGTTCTTAGAGTCAAACACCCGTAGGCAAGCCTCCTTACGCTTCCTCACATCATACCTCTCCATACTCATCCTTCTTCATGGAACGAACAGTAGACACATTCGAAACGGACGGCCGACTCTAGGGTACGTCCCTCATGCCTCCACACCCACGACGGAAAACACTTTTATCTTCCTGAAACAATATGATAGCTGAGGGCAGACTTCTTCACAAGGGGTTCGTCAAGCACCGTCACAGGGCACGGCACCTTCTTTATGCCTTCACACGTTCATGCCAGAAGGCCGCTCATACGCAGGTGGTGTATGGCTTTCCAGGACTTCCTTCTCACACTTAAAGGCATGACCTGTTCCCTCTGCTGTCTCTCATACTCTTTGAAAACGTTCCTCGCGGAACAAGATTGGAATGGCGAGGGACCATCTACCCTAAGTATGTCTGTGCCACAGGCACGGGGCACATTCCTCGCGCTGCCACACTTACGTTGGAATAGACGAGCATTTTCAGGGAAGGTGTTAGTAGAAACACGGTTTCTCTGCAGTGGTGTTTCTTCAGACTGAAGTGCACGCCGCCTGTTTCGGATTCAACACATACCTGTTGTGACTATGTTCTCCCCGTGACGCCAGAGGTCAGCTCGAAGTCGCCTTCGACACAGACTTGTTTCGCGCCGTTTAGTCTGTGGCTTTCCTTTGGCGAACTCACGTACATTTGGAAAACCCTTCTAGCGTCGTGACCCATGGTGTCCATTGAGCGAAGCCCTCCGTACCACGTTGTTCCACGAGGAAGGCCTATCGGGCTTTTCCTCTGCTTCCTTTCATACTTGGCGTAAAGCCGCTTCGATCCTTCGGAAGGGAGAAGGGAGTCGAAGGACCGCTCCTCCGCAGCATTGTTTTTGAGACCTAAGTGTAGAGCTCGTTCCTTACGCTTCCTCCGATTTCCAGACACACACCTCTCTAGGGGACAACTTGTTCGTTGGTGGTCACATTCGACGCACATTTTTCCTCACAATTCCGCGGATGGCATTTTCCTGACGCTTTCACACGAAGTCCTGAAAACGCTTGTCTCTCCCTGAAACAAGATCTGAGTTGAGAGAAGCTTGAGACACAACTCCTTTCTCAAACAGTGGAATATGGCCCAGTAGTTGTGCCTTCACTTTTAACGGTGGAAAGTTCTTCCATCTCTTCCCTGTAGGTGGTAGTGGAAAGACTGTTTCCCTACACTTTTCGTTTCTTGAGAGGTGAGTGTAAGACACTTACCTTCTATAGCAACACACACATACCTCCAAAGGCTTCTTTCTTCAAGAACCCAGATGTTAGCGCGAAAGCCTGATGGACATGGCCTCGTTTCTCAGAATTCCGTGTAAGGCTACTACCACTGAGGCTAGCCCGCGTACATTGGAGGACCCATCCACCTCCACGACACAGGACTTAATGGAGAGAAACCCTCCGCCCAACGTGTTCCTCCCTGGACGGTATCGCGCGTTCCATCTCTTTCCTTTCACACCCGGTTTAACAAGCCGCTTCCATCCTTACGAAAAGAGACGGTAGTCGAAGGACGCCAACCCTCGGGATTTGTTCTTAGAGGGAAACAGGCGTATGCCATCTTCCTTGTGCTTCCGCACATCATACATTTCCATACACATCTTTCTTCATGTCACGACGGTAGGCACATTCGAAACGGAGAGCTAAGTCTAGTCTATGTCCCTTACGCCTTCACACCCAATACGGAAAACACTTTCCTCTTTCCTGAAACGATATGATAGTTGAGGGAAGCCTTCTTCACAAGTGGTTTCTCAAGCACCGTCCGTCACAGGGCACATTCTAGATGCTTTCACCATTTCATGCTAAGTGCTTCTCACCCTTACGTGTATGGCTTTCCTGACGGATTTCCTTCTCACCCTTGAAACCGTGACCTTTTCCATCTGCTCTCTCATACTCTTGGAAACACTTCCCACGGAACAGGATTTGAATTGCGACAGACATTCTACACTAATTACTTCTGTAGCACAGGCATGGGGCACATTCCTTGCGATTTCACCCTTACATGGGAAAAGTCTACCATGTTCATGGAAGATGTTAGTGAGTAGTTCGTTTCTCGGCAGGGGTGTTTCTTCAGACTGAAGAGTACTTCCTTTGTTTAGGATTCAACACGTACATTTTGTGACTCTGGATTCCTCGGGAACCCAGATGGAAGCTCGAAGTCGCGTTTGACACAGACTTGGTTCGCAGAGATTAGTGTATGCCTTTCCTTGGGCGAAGTCACATCCTTTTGAAAACCCTTCTATCTTCGTGACACATGGTGTTCGTTGAGGAAAGCCCCCCCAGAAGAAGTTGTTCCGCGAGTATGGTGTATCACTCTTCCTTCCCCTCCGTTTTCTTTCGCACTTTGCTTCAAGCCGCTTCGTCCCTCAGCAAAGCCGATGGCAGTCGAAGGACCGCCCCTCCACAGCAGCGTTGTTTCTTAGACTTAAGTGTATAGCACGTCCCTTACGCTTCCTCCCCTTTCCAGACACACACCTCTCTAGGGGACAACTAGTGTGTTGGTTGTCCCATTCGACCCCCATTTTTCTTCACAAATCAGCGTGTGGCATCTTCCTTGCGCTTTCAAACAAAGTACTGACAACGCTTCTATCTTCCCGAAACAAGATCTGAGTTGGGAGAAGCTTTCGACCCAAGTTCGTTCTCAAGCAGTGGTATATGGCACAGTAGTTGTGCCTTCGCTTTTAACGTTGGAAATTTCCTGCGTCTTCTTCCCTGTAGATGGCAGTGGAAAGACTATTTCTCTCTACCGCTTTGTTCCTTGAGAGGTGAGTGTAAGACACTTACACATATATCTCAAAAGGCGTCATGCTTCCCGCACCGAGAGGTGAGCACGAAATCGTGTTGGACGTGGCCTTGTTTCTCTGAGTTCAGTGGAAGGCGCTGCTGAGGCTAGCTCACGTACCTTTGAAGGCCCTTCCAACTTCATGACACAAGACTTTCGTGGAGAGGGACCCTCCACACACCGTGTTCCTCACTGTAGTGTATCGCGCTTTCCGTCTCTTTTCTCTCGCCCTAAGCTTTAACAAGGTGCTTCCATCCGTACGGAAAGGGCTGGTCGTCGACGGACGGCAACCCTCTAGATTTGTTCTTAGAGTCAAACACCCGTAGGCAAGCCTCCTTACGCTTCCTCACATCATACCTCTCCATACTCATCCTTCTTCATGGAACGAACAGTAGACACATTCGAAACGGACGGCCGACTCTAGGGTACGTCCCTCATGCCTCCACACCCACGACGGAAAACACTTTTATCTTCCTGAAACAATATGATAGCTGAGGGCAGACTTCTTCACAAGGGGTTCGTCAAGCACCGTCACAGGGCACGGCACCTTCTTTATGCCTTCACACGTTCATGCCAGAAGGCCGCTCATACGCAGGTGGTGTATGGCTTTCCAGGACTTCCTTCTCACACTTAAAGGCATGACCTGTTCCCTCTGCTGTCTCTCATACTCTTTGAAAACGTTCCTCGCGGAACAAGATTGGAATGGCGAGGGACCATCTACCCTAAGTATGTCTGTGCCACAGGCACGGGGCACATTCCTCGCGCTGCCACACTTACGTTGGAATAGACGAGCATTTTCAGGGAAGGTGTTAGTAGAAACACGGTTTCTCTGCAGTGGTGTTTCTTCAGACTGAAGTGCACGCCGCCTGTTTCGGATTCAACACATACCTGTTGTGACTATGTTCTCCCCGTGACGCCAGAGGTCAGCTCGAAGTCGCCTTCGACACAGACTTGTTTCGCGCCGTTTAGTCTGTGGCTTTCCTTTGGCGAACTCACGTACATTTGGAAAACCCTTCTAGCGTCGTGACCCATGGTGTCCATTGAGCGAAGCCCTCCATACCACGTTGTTCCACGAGGAAGGCCTATTCGGGCTTTTCCTCTGCTTCCTTTCATACTTGGCGAAAAGCCGCTTCGATCCTTCGGAAGGGAGAAGGGAGTCGAAGGACCGCTCCTCCGCAGCATTGCTTTTGAGACCTAAGTGTAGAGCTCGTTCCTTACGCTTCCTCCGATTTCCAGACACACACCTCTCTAGGGGACAACTTGTTCGTTGGTGGTCACATTCGACGCACATTTTTCCTCACAATTCCGCGGATGGCATTTTCCTGACGCTTTCACACGAAGTCCTGAAAACGCTTGTCTCTCCCTGAAACAAGATCTGAGTTGAGAGAAGCTTGAGACACAACTCCTTTCTCAAACAGTGGAATATGGCACAGTAGTTGTGCCTTCACTTTTAACGGTGGAAAGTTCTTCCATCTCTTCCCTGTAGGTGGTAGTGGAAAGACTGTTTCCCTACACTTTTCGTTTCTTGAGAGGCGAGTGTAAGACACTTACCTTCTATAGCAACACACACATACCTCCAAAGGCTTCTTTCTTCAAGAACCCAGATGTTAGCACGAAAGCCTGATGGACATGGCCTCGTTTCTCAGAATTCAGTGTAAGGCTACTACCACTGAGGCTAGCCCGCGTACATTGGAAGACCCATCCACCTCCACGACACAGGACTTAATGGAGAGAAACCCTCCGCCCAACGTGTTCCTCCCTGGACGGTATCACGCGTTCCATCTCTTTCCTTTCACACCCGGTTTAACAAGCCGCTTCCATCCTTACGAAAAGAGACGGTAGTCGAAGGACGCCAACCCTCGAGATTTGTTCTTAGAGGGAAACAGGCGTATGCCATCTTCCTTGTGCTTCCGCACATCATACATTTCCATACACATCTTTCTTCATGTCACGACGGTAGGCACATTCGAAACGGAGAGCTAAGTCTAGTCTATGTCCCTTACGCCTTCACACCCAATACGGAAAACACTTTCCTCTTTCCTGAAACGATATGATAGTTGAGGGAAGCCTTCTTCACAAGTGGTTTCTCAAGCACCGTCCGTCACAGGGCACATTCTAGATGCTTTCACCATTTCATGCTAAGTGCTTCTCACCCTTACGTGTATGGCTTTCCTGACGGATTTCCTTCTCACCCTTGAAGCCGTGACCTTTTCCATCTGCTCTCTCATACTCTTGGAAACACTTCCCACGGAACAGGATTTGAATTGCGACAGACATTCTACACTAATTACTTCTGTAGCACAGGCATGGGGCACATTCCTTGCGATTTCACCCTTACATGGGAAAAGTCTACCATGTTCAGGGAAGATGTTAGTGAGTAGTTCGTTTCTCGGCAGGGGTGTTTCTTCAGACTGAAGAGTACTTCCTTTGTTTAGGATTCAACACGTACATTTTGTGACTCTGGATTCCTCGGGAACCCAGATGGAAGCTCGAAGTCGCGTTTGACACAGACTTGGTTCGCAGAGATTAGTGTATGCCTTTCCTTGGGCGAAGTCACATCCTTTTGAAAACCCTTCTATCTTCGTGACACGTGGTGTTCGTTGAGGAAAGCCCCCCCAGAAGAAGTTGTTCCGCGAGTATGGTGTATCACTCTTCCTTCCCCTCCGTTTTCTTTCGCACTTTGCTTCAAGCCGCTTCGTCCCTCAGCAAAGCCGATGGCAGTCGAAGGACCGCCCCTCCACAGCAGCGTTGTTTCTTAGACTTAAGTGTATAGCACGTCCCTTACGCTTCCTCCCCTTTCCAGACACACACCTCTCTAGGGGACAACTAGTGTGTTGGTTGTCCCATTCGACCCCCATTTTTCTTCACAAATCAGCGTGTGGCATCTTCCTTGCGCTTTCAAACAAAGTACTGACAACGCTTCTATCTTCCCGAAACAAGATCTGAGTTGGGAGAAGCTTTCGACCCAAGTTCGTTCTCAAGCAGTGGTATATGGCACAGTAGTTGTGCCTTCGCTTTTAACGTTGGAAATTTCCTGCGTCTTCTTCCCTGTAGATGGCAGTGGAAAGACTATTTCTCTCTACCGCTTTGTTCCTTGAGAGGTGAGTGTAAGACACTTACACATATATCTCAAAAGGCGTCATGCTTCCCGCACCGAGAGGTGAGCACGAAATCGTGTTGGACGTGGCCTTGTTTCTCTGAGTTCAGTGGAAGGCGCTGCTGAGGCTAGCTCACGTACCTTTGAAGGCCCTTCCAACTTCATGACACAAGACTTTCGTGGAGAGGGACCCTCCACACACCGTGTTCCTCACTGTAGTGTATCGCGCTTTCCGTCTCTTTTCTCTCGCCCTAAGCTTTAACAAGGTGCTTCCATCCGTACGGAAAGGGCTGGTCGTCGACGGACGGCAACCCTCTAGATTTGTTCTTAGAGTCAAACACCCGTAGGCAAGCCTCCTTACGCTTCCTCACATCATACCTCTCCATACTCATCCTTCTTCATGGAACGAACAGTAGACACATTCGAAACGGACGGCCGACTCTAGGGTACGTCCCTCATGCCTCCACACCCACGACGGAAAACACTTTTATCTTCCTGAAACAATATGATAGCTGAGGGCAGACTTCTTCACAAGGGGTTCGTCAAGCACCGTCACAGGGCATGGCACCTTCTTTATGCCTTCACACGTTCATGCCAGAAGGCCGCTCATACGCAGGTGGTGTATGGCTTTCCAGGACTTCCTTCTCACACTTAAAGGCATGACCTGTTCCCTCTGCTGTCTCTCATACTCTTTGAAAACGTTCCTCGCGGAACAAGATTGGAATGGCGAGGGACCATCTACCCTAAGTATGTCTGTGCCACAGGCACGGGGCACATTCCTCGCGCTGCCACACTTACGTTGGAATAGACGAGCATTTTCAGGGAAGGTGTTAGTAGAAACACGGTTTCTCTGCAGTGGTGTTTCTTCAGACTGAAGTGCACGCCGCCTGTTTCGGATTCAACACATACCTGTTGTGACTATGTTCTCCCCGTGACGCCAGAGGTCAGCTCGAAGTCGCCTTCGACACAGACTTGTTTCGCGCCGTTTAGTCTGTGGCTTTCCTTTGGCGAACTCACGTACATTTGGAAAACCCTTCTAGCGTCGTGACCCATGGTGTCCATTGAGCGAAGCCCTCCGTACCACGTTGTTCCACGAGGAAGGCCTATCGGGCTTTTCCTCTGCTTCCTTTCATACTTGGCGTAAAGCCGCTTCGATCCTTCGGAAGGGAGAAGGGAGTCGAAGGACCGCTCCTCCGCAGCATTGTTTTTGAGACCTAAGTGTAGAGCTCGTTCCTTACGCTTCCTCCGATTTCCAGACACACACCTCTCTAGGGGACAACTTGTTCGTTGGTGGTCACATTCGACGCACATTTTTCCTCACAATTCCGCGGATGGCATTTTCCTGACGCTTTCACACGAAGTCCTGAAAACGCTTGTCTCTCCCTGAAACAAGATCTGAGTTGAGAGAAGCTTGAGACACAACTCCTTTCTCAAACAGTGGAATATGGCCCAGTAGTTGTGCCTTCACTTTTAACGGTGGAAAGTTCTTCCATCTCTTCCCTGTAGGTGGTAGTGGAAAGACTGTTTCCCTACACTTTTCGTTTCTTGAGAGGTGAGTGTAAGACACTTACCTTCTATAGCAACACACACATACCTCCAAAGGCTTCTTTCTTCAAGAACCCAGATGTTAGCGCGAAAGCCTGATGGACATGGCCTCGTTTCTCAGAATTCCGTGTAAGGCTACTACCACTGAGGCTAGCCCGCGTACATTGGAGGACCCATCCACCTCCACGACACAGGACTTAATGGAGAGAAACCCTCCGCCCAACGTGTTCCTCCCTGGACGGTATCGCGCGTTCCATCTCTTTCCTTTCACACCCGGTTTAACAAGCCGCTTCCATCCTTACGAAAAGAGACGGTAGTCGAAGGACGCCAACCCTCGGGATTTGTTCTTAGAGGGAAACAGGCGTATGCCATCTTCCTTGTGCTTCCGCACATCATACATTTCCATACACATCTTTCTTCATGTCACGACGGTAGGCACATTCGAAACGGAGAGCTAAGTCTAGTCTATGTCCCTTACGCCTTCACACCCAATACGGAAAACACTTTCCTCTTTCCTGAAACGATATGATAGTTGAGGGAAGCCTTCTTCACAAGTGGTTTCTCAAGCACCGTCCGTCACAGGGCACATTCTAGATGCTTTCACCATTTCATGCTAAGTGCTTCTCACCCTTACGTGTATGGCTTTCCTGACGGATTTCCTTCTCACCCTTGAAACCGTGACCTTTTCCATCTGCTCTCTCATACTCTTGGAAACACTTCCCACGGAACAGGATTTGAATTGCGACAGACATTCTACACTAATTACTTCTGTAGCACAGGCATGGGGCACATTCCTTGCGATTTCACCCTTACATGGGAAAAGTCTACCATGTTCATGGAAGATGTTAGTGAGTAGTTCGTTTCTCGGCAGGGGTGTTTCTTCAGACTGAAGAGTACTTCCTTTGTTTAGGATTCAACACGTACATTTTGTGACTCTGGATTCCTCGGGAACCCAGATGGAAGCTCGAAGTCGCGTTTGACACAGACTTGGTTCGCAGAGATTAGTGTATGCCTTTCCTTGGGCGAAGTCACATCCTTTTGAAAACCCTTCTATCTTCGTGACACATGGTGTTCGTTGAGGAAAGCCCCCCCAGAAGAAGTTGTTCCGCGAGTATGGTGTATCACTCTTCCTTCCCCTCCGTTTTCTTTCGCACTTTGCTTCAAGCCGCTTCGTCCCTCAGCAAAGCCGATGGCAGTCGAAGGACCGCCCCTCCACAGCAGCGTTGTTTCTTAGACTTAAGTGTATAGCACGTCCCTTACGCTTCCTCCCCTTTCCAGACACACACCTCTCTAGGGGACAACTAGTGTGTTGGTTGTCCCATTCGACCCCCATTTTTCTTCACAAATCAGCGTGTGGCATCTTCCTTGCGCTTTCAAACAAAGTACTGACAACGCTTCTATCTTCCCGAAACAAGATCTGAGTTGGGAGAAGCTTTCGACCCAAGTTCGTTCTCAAGCAGTGGTATATGGCACAGTAGTTGTGCCTTCGCTTTTAACGTTGGAAATTTCCTGCGTCTTCTTCCCTGTAGATGGCAGTGGAAAGACTATTTCTCTCTACCGCTTTGTTCCTTGAGAGGTGAGTGTAAGACACTTACACATATATCTCAAAAGGCGTCATGCTTCCCGCACCGAGAGGTGAGCACGAAATCGTGTTGGACGTGGCCTTGTTTCTCTGAGTTCAGTGGAAGGCGCTGCTGAGGCTAGCTCACGTACCTTTGAAGGCCCTTCCAACTTCATGACACAAGACTTTCGTGGAGAGGGACCCTCCACACACCGTGTTCCTCACTGTAGTGTATCGCGCTTTCTGTCTCTTTTCTCTCGCCCTAAGCTTTAACAAGGTGCTTCCATCCGTACGGAAAGGGCTGGTCGTCGACGGACGGCAACCCTCTAGATTTGTTCTTAGAGTCAAACACCCGTAGGCAAGCCTCCTTACGCTTCCTCACATCATACCTCTCCATACTCATCCTTCTTCATGGAACGAACAGTAGACACATTCGAAACGGACGGCCGACTCTAGGGTACGTCCCTCATGCCTCCACACCCACGACGGAAAACACTTTTATCTTCCTGAAACAATATGATAGCTGAGGGCAGACTTCTTCACAAGGGGTTCGTCAAGCACCGTCACAGGGCACGGCACCTTCTTTATGCCTTCACACGTTCATGCCAGAAGGCCGCTCATACGCAGGTGGTGTATGGCTTTCCAGGACTTCCTTCTCACACTTAAAGGCATGATCTGTTCCCTCTGCTGTCTCTCATACTCTTTGAAAACGTTCCTCGCGGAACAAGATTGGAATGGCGAGGGACCATCTACCCTAAGTATGTCTGTGCCACAGGCACGGGGCACATTCCTCGCGCTGCCACACTTACGTTGGAATAGACGAGCATTTTCAGGGAAGGTGTTAGTAGAAACACGGTTTCTCTGCAGTGGTGTTTCTTCAGACTGAAGTGCACGCCGCCTGTTTCGGATTCAACACATACCTGTTGTGACTATGTTCTCCCCGTGACGCCAGAGGTCAGCTCGAAGTCGCCTTCGACACAGACTTGTTTCGCGCCGTTTAGTCTGTGGCTTTCCTTTGGCGAACTCACGTACATTTGGAAAACCCTTCTAGCGTCGTGACCCATGGTGTCCATTGAGCGAAGCCCTCCATACCACGTTGTTCCACGAGGAAGGCCTATTCGGGCTTTTCCTCTGCTTCCTTTCATACTTGGCGAAAAGCCGCTTCGATCCTTCGGAAGGGAGAAGGGAGTCGAAGGACCGCTCCTCCGCAGCATTGCTTTTGAGACCTAAGTGTAGAGCTCGTTCCTTACGCTTCCTCCGATTTCCAGACACACACCTCTCTAGGGGACAACTTGTTCGTTGGTGGTCACATTCGACGCACATTTTTCCTCACAATTCCGCGGATGGCATTTTCCTGACGCTTTCACACGAAGTCCTGAAAACGCTTGTCTCTCCCTGAAACAAGATCTGAGTTGAGAGAAGCTTGAGACACAACTCCTTTCTCAAACAGTGGAATATGGCACAGTAGTTGTGCCTTCACTTTTAACGGTGGAAAGTTCTTCCATCTCTTCCCTGTAGGTGGTAGTGGAAAGACTGTTTCCCTACACTTTTCGTTTCTTGAGAGGCGAGTGTAAGACACTTACCTTCTATAGCAACACACACATACCTCCAAAGGCTTCTTTCTTCAAGAACCCAGATGTTAGCACGAAAGCCTGATGGACATGGCCTCGTTTCTCAGAATTCAGTGTAAGGCTACTACCACTGAGGCTAGCCCGCGTACATTGGAAGACCCATCCACCTCCACGACACAGGACTTAATGGAGAGAAACCCTCCGCCCAACGTGTTCCTCCCTGGACGGTATCACGCGTTCCATCTCTTTCCTTTCACACCCGGTTTAACAAGCCGCTTCCATCCTTACGAAAAGAGACGGTAGTCGAAGGACGCCAACCCTCGAGATTTGTTCTTAGAGGGAAACAGGCGTATGCCATCTTCCTTGTGCTTCCGCACATCATACATTTCCATACACATCTTTCTTCATGTCACGACGGTAGGCACATTCGAAACGGAGAGCTAAGTCTAGTCTATGTCCCTTACGCCTTCACACCCAATACGGAAAACACTTTCCTCTTTCCTGAAACGATATGATAGTTGAGGGAAGCCTTCTTCACAAGTGGTTTCTCAAGCACCGTCCGTCACAGGGCACATTCTAGATGCTTTCACCATTTCATGCTAAGTGCTTCTCACCCTTACGTGTATGGCTTTCCTGACGGATTTCCTTCTCACCCTTGAAGCCGTGACCTTTTCCATCTGCTCTCTCATACTCTTGGAAACACTTCCCACGGAACAGGATTTGAATTGCGACAGACATTCTACACTAATTACTTCTGTAGCACAGGCATGGGGCACATTCCTTGCGATTTCACCCTTACATGGGAAAAGTCTACCATGTTCAGGGAAGATGTTAGTGAGTAGTTCGTTTCTCGGCAGGGGTGTTTCTTCAGACTGAAGAGTACTTCCTTTGTTTAGGATTCAACACGTACATTTTGTGACTCTGGATTCCTCGGGAACCCAGATGGAAGCTCGAAGTCGCGTTTGACACAGACTTGGTTCGCAGAGATTAGTGTATGCCTTTCCTTGGGCGAAGTCACATCCTTTTGAAAACCCTTCTATCTTCGTGACACGTGGTGTTCGTTGAGGAAAGCCCCCCCAGAAGAAGTTGTTCCGCGAGTATGGTGTATCACTCTTCCTTCCCCTCCGTTTTCTTTCGCACTTTGCTTCAAGCCGCTTCGTCCCTCAGCAAAGCCGATGGCAGTCGAAGGACCGCCCCTCCACAGCAGCGTTGTTTCTTAGACTTAAGTGTATAGCACGTCCCTTACGCTTCCTCCCCTTTCCAGACACACACCTCTCTAGGGGACAACTAGTGTGTTGGTTGTCCCATTCGACCCCCATTTTTCTTCACAAATCAGCGTGTGGCATCTTCCTTGCGCTTTCAAACAAAGTACTGACAACGCTTCTATCTTCCCGAAACAAGATCTGAGTTGGGAGAAGCTTTCGACCCAAGTTCGTTCTCAAGCAGTGGTATATGGCACAGTAGTTGTGCCTTCGCTTTTAACGTTGGAAATTTCCTGCGTCTTCTTCCCTGTAGATGGCAGTGGAAAGACTATTTCTCTCTACCGCTTTGTTCCTTGAGAGGTGAGTGTAAGACACTTACACATATATCTCAAAAGGCGTCATGCTTCCCGCACCGAGAGGTGAGCACGAAATCGTGTTGGACGTGGCCTTGTTTCTCTGAGTTCAGTGGAAGGCGCTGCTGAGGCTAGCTCACGTACCTTTGAAGGCCCTTCCAACTTCATGACACAAGACTTTCGTGGAGAGGGACCCTCCACACACCGTGTTCCTCACTGTAGTGTATCGCGCTTTCCGTCTCTTTTCTCTCGCCCTAAGCTTTAACAAGGTGCTTCCATCCGTACGGAAAGGGCTGGTCGTCGACGGACGGCAACCCTCTAGATTTGTTCTTAGAGTCAAACACCCGTAGGCAAGCCTCCTTACGCTTCCTCACATCATACCTCTCCATACTCATCCTTCTTCATGGAACGAACAGTAGACACATTCGAAACGGACGGCCGACTCTAGGGTACGTCCCTCATGCCTCCACACCCACGACGGAAAACACTTTTATCTTCCTGAAACAATATGATAGCTGAGGGCAGACTTCTTCACAAGGGGTTCGTCAAGCACCGTCACAGGGCACGGCACCTTCTTTATGCCTTCACACGTTCATGCCAGAAGGCCGCTCATACGCAGGTGGTGTATGGCTTTCCAGGACTTCCTTCTCACACTTAAAGGCATGACCTGTTCCCTCTGCTGTCTCTCATACTCTTTGAAAACGTTCCTCGCGGAACAAGATTGGAATGGCGAGGGACCATCTACCCTAAGTATGTCTGTGCCACAGGCACGGGGCACATTCCTCGCGCTGCCACACTTACGTTGGAATAGACGAGCATTTTCAGGGAAGGTGTTAGTAGAAACACGGTTTCTCTGCAGTGGTGTTTCTTCAGACTGAAGTGCACGCCGCCTGTTTCGGATTCAACACATACCTGTTGTGACTATGTTCTCCCCGTGACGCCAGAGGTCAGCTCGAAGTCGCCTTCGACACAGACTTGTTTCGCGCCGTTTAGTCTGTGGCTTTCCTTTGGCGAACTCACGTACATTTGGAAAACCCTTCTAGCGTCGTGACCCATGGTGTCCATTGAGCGAAGCCCTCCGTACCACGTTCTTCCACGAGGAAGGCCTATCGGGCTTTTCCTCTGCTTCCTTTCATACTTGGCGTAAAGCCGCTTCGATCCTTCGGAAGGGAGAAGGGAGTCGAAGGACCGCTCCTCCGCAGCATTGCTTTTGAGACCTAAGTGTAGAGCTCGTTCCTTACGCTTCCTCCGATTTCCAGACACACACCTCTCTAGGGGACAACTTGTTCGTTGGTGGTCACATTCGACGCACATTTTTCCTCACAATTCCGCGGATGGCATTTTCCTGACGCTTTCACACGAAGTCCTGAAAACGCTTGTCTCTCCCTGAAACAAGATCTGAGTTGAGAGAAGCTTGAGACACAACTCCTTTCTCAAACAGTGGAATATGGCACAGTAGTTGTGCCTTCACTTTTAACGGTGGAAAGTTCTTCCATCTCTTCCCTGTAGGTGGTAGTGGAAAGACTGTTTCCCTACACTTTTCGTTTCTTGAGAGGTGAGTGTAAGACACTTACCTTCTATAGCAACACACACATACCTCCAAAGGCTTCTTTCTTCAAGAACCCAGATGTTAGCGCGAAAGCCTGATGGACATGGCCTCGTTTCTCAGAATTCAGTGTAAGGCTACTACCACTGAGGCTAGCCCGCGTACATTGGAAGACCCATCCACCTCCACGACACAGGACTTAATGGAGAGAAACCCTCCGCCCAACGTGTTCCTCCCTGGACGGTATCGCGCGTTCCATCTCTTTCCTTTCACACCCGGTTTAACAAGCCGCTTCCATCCTTACGAAAAGAGACGGTAGTCGAAGGACGCCAACCCTCGAGATTTGTTCTTAGAGGGAAACAGGCGTATGCCATCTTCCTTGTGCTTCCGCACATCATACATTTCCATACACATCTTTCTTCATGTCACGACGGTAGGCACATTCGAAACGGAGAGCTAAGTCTAGTCTATGTCCCTTACGCCTTCACACCCAATACGGAAAACACTTTCCTCTTTCCTGAAACGATATGATAGTTGAGGGAAGCCTTCTTCACAAGTGGTTTCTCAAGCACCGTCCGTCACAGGGCACATTCTAGATGCTTTCACCATTTCATGCTAAGTGCTTCTCACCCTTACGTGTATGGCTTTCCTGACGGATTTCCTTCTCACCCTTGAAGCCGTGACCTTTTCCATCTGCTCTCTCATACTCTTGGAAACACTTCCCACGGAACAGGATTTGAATTGCGACAGACATTCTACACTAATTACTTCTGTAGCACAGGCATGGGGCACATTCCTTGCGATTTCACCCTTACATGGGAAAAGTCTACCATGTTCAGGGAAGATGTTAGTGAGTAGTTCGTTTCTCGGCAGGGGTGTTTCTTCAGACTGAAGAGTACTTCCTTTGTTTAGGATTCAACACGTACATTTTGTGACTCTGGATTCCTCGGGAACCCAGATGGAAGCTCGAAGTCGCGTTTGACACAGACTTGGTTCGCAGAGATTAGTGTATGCCTTTCCTTGGGCGAAGTCACATCCTTTTGAAAACCCTTCTATCTTCGTGACACATGGTGTTCGTTGAGGAAAGCCCCCCCAGAAGAAGTTGTTCCGCGAGTATGGTGTATCACTCTTCCTTCCCCTCCGTTTTCTTTCGCACTTTGCTTCAAGCCGCTTCGTCCCTCAGCAAAGCCGATGGCAGTCGAAGGACCGCCCCTCCACAGCAGCGTTGTTTCTTAGACTTAAGTGTATAGCACGTCCCTTACGCTTCCTCCCCTTTCCAGACACACACCTCTCTAGGGGACAACTAGTGTGTTGGTTGTCCCATTCGACCCCCATTTTTCTTCACAAATCAGCGTGTGGCATCTTCCTTGCGCTTTCAAACAAAGTACTGACAACGCTTCTATCTTCCCGAAACAAGATCTGAGTTGGGAGAAGCTTTCGACCCAAGTTCGTTCTCAAGCAGTGGTATATGGCACAGTAGTTGTGCCTTCGCTTTTAACGTTGGAAATTTCCTGCGTCTTCTTCCCTGTAGATGGCAGTGGAAAGACTATTTCTCTCTACCGCTTTGTTCCTTGAGAGGTGAGTGTAAGACACTTACACATATATCTCAAAAGGCGTCATGCTTCCCGCACCGAGAGGTGAGCACGAAATCGTGTTGGACGTGGCCTTGTTTCTCTGAGTTCAGTGGAAGGCGCTGCTGAGGCTAGCTCACGTACCTTTGAAGGCCCTTCCAACTTCATGACACAAGACTTTCGTGGAGAGGGACCCTCCACACACCGTGTTCCTCACTGTAGTGTATCGCGCTTTCCGTCTCTTTTCTCTCGCCCTAAGCTTTAACAAGGTGCTTCCATCCGTACGGAAAGGGCTGGTCGTCGACGGACGGCAACCCTCTAGATTTGTTCTTAGAGTCAAACACCCGTAGGCAAGCCTCCTTACGCTTCCTCACATCATACCTCTCCATACTCATCCTTCTTCATGGAACGAACAGTAGACACATTTGAAACGGACGGCCGACTCTAGGGTACGTCCCTCATGCCTCCACACCCACGACGGAAAACACTTTTATCTTCCTGAAACAATATGATAGCTGAGGGCAGACTTCTTCACAAGGGGTTCGTCAAGCACCGTCACAGGGCACGGCACCTTCTTTATGCCTTCACACGTTCATGCCAGAAGGCCGCTCATACGCAGGTGGTGTATGGCTTTCCAGGACTTCCTTCTCACACTTAAAGGCATGACCTGTTCCCTCTGCTGTCTCTCATACTCTTTGAAAACGTTCCTCGCGGAACAAGATTGGAATGGCGAGGGACCATCTACCCTAAGTATGTCTGTGCCACAGGCACGGGGCACATTCCTCGCGCTGCCACACTTACGTTGGAATAGACGAGCATTTTCAGGGAAGGTGTTAGTAGAAACACGGTTTCTCTGCAGTGGTGTTTCTTCAGACTGAAGTGCACGCCGCCTGTTTCGGATTCAACACATACCTGTTGTGACTATGTTCTCCCCGTGACGCCAGAGGTCAGCTCGAAGTCGCCTTCGACACAGACTTGTTTCGCGCCGTTTAGTCTGTGGCTTTCCTTTGGCGAACTCACGTACATTTGGAAAACCCTTCTAGCGTCGTGACCCATGGTGTCCATTGAGCGAAGCCCTCCATACCACGTTGTTCCACGAGGAAGGCCTATTCGGGCTTTTCCTCTGCTTCCTTTCATACTTGGCGAAAAGCCGCTTCGATCCTTCGGAAGGGAGAAGGGAGTCGAAGGACCGCTCCTCCGCAGCATTGTTTTTGAGACCTAAGTGTAGAGCTCGTTCCTTACGCTTCCTCCGATTTCCAGACACACACCTCTCTAGGGGACAACTTGTTCGTTGGTGGTCACATTCGACGCACACTTTTCCTCACAATTCCGCGGATGGCATTTTCCTGACGCTTTCACACGAAGTCCTGAAAACGCTTGTCTCTCCCTGAAACAAGATCTGAGTTGAGAGAAGCTTGAGACACAACTCCTTTCTCAAACAGTGGAATATGGCACAGTAGTTGTGCCTTCACTTTTAACGGTGGAAAGTTCTTCCATCTCTTCCCTGTAGGTGGTAGTGGAAAGACTGTTTCCCTACACTTTTCGTTTCTTGAGAGGCGAGTGTAAGACACTTACCTTCTATAGCAACACACACATACCTCCAAAGGCTTCTTTCTTCAAGAACCCAGATGTTAGCACGAAAGCCTGATGGACATGGCCTCGTTTCTCAGAATTCAGTGTAAGGCTACTACCACTGAGGCTAGCCCGCGTACATTGGAAGACCCATCCACCTCCACGACACAGGACTTAATGGAGAGAAACCCTCCGCCCAACGTGTTCCTCCCTGGACGGTATCGCGCGTTCCATCTCTTTCCTTTCACACCCGGTTTAACAAGCCGCTTCCATCCTTACGAAAAGAGACGGTAGTCGAAGGACGCCAACCCTCGAGATTTGTTCTTAGAGGGAAACAGGCGTATGCCATCTTCCTTGTGCTTCCGCACATCATACATTTCCATACACATCTTTCTTCATGTCACGACGGTAGGCACATTCGAAACGGAGAGCTAAGTCTAGTCTATGTCCCTTACGCCTTCACACCCAATACGGAAAACACTTTCCTCTTTCCTGAAACGATATGATAGTTGAGGGAAGCCTTCTTCACAAATGGTTTCTCAAGCACCGTCCGTCACAGGGCACATTCTAGATGCTTTCACCATTTCATGCTAAGTGCTTCTCACCCTTACGTGTATGGCTTTCCTGACGGATTTCCTTCTCACCCTTGAAACCGTGACCTTTTCCATCTGCTCTCTCATACTCTTGGAAACACTTCCCACGGAACAGGATTTGAATTGCGACAGACATTCTACACTAATTACTTCTGTAGCACAGGCATGGGGCACATTCCTTGCGATTTCACCCTTACATGGGAAAAGTCTACCATGTTCATGGAAGATGTTAGTGAGTAGTTCGTTTCTCGGCAGGGGTGTTTCTTCAGACTGAAGAGTACTTCCTTTGTTTAGGATTCAACACGTACATTTTGTGACTCTGGATTCCTCGGGAACCCAGATGGAAGCTCGAAGTCGCGTTTGACACAGACTTGGTTCGCAGAGATTAGTGTATGCCTTTCCTTGGGCGAAGTCACATCCTTTTGAAAACCCTTCTATCTTCGTGACACATGGTGTTCGTTGAGGAAAGCCCCCCCAGAAGAAGTTGTTCCGCGAGTATGGTGTATCACTCTTCCTTCCCCTCCGTTTTCTTTCGCACTTTGCTTCAAGCCGCTTCGTCCCTCAGCAAAGCCGATGGCAGTCGAAGGACCGCCCCTCCACAGCAGCGTTGTTTCTTAGACTTTAGTGTATAGCACGTCCCTTACGCTTCCTCCCCTTTCCAGACACACACCTCTCTAGGGGACAACTAGTGTGTTGGTTGTCCCATTCGACCCCCATTTTTCTTCACAAATCAGCGTGTGGCATCTTCCTTGCGCTTTCAAACAAAGTACTGACAACGCTTCTATCTTCCCGAAACAAGATCTGAGTTGGGAGAAGCTTTCGACCCAAGTTCGTTCTCAAGCAGTGGTATATGGCACAGTAGTTGTGCCTTCGCTTTTAACGTTGGAAATTTCCTGCGTCTTCTTCCCTGTAGATGGCAGTGGAAAGACTATTTCTCTCTACCGCTTTGTTCCTTGAGAGGTGAGTGTAAGACACTTACACATATATCTCAAAAGGCGTCATGCTTCCCGCACCGAGAGGTGAGCACGAAATCGTGTTGGACGTGGCCTTGTTTCTCTGAGTTCAGTGGAAGGCGCTGCTGAGGCTAGCTCACGTACCTTTGAAGGCCCTTCCAACTTCATGACACAAGACTTTCGTGGAGAGGGACCCTCCACACACCGTGTTCCTCACTGTAGTGTATCGCGCTTTCCGTCTCTTTTCTCTCGCCCTAAGCTTTAACAAGGTGCTTCCATCCGTACGGAAAGGGCTGGTCGTCGACGGACGGCAACCCTCTAGATTTGTTCTTAGAGTCAAACACCCGTAGGCAAGCCTCCTTACGCTTCCTCACATCATACCTCTCCATACTCATCCTTCTTCATGGAACGAACAGTAGACACATTCGAAACGGACGGCCGACTCTAGGGTACGTCCCTCATGCCTCCACACCCACGACGGAAAACACTTTTATCTTCCTGAAACAATATGATAGCTGAGGGCAGACTTCTTCACAAGGGGTTCGTCAAGCACCGTCACAGGGCACGGCACCTTCTTTATGCCTTCACACGTTCATGCCAGAAGGCCGCTCATACGCAGGTGGTGTATGGCTTTCCAGGACTTCCTTCTCACACTTAAAGGCATGATCTGTTCCCTCTGCTGTCTCTCATACTCTTTGAAAACGTTCCTCGCGGAACAAGATTGGAATGGCGAGGGACCATCTACCCTAAGTATGTCTGTGCCACAGGCACGGGGCACATTCCTCGCGCTGCCACACTTACGTTGGAATAGACGAGCATTTTCAGGGAAGGTGTTAGTAGAAACACGGTTTCTCTGCAGTGGTGTTTCTTCAGACTGAAGTGCACGCCGCCTGTTTCGGATTCAACACATACCTGTTGTGACTATGTTCTCCCCGTGACGCCAGAGGTCAGCTCGAAGTCGCCTTCGACACAGACTTGTTTCGCGCCGTTTAGTCTGTGGCTTTCCTTTGGCGAACTCACGTACATTTGGAAAACCCTTCTAGCGTCGTGACCCATGGTGTCCATTGAGCGAAGCCCTCCATACCACGTTGTTCCACGAGGAAGGCCTATTCGGGCTTTTCCTCTGCTTCCTTTCATACTTGGCGAAAAGCCGCTTCGATCCTTCGGAAGGGAGAAGGGAGTCGAAGGACCGCTCCTCCGCAGCATTGCTTTTGAGACCTAAGTGTAGAGCTCGTTCCTTACGCTTCCTCCGATTTCCAGACACACACCTCTCTAGGGGACAACTTGTTCGTTGGTGGTCACATTCGACGCACATTTTTCCTCACAATTCCGCGGATGGCATTTTCCTGACGCTTTCACACGAAGTCCTGAAAACGCTTGTCTCTCCCTGAAACAAGATCTGAGTTGAGAGAAGCTTGAGACACAACTCCTTTCTCAAACAGTGGAATATGGCACAGTAGTTGTGCCTTCACTTTTAACGGTGGAAAGTTCTTCCATCTCTTCCCTGTAGGTGGTAGTGGAAAGACTGTTTCCCTACACTTTTCGTTTCTTGAGAGGCGAGTGTAAGACACTTACCTTCTATAGCAACACACACATACCTCCAAAGGCTTCTTTCTTCAAGAACCCAGATGTTAGCACGAAAGCCTGATGGACATGGCCTCGTTTCTCAGAATTCAGTGTAAGGCTACTACCACTGAGGCTAGCCCGCGTACATTGGAAGACCCATCCACCTCCACGACACAGGACTTAATGGAGAGAAACCCTCCGCCCAACGTGTTCCTCCCTGGACGGTATCACGCGTTCCATCTCTTTCCTTTCACACCCGGTTTAACAAGCCGCTTCCATCCTTACGAAAAGAGACGGTAGTCGAAGGACGCCAACCCTCGAGATTTGTTCTTAGAGGGAAACAGGCGTATGCCATCTTCCTTGTGCTTCCGCACATCATACATTTCCATACACATCTTTCTTCATGTCACGACGGTAGGCACATTCGAAACGGAGAGCTAAGTCTAGTCTATGTCCCTTACGCCTTCACACCCAATACGGAAAACACTTTCCTCTTTCCTGAAACGATATGATAGTTGAGGGAAGCCTTCTTCACAAGTGGTTTCTCAAGCACCGTCCGTCACAGGGCACATTCTAGATGCTTTCACCATTTCATGCTAAGTGCTTCTCACCCTTACGTGTATGGCTTTCCTGACGGATTTCCTTCTCACCCTTGAAGCCGTGACCTTTTCCATCTGCTCTCTCATACTCTTGGAAACACTTCCCACGGAACAGGATTTGAATTGCGACAGACATTCTACACTAATTACTTCTGTAGCACAGGCATGGGGCACATTCCTTGCGATTTCACCCTTACATGGGAAAAGTCTACCATGTTCAGGGAAGATGTTAGTGAGTAGTTCGTTTCTCGGCAGGGGTGTTTCTTCAGACTGAAGAGTACTTCCTTTGTTTAGGATTCAACACGTACATTTTGTGACTCTGGATTCCTCGGGAACCCAGATGGAAGCTCGAAGTCGCGTTTGACACAGACTTGGTTCGCAGAGATTAGTGTATGCCTTTCCTTGGGCGAAGTCACATCCTTTTGAAAACCCTTCTATCTTCGTGACACGTGGTGTTCGTTGAGGAAAGCCCCCCCAGAAGAAGTTGTTCCGCGAGTATGGTGTATCACTCTTCCTTCCCCTCCGTTTTCTTTCGCACTTTGCTTCAAGCCGCTTCGTCCCTCAGCAAAGCCGATGGCAGTCGAAGGACCGCCCCTCCACAGCAGCGTTGTTTCTTAGACTTAAGTGTATAGCACGTCCCTTACGCTTCCTCCCCTTTCCAGACACACACCTCTCTAGGGGACAACTAGTGTGTTGGTTGTCCCATTCGACCCCCATTTTTCTTCACAAATCAGCGTGTGGCATCTTCCTTGCGCTTTCAAACAAAGTACTGACAACGCTTCTATCTTCCCGAAACAAGATCTGAGTTGGGAGAAGCTTTCGACCCAAGTTCGTTCTCAAGCAGTGGTATATGGCACAGTAGTTGTGCCTTCGCTTTTAACGTTGGAAATTTCCTGCGTCTTCTTCCCTGTAGATGGCAGTGGAAAGACTATTTCTCTCTACCGCTTTGTTCCTTGAGAGGTGAGTGTAAGACACTTACACATATATCTCAAAAGGCGTCATGCTTCCCGCACCGAGAGGTGAGCACGAAATCGTGTTGGACGTGGCCTTGTTTCTCTGAGTTCAGTGGAAGGCGCTGCTGAGGCTAGCTCACGTACCTTTGAAGGCCCTTCCAACTTCATGACACAAGACTTTCGTGGAGAGGGACCCTCCACACACCGTGTTCCTCACTGTAGTGTATCGCGCTTTCCGTCTCTTTTCTCTCGCCCTAAGCTTTAACAAGGTGCTTCCATCCGTACGGAAAGGGCTGGTCGTCGACGGACGGCAACCCTCTAGATTTGTTCTTAGAGTCAAACACCCGTAGGCAAGCCTCCTTACGCTTCCTCACATCATACCTCTCCATACTCATCCTTCTTCATGGAACGAACAGTAGACACATTCGAAACGGACGGCCGACTCTAGGGTACGTCCCTCATGCCTCCACACCCACGACGGAAAACACTTTTATCTTCCTGAAACAATATGATAGCTGAGGGCAGACTTCTTCACAAGGGGTTCGTCAAGCACCGTCACAGGGCACGGCACCTTCTTTATGCCTTCACACGTTCATGCCAGAAGGCCGCTCATACGCAGGTGGTGTATGGCTTTCCAGGACTTCCTTCTCACACTTAAAGGCATGACCTGTTCCCTCTGCTGTCTCTCATACTCTTTGAAAACGTTCCTCGCGGAACAAGATTGGAATGGCGAGGGACCATCTACCCTAAGTATGTCTGTGCCACAGGCACGGGGCACATTCCTCGCGCTGCCACACTTACGTTGGAATAGACGAGCATTTTCAGGGAAGGTGTTAGTAGAAACACGGTTTCTCTGCAGTGGTGTTTCTTCAGACTGAAGTGCACGCCGCCTGTTTCGGATTCAACACATACCTGTTGTGACTATGTTCTCCCCGTGACGCCAGAGGTCAGCTCGAAGTCGCCTTCGACACAGACTTGTTTCGCGCCGTTTAGTCTGTGGCTTTCCTTTGGCGAACTCACGTACATTTGGAAAACCCTTCTAGCGTCGTGACCCATGGTGTCCATTGAGCGAAGCCCTCCGTACCACGTTCTTCCACGAGGAAGGCCTATCGGGCTTTTCCTCTGCTTCCTTTCATACTTGGCGTAAAGCCGCTTCGATCCTTCGGAAGGGAGAAGGGAGTCGAAGGACCGCTCCTCCGCAGCATTGCTTTTGAGACCTAAGTGTAGAGCTCGTTCCTTACGCTTCCTCCGATTTCCAGACACACACCTCTCTAGGGGACAACTGGTTCGTTGGTGGTCACATTCGACGCACATTTTTCCTCACAATTCCGCGGATGGCATTTTCCTGACGCTTTCACACGAAGTCCTGAAAACGCTTGTCTCTCCCTGAAACAAGATCTGAGTTGAGAGAAGCTTGAGACACAACTCCTTTCTCAAACAGTGGAATATGGCACAGTAGTTGTGCCTTCACTTTTAACGGTGGAAAGTTCTTCCATCTCTTCCCTGTAGGTGGTAGTGGAAAGACTGTTTCCCTACACTTTTCGTTTCTTGAGAGGTGAGTGTAAGACACTTACCTTCTATAGCAACACACACATACCTCCAAAGGCTTCTTTCTTCAAGAACCCAGATGTTAGCGCGAAAGCCTGATGGACATGGCCTCGTTTCTCAGAATTCAGTGTAAGGCTACTACCACTGAGGCTAGCCCGCGTACATTGGAAGACCCATCCACCTCCACGACACAGGACTTAATGGAGAGAAACCCTCCGCCCAACGTGTTCCTCCCTGGACGGTATCGCGCGTTCCATCTCTTTCCTTTCACACCCGGTTTAACAAGCCGCTTCCATCCTTACGAAAAGAGACGGTAGTCGAAGGACGCCAACCCTCGAGATTTGTTCTTAGAGGGAAACAGGCGTATGCCATCTTCCTTGTGCTTCCGCACATCATACATTTCCATACACATCTTTCTTCATGTCACGACGGTAGGCACATTCGAAACGGAGAGCTAAGTCTAGTCTATGTCCCTTACGCCTTCACACCCAATACGGAAAACACTTTCCTCTTTCCTGAAACGATATGATAGTTGAGGGAAGCCTTCTTCACAAGTGGTTTCTCAAGCACCGTCCGTCACAGGGCACATTCTAGATGCTTTCACCATTTCATGCTAAGTGCTTCTCACCCTTACGTGTATGGCTTTCCTGACGGATTTCCTTCTCACCCTTGAAGCCGTGACCTTTTCCATCTGCTCTCTCATACTCTTGGAAACACTTCCCACGGAACAGGATTTGAATTGCGACAGACATTCTACACTAATTACTTCTGTAGCACAGGCATGGGGCACATTCCTTGCGATTTCACCCTTACATGGGAAAAGTCTACCATGTTCAGGGAAGATGTTAGTGAGTAGTTCGTTTCTCGGCAGGGGTGTTTCTTCAGACTGAAGAGTACTTCCTTTGTTTAGGATTCAACACGTACATTTTGTGACTCTGGATTCCTCGGGAACCCAGATGGAAGCTCGAAGTCGCGTTTGACACAGACTTGGTTCGCAGAGATTAGTGTATGCCTTTCCTTGGGCGAAGTCACATCCTTTTGAAAACCCTTCTATCTTCGTGACACGTGGTGTTCGTTGAGGAAAGCCCCCCCAGAAGAAGTTGTTCCGCGAGTATGGTGTATCACTCTTCCTTCCCCTCCGTTTTCTTTCGCACTTTGCTTCAAGCCGCTTCGTCCCTCAGCAAAGCCGATGGCAGTCGAAGGACCGCCCCTCCACAGCAGCGTTGTTTCTTAGACTTAAGTGTATAGCACGTCCCTTACGCTTCCTCCCCTTTCCAGACACACACCTCTCTAGGGGACAACTAGTGTGTTGGTTGTCCCATTCGACCCCCATTTTTCTTCACAAATCAGCGTGTGGCATCTTCCTTGCCCTTTCAAACAAAGTACTGACAACGCTTCTATCTTCCCGAAACAAGATCTGAGTTGGGAGAAGCTTTCGACCCAAGTTCGTTCTCAAGCAGTGGTATATGGCACAGTAGTTGTGCCTTCGCTTTTAACGTTGGAAATTTCCTGCGTCTTCTTCCCTGTAGATGGCAGTGGAAAGACTATTTCTCTCTACCGCTTTGTTCCTTGAGAGGTGAGTGTAAGACACTTACACATATATCTCAAAAGGCGTCATGCTTCCCGCACCGAGAGGTGAGCACGAAATCGTGTTGGACGTGGCCTTGTTTCTCTGAGTTCAGTGGAAGGCGCTGCTGAGGCTAGCTCACGTACCTTTGAAGGCCCTTCCAACTTCATGACACAAGACTTTCGTGGAGAGGGACCCTCCACACACCGTGTTCCTCACTGTAGTGTATCGCGCTTTCCGTCTCTTTTCTCTCGCCCTAAGCTTTAACAAGGTGCTTCCATCCGTACGGAAAGGGCTGGTCGTCGACGGACGGCAACCCTCTAGATTTGTTCTTAGAGTCAAACACCCGTAGGCAAGCCTCCTTACGCTTCCTCACATCATACCTCTCCATACTCATCCTTCTTCATGGAACGAACAGTAGACACATTTGAAACGGACGGCCGACTCTAGGGTACGTCCCTCATGCCTCCACACCCACGACGGAAAACACTTTTATCTTCCTGAAACAATATGATAGCTGAGGGCAGACTTCTTCACAAGGGGTTCGTCAAGCACCGTCACAGGGCACGGCACCTTCTTTATGCCTTCACACGTTCATGCCAGAAGGCCGCTCATACGCAGGTGGTGTATGGCTTTCCAGGACTTCCTTCTCACACTTAAAGGCATGACCTGTTCCCTCTGCTGTCTCTCATACTCTTTGAAAACGTTCCTCGCGGAACAAGATTGGAATGGCGAGGGACCATCTACCCTAAGTATGTCTGTGCCACAGGCACGGGGCACATTCCTCGCGCTGCCACACTTACGTTGGAATAGACGAGCATTTTCAGGGAAGGTGTTAGTAGAAACACGGTTTCTCTGCAGTGGTGTTTCTTCAGACTGAAGTGCACGCCGCCTGTTTCGGATTCAACACATACCTGTTGTGACTATGTTCTCCCCGTGACGCCAGAGGTCAGCTCGAAGTCGCCTTCGACACAGACTTGTTTCGCGCCGTTTAGTCTGTGGCTTTCCTTTGGCGAACTCACGTACATTTGGAAAACCCTTCTAGCGTCGTGACCCATGGTGTCCATTGAGCGAAGCCCTCCATACCACGTTGTTCCACGAGGAAGGCCTATTCGGGCTTTTCCTCTGCTTCCTTTCATACTTGGCGAAAAGCCGCTTCGATCCTTCGGAAGGGAGAAGGGAGTCGAAGGACCGCTCCTCCGCAGCATTGTTTTTGAGACCTAAGTGTAGAGCTCGTTCCTTACGCTTCCTCCGATTTCCAGACACACACCTCTCTAGGGGACAACTTGTTCGTTGGTGGTCACATTCGACGCACACTTTTCCTCACAATTCCGCGGATGGCATTTTCCTGACGCTTTCACACGAAGTCCTGAAAACGCTTGTCTCTCCCTGAAACAAGATCTGAGTTGAGAGAAGCTTGAGACACAACTCCTTTCTCAAACAGTGGAATATGGCACAGTAGTTGTGCCTTCACTTTTAACGGTGGAAAGTTCTTCCATCTCTTCCCTGTAGGTGGTAGTGGAAAGACTGTTTCCCTACACTTTTCGTTTCTTGAGAGGCGAGTGTAAGACACTTACCTTCTATAGCAACACACACATACCTCCAAAGGCTTCTTTCTTCAAGAACCCAGATGTTAGCACGAAAGCCTGATGGACATGGCCTCGTTTCTCAGAATTCAGTGTAAGGCTACTACCACTGAGGCTAGCCCGCGTACATTGGAAGACCCATCCACCTCCACGACACAGGACTTAATGGAGAGAAACCCTCCGCCCAACGTGTTCCTCCCTGGACGGTATCGCGCGTTCCATCTCTTTCCTTTCACACCCGGTTTAACAAGCCGCTTCCATCCTTACGAAAAGAGACGGTAGTCGAAGGACGCCAACCCTCGAGATTTGTTCTTAGAGGGAAACAGGCGTATGCCATCTTCCTTGTGCTTCCGCACATCATACATTTCCATACACATCTTTCTTCATGTCACGACGGTAGGCACATTCGAAACGGAGAGCTAAGTCTAGTCTATGTCCCTTACGCCTTCACACCCAATACGGAAAACACTTTCCTCTTTCCTGAAACGATATGATAGTTGAGGGAAGCCTTCTTCACAAGTGGTTTCTCAAGCACCGTCCGTCACAGGGCACATTCTAGATGCTTTCACCATTTCATGCTAAGTGCTTCTCACCCTTACGTGTATGGCTTTCCTGACGGATTTCCTTCTCACCCTTGAAGCCGTGACCTTTTCCATCTGCTCTCTCATACTCTTGGAAACACTTCCCACGGAACAGGATTTGAATTGCGACAGACATTCTACACTAATTACTTCTGTAGCACAGGCATGGGGCACATTCCTTGCGATTTCACCCTTACATGGGAAAAGTCTACCATGTTCAGGGAAGATGTTAGTGAGTAGTTCGTTTCTCGGCAGGGGTGTTTCTTCAGACTGAAGAGTACTTCCTTTGTTTAGGATTCAACACGTACATTTTGTGACTCTGGATTCCTCGGGAACCCAGATGGAAGCTCGAAGTCGCGTTTGACACAGACTTGGTTCGCAGAGATTAGTGTATGCCTTTCCTTGGGCGAAGTCACATCCTTTTGAAAACCCTTCTATCTTCGTGACACGTGGTGTTCGTTGAGGAAAGCCCCCCCAGAAGAAGTTGTTCCGCGAGTATGGTGTATCACTCTTCCTTCCCCTCCGTTTTCTTTCGCACTTTGCTTCAAGCCGCTTCGTCCCTCAGCAAAGCCGATGGCAGTCGAAGGACCGCCCCTCCACAGCAGCGTTGTTTCTTAGACTTAAGTGTATAGCACGTCCCTTACGCTTCCTCCCCTTTCCAGACACACACCTCTCTAGGGGACAACTAGTGTGTTGGTTGTCCCATTCGACCCCCATTTTTCTTCACAAATCAGCGTGTGGCATCTTCCTTGCGCTTTCAAACAAAGTACTGACAACGCTTCTATCTTCCCGAAACAAGATCTGAGTTGGGAGAAGCTTTCGACCCAAGTTCGTTCTCAAGCAGTGGTATATGGCACAGTAGTTGTGCCTTCGCTTTTAACGTTGGAAATTTCCTGCGTCTTCTTCCCTGTAGATGGCAGTGGAAAGACTATTTCTCTCTACCGCTTTGTTCCTTGAGAGGTGAGTGTAAGACACTTACACATATATCTCAAAAGGCGTCATGCTTCCCGCACCGAGAGGTGAGCACGAAATCGTGTTGGACGTGGCCTTGTTTCTCTGAGTTCAGTGGAAGGCGCTGCTGAGGCTAGCTCACGTACCTTTGAAGGCCCTTCCAACTTCATGACACAAGACTTTCGTGGAGAGGGACCCTCCACACACCGTGTTCCTCACTGTAGTGTATCGCGCTTTCCGTCTCTTTTCTCTCGCCCTAAGCTTTAACAAGGTGCTTCCATCCGTACGGAAAGGGCTGGTCGTCGACGGACGGCAACCCTCTAGATTTGTTCTTAGAGTCAAACACCCGTAGGCAAGCCTCCTTACGCTTCCTCACATCATACCTCTCCATACTCATCCTTCTTCATGGAACGAACAGTAGACACATTCGAAACGGACGGCCGACTCTAGGGTACGTCCCTCATGCCTCCACACCCACGACGGAAAACACTTTTATCTTCCTGAAACAATATGATAGCTGAGGGCAGACTTCTTCACAAGGGGTTCGTCAAGCACCGTCACAGGGCACGGCACCTTCTTTATGCCTTCACACGTTCATGCCAGAAGGCCGCTCATACGCAGGTGGTGTATGGCTTTCCAGGACTTCCTTCTCACACTTAAAGGCATGACCTGTTCCCTCTGCTGTCTCTCATACTCTTTGAAAACGTTCCTCGCGGAACAAGATTGGAATGGCGAGGGACCATCTACCCTAAGTATGTCTGTGCCACAGGCACGGGGCACATTCCTCGCGCTGCCACACTTACGTTGGAATAGACGAGCATTTTCAGGGAAGGTGTTAGTAGAAACACGGTTTCTCTGCAGTGGTGTTTCTTCAGACTGAAGTGCACGCCGCCTGTTTCGGATTCAACACATACCTGTTGTGACTATGTTCTCCCCGTGACGCCAGAGGTCAGCTCGAAGTCGCCTTCGACACAGACTTGTTTCGCGCCGTTTAGTCTGGGGCTTTCCTTTGGCGAACTCACGTACATTTGGAAAACCCTTCTAGCGTCGTGACCCATGGTGTCCATTGAGCGAAGCCCTCCGTACCACGTTGTTCCACGAGGAAGGCCTATCGGGCTTTTCCTCTGCTTCCTTTCATACTTGGCGTAAAGCCGCTTCGATCCTTCGGAAGGGAGAAGGGAGTCGAAGGACCGCTCCTCCGCAGCATTGCTTTTGAGACCTAAGTGTAGAGCTCGTTCCTTACGCTTCCTCCGATTTCCAGACACACACCTCTCTAGGGGACAACTTGTTCGTTGGTGGTCACATTCGACGCACATTTTTCCTCACAATTCCGCGGATGGCATTTTCCTGACGCTTTCACACGAAGTCCTGAAAACGCTTGTCTCTCCCTGAAACAAGATCTGAGTTGAGAGAAGCTTGAGACACAACTCCTTTCTCAAACAGTGGAATATGGCACAGTAGTTGTGCCTTCACTTTTAACGGTGGAAAGTTCTTCCATCTCTTCCCTGTAGGTGGTAGTGGAAAGACTGTTTCCCTACACTTTTCGTTTCTTGAGAGGTGAGTGTAAGACACTTACCTTCTATAGCAACACACACATACCTCCAAAGGCTTCTTTCTTCAAGAACCCAGATGTTAGCACGAAAGCCTGATGGACATGGCCTCGTTTCTCAGAATTCAGTGTAAGGCTACTACCACTGAGGCTAGCCCGCGTACATTGGAAGACCCATCCACCTCCACGACACAGGACTTAATGGAGAGAAACCCTCCGCCCAACGTGTTCCTCCCTGGACGGTATCGCGCGTTCCATCTCTTTCCTTTCACACCCGGTTTAACAAGCCGCTTCCATCCTTACGAAAAGAGACGGTAGTCGAAGGACGCCAACCCTCGAGATTTGTTCTTAGAGGGAAACAGGCGTATGCCATCTTCCTTGTGCTTCCGCACATCATACATTTCCATACACATCTTTCTTCATGTCACGACGGTAGGCACATTCGAAACGGAGAGCTAAGTCTAGTCTATGTCCCTTACGCCTTCACACCCAATACGGAAAACACTTTCCTCTTTCCTGAAACGATATGATAGTTGAGGGAAGCCTTCTTCACAAGTGGTTTCTCAAGCACCGTCCGTCACAGGGCACATTCTAGATGCTTTCACCATTTCATGCTAAGTGCTTCTCACCCTTACGTGTATGGCTTTCCTGACGGATTTCCTTCTCACCCTTGAAGCCGTGACCTTTTCCATCTGCTCTCTCATACTCTTGGAAACACTTCCCACGGAACAGGATTTGAATTGCGACAGACATTCTACACTAATTACTTCTGTAGCACAGGCATGGGGCACATTCCTTGCGATTTCACCCTTACATGGGAAAAGTCTACCATGTTCAGGGAAGATGTTAGTGAGTAGTTCGTTTCTCGGCAGGGGTGTTTCTTCAGACTGAAGAGTACTTCCTTTGTTTAGGATTCAACACGTACATTTTGTGACTCTGGATTCCTCGGGAACCCAGATGGAAGCTCGAAGTCGCGTTTGACACAGACTTGGTTCGCAGAGATTAGTGTATGCCTTTCCTTGGGCGAAGTCACATCCTTTTGAAAACCCTTCTATCTTCGTGACACGTGGTGTTCGTTGAGGAAAGCCCCCCCAGAAGAAGTTGTTCCGCGAGTATGGTGTATCACTCTTCCTTCCCCTCCGTTTTCTTTCGCACTTTGCTTCAAGCCGCTTCGTCCCTCAGCAAAGCCGATGGCAGTCGAAGGACCGCCCCTCCACAGCAGCGTTGTTTCTTAGACTTAAGTGTATAGCACGTCCCTTACGCTTCCTCCCCTTTCCAGACACACACCTCTCTAGGGGACAACTAGTGTGTTGGTTGTCCCATTCGACCCCCATTTTTCTTCACAAATCAGCGTGTGGCATCTTCCTTGCGCTTTCAAACAAAGTACTGACAACGCTTCTATCTTCCCGAAACAAGATCTGAGTTGGGAGAAGCTTTCGACCCAAGTTCGTTCTCAAGCAGTGGTATATGGCACAGTAGTTGTGCCTTCGCTTTTAACGTTGGAAATTTCCTGCGTCTTCTTCCCTGTAGATGGCAGTGGAAAGACTATTTCTCTCTACCGCTTTGTTCCTTGAGAGGTGAGTGTAAGACACTTACACATATATCTCAAAAGGCGTCATGCTTCCCGCACCGAGAGGTGAGCACGAAATCGTGTTGGACGTGGCCTTGTTTCTCTGAGTTCAGTGGAAGGCGCTGCTGAGGCTAGCTCACGTACCTTTGAAGGCCCTTCCAACTTCATGACACAAGACTTTCGTGGAGAGGGACCCTCCACACACCGTGTTCCTCACTGTAGTGTATCGCGCTTTCCGTCTCTTTTCTCTCGCCCTAAGCTTTAACAAGGTGCTTCCATCCGTACGGAAAGGGCTGGTCGTCGACGGACGGCAACCCTCTAGATTTGTTCTTAGAGTCAAACACCCGTAGGCAAGCCTCCTTACGCTTCCTCACATCATACCTCTCCATACTCATCCTTCTTCATGGAACGAACAGTAGACACATTCGAAACGGACGGCCGACTCTAGGGTACGTCCCTCATGCCTCCACACCCACGACGGAAAACACTTTTATCTTCCTGAAACAATATGATAGCTGAGGGCAGACTTCTTCACAAGGGGTTCGTCAAGCACCGTCACAGGGCACGGCACCTTCTTTATGCCTTCACACGTTCATGCCAGAAGGCCGCTCATACGCAGGTGGTGTATGGCTTTCCAGGACTTCCTTCTCACACTTAAAGGCATGACCTGTTCCCTCTGCTGTCTCTCATACTCTTTGAAAACGTTCCTCGCGGAACAAGATTGGAATGGCGAGGGACCATCTACCCTAAGTATGTCTGTGCCACAGGCACGGGGCACATTCCTCGCGCTGCCACACTTACGTTGGAATAGACGAGCATTTTCAGGGAAGGTGTTAGTAGAAACACGGTTTCTCTGCAGTGGTGTTTCTTCAGACTGAAGTGCACGCCGCCTGTTTCGGATTCAACACATACCTGTTGTGACTATGTTCTCCCCGTGACGCCAGAGGTCAGCTCGAAGTCGCCTTCGACACAGACTTGTTTCGCGCCGTTTAGTCTGTGGCTTTCCTTTGGCGAACTCACGTACATTTGGAAAACCCTTCTAGCGTCGTGACCCATGGTGTCCATTGAGCGAAGCCCTCCGTACCACGTTGTTCCACGAGGAAGGCCTATCGGGCTTTTCCTCTGCTTCCTTTCATACTTGGCGTAAAGCCGCTTCGATCCTTCGGAAGGGAGAAGGGAGTCGAAGGACCGCTCCTCCGCAGCATTGCTTTTGAGACCTAAGTGTAGAGCTCGTTCCTTACGCTTCCTCCGATTTCCAGACACACACCTCTCTAGGGGACAACTTGTTCGTTGGTGGTCACATTCGACGCACATTTTTCCTCACAATTCCGCGGATGGCATTTTCCTGACGCTTTCACACGAAGTCCTGAAAACGCTTGTCTCTCCCTGAAACAAGATCTGAGTTGAGAGAAGCTTGAGACACAACTCCTTTCTCAAACAGTGGAATATGGCCCAGTAGTTGTGCCTTCACTTTTAACGGTGGAAAGTTCTTCCATCTCTTCCCTGTAGGTGGTAGTGGAAAGACTGTTTCCCTACACTTTTCGTTTCTTGAGAGGTGAGTGTAAGACACTTACCTTCTATAGCAACACACACATACCTCCAAAGGCTTCTTTCTTCAAGAACCCAGATGTTAGCGCGAAAGCCTGATGGACATGGCCTCGTTTCTCAGAATTCAGTGTAAGGCTACTACCACTGAGGCTAGCCCGCGTACATTGGAAGACCCATCCACCTCCACGACACAGGACTTAATGGAGAGAAACCCTCCGCCCAACGTGTTCCTCCCTGGACGGTATCGCGCGTTCCATCTCTTTCCTTTCACACCCGGTTTAACAAGCCGCTTCCACCCTTACGAAAAGAGACGGTAGTCGAAGGACGCCAACCCTCGAGATTTGTTCTTAGAGGGAAACAGGCGTATGCCATCTTCCTTGTGCTTCCGCACATCATACATTTCCATACACATCTTTCTTCATGTCACGACGGTAGGCACATTCGAAACGGAGAGCTAAGTCTAGTCTATGTCCCTTACGCCTTCACACCCAATACGGAAAACACTTTCCTCTTTCCTGAAACGATATGATAGTTGAGGGAAGCCTTCTTCACAAGTGGTTTCTCAAGCACCGTCCGTCACAGGGCACATTCTAGATGCTTTCACCATTTCATGCTAAGTGCTTCTCACCCTTACGTGTATGGCTTTCCTGACGGATTTCCTTCTCACCCTTGAAACCGTGACCTTTTCCATCTGCTCTCTCATACTCTTGGAAACACTTCCCACGGAACAGGATTTGAATTGCGACAGACATTCTACACTAATTACTTCTGTAGCACAGGCATGGGGCACATTCCTTGCGATTTCACCCTTACATGGGAAAAGTCTACCATGTTCAGGGAAGATGTTAGTGAGTAGTTCGTTTCTCGGCAGGGGTGTTTCTTCAGACTGAAGAGTACTTCCTTTGTTTAGGATTCAACACGTACATTTTGTGACTCTGGATTCCTCGGGAACCCAGATGGAAGCTCGAAGTCGCGTTTGACACAGACTTGGTTCGCAGAGATTAGTGTATGCCTTTCCTTGGGCGAAGTCACATCCTTTTGAAAACCCTTCTATCTTCGTGACACATGGTGTTCGTTGAGGAAAGCCCCCCCAGAAGAAGTTGTTCCGCGAGTATGGTGTATCACTCTTCCTTCCCCTCCATTTTCTTTCGCACTTTGCTTCAAGCCGCTTCGTCCCTCAGCAAAGCCGATGGCAGTCGAAGGACCGCCCCTCCACAGCAGCGTTGTTTCTTAGACTTAAGTGTATAGCACGTCCCTTACGCTTCCTCCCCTTTCCAGACACACACCTCTCTAGGGGACAACTAGTGTGTTGGTTGTCCCATTCGACCCCCATTTTTCTTCACAAATCAGCGTGTGGCATCTTCCTTGCGCTTTCAAACAAAGTACTGACAACGCTTCTATCTTCCCGAAACAAGATCTGAGTTGGGAGAAGCTTTCGACCCAAGTTCGTTCTCAAGCAGTGGTATATGGCACAGTAGTTGTGCCTTCGCTTTTAACGTTGGAAATTTCCTGCGTCTTCTTCCCTGTAGATGGCAGTGGAAAGACTATTTCTCTCTACCGCTTTGTTCCTTGAGAGGTGAGTGTAAGACACTTACACATATATCTCAAAAGGCGTCATGCTTCCCGCACCGAGAGGTGAGCACGAAATCGTGTTGGACGTGGCCTTGTTTCTCTGAGTTCAGTGGAAGGCGCTGCTGAGGCTAGCTCACGTACCTTTGAAGGCCCTTCCAACTTCATGACACAAGACTTTCGTGGAGAGGGACCCTCCACACACCGTGTTCCTCACTGTAGTGTATCGCGCTTTCCGTCTCTTTTCTCTCGCCCTAAGCTTTAACAAGGTGCTTCCATCCGTACGGAAAGGGCTGGTCGTCGACGGACGGCAACCCTCTAGATTTGTTCTTAGAGTCAAACACCCGTAGGCAAGCCTCCTTACGCTTCCTCACATCATACCTCTCCATACTCATCCTTCTTCATGGAACGAACAGTAGACACATTCGAAACGGACGGCCGACTCTAGGGTACGTCCCTCATGCCTCCACACCCACGACGGAAAACACTTTTATCTTCCTGAAACAATATGATAGCTGAGGGCAGACTTCTTCACAAGGGGTTCGTCAAGCACCGTCACAGGGCACGGCACCTTCTTTATGCCTTCACACGTTCATGCCAGAAGGCCGCTCATACGCAGGTGGTGTATGGCTTTCCAGGACTTCCTTCTCACACTTAAAGGCATGACCTGTTCCCTCTGCTGTCTCTCATACTCTTTGAAAACGTTCCTCGCGGAACAAGATTGGAATGGCGAGGGACCATCTACCCTAAGTATGTCTGTGCCACAGGCACGGGGCACATTCCTCGCGCTGCCACACTTACGTTGGAATAGACGAGCATTTTCAGGGAAGGTGTTAGTAGAAACACGGTTTCTCTGCAGTGGTGTTTCTTCAGACTGAAGTGCACGCCGCCTGTTTCGGATTCAACACATACCTGTTGTGACTATGTTCTCCCCGTGACGCCAGAGGTCAGCTCGAAGTCGCCTTCGACACAGACTTGTTTCGCGCCGTTTAGTCTGTGGCTTTCCTTTGGCGAACTCACGTACATTTGGAAAACCCTTCTAGCGTCGTGACCCATGGTGTCCATTGAGCGAAGCCCTCCGTACCACGTTGTTCCACGAGGAAGGCCTATCGGGCTTTTCCTCTGCTTCCTTTCATACTTGGCGTAAAGCCGCTTCGATCCTTCGGAAGGGAGAAGGGAGTCGAAGGACCGCTCCTCCGCAGCATTGTTTTTGAGACCTAAGTGTAGAGCTCGTTCCTTACGCTTCCTCCGATTTCCAGACACACACCTCTCTAGGGGACAACTTGTTCGTTGGTGGTCACATTCGACGCACATTTTTCCTCACAATTCCGCGGATGGCATTTTCCTGACGCTTTCACACGAAGTCCTGAAAACGCTTGTCTCTCCCTGAAACAAGATCTGAGTTGAGAGAAGCTTGAGACACAACTCCTTTCTCAAACAGTGGAATATGGCCCAGTAGTTGTGCCTTCACTTTTAACGGTGGAAAGTTCTTCCATCTCTTCCCTGTAGGTGGTAGTGGAAAGACTGTTTCCCTACACTTTTCGTTTCTTGAGAGGTGAGTGTAAGACACTTACCTTCTATAGCAACACACACATACCTCCAAAGGCTTCTTTCTTCAAGAACCCAGATGTTAGCGCGAAAGCCTGATGGACATGGCCTCGTTTCTCAGAATTCCGTGTAAGGCTACTACCACTGAGGCTAGCCCGCGTACATTGGAGGACCCATCCACCTCCACGACACAGGACTTAATGGAGAGAAACCCTCCGCCCAACGTGTTCCTCCCTGGACGGTATCGCGCGTTCCATCTCTTTCCTTTCACACCCGGTTTAACAAGCCGCTTCCATCCTTACGAAAAGAGACGGTAGTCGAAGGACGCCAACCCTCGGGATTTGTTCTTAGAGGGAAACAGGCGTATGCCATCTTCCTTGTGCTTCCGCACATCATACATTTCCATACACATCTTTCTTCATGTCACGACGGTAGGCACATTCGAAACGGAGAGCTAAGTCTAGTCTATGTCCCTTACGCCTTCACACCCAATACGGAAAACACTTTCCTCTTTCCTGAAACGATATGATAGTTGAGGGAAGCCTTCTTCACAAGTGGTTTCTCAAGCACCGTCCGTCACAGGGCACATTCTAGATGCTTTCACCATTTCATGCTAAGTGCTTCTCACCCTTACGTGTATGGCTTTCCTGACGGATTTCCTTCTCACCCTTGAAACCGTGACCTTTTCCATCTGCTCTCTCATACTCTTGGAAACACTTCCCACGGAACAGGATTTGAATTGCGACAGACATTCTACACTAATTACTTCTGTAGCACAGGCATGGGGCACATTCCTTGCGATTTCACCCTTACATGGGAAAAGTCTACCATGTTCATGGAAGATGTTAGTGAGTAGTTCGTTTCTCGGCAGGGGTGTTTCTTCAGACTGAAGAGTACTTCCTTTGTTTAGGATTCAACACGTACATTTTGTGACTCTGGATTCCTCGGGAACCCAGATGGAAGCTCGAAGTCGCGTTTGACACAGACTTGGTTCGCAGAGATTAGTGTATGCCTTTCCTTGGGCGAAGTCACATCCTTTTGAAAACCCTTCTATCTTCGTGACACATGGTGTTCGTTGAGGAAAGCCCCCCCAGAAGAAGTTGTTCCGCGAGTATGGTGTATCACTCTTCCTTCCCCTCCGTTTTCTTTCGCACTTTGCTTCAAGCCGCTTCGTCCCTCAGCAAAGCCGATGGCAGTCGAAGGACCGCCCCTCCACAGCAGCGTTGTTTCTTAGACTTAAGTGTATAGCACGTCCCTTACGCTTCCTCCCCTTTCCAGACACACACCTCTCTAGGGGACAACTAGTGTGTTGGTTGTCCCATTCGACCCCCATTTTTCTTCACAAATCAGCGTGTGGCATCTTCCTTGCGCTTTCAAACAAAGTACTGACAACGCTTCTATCTTCCCGAAACAAGATCTGAGTTGGGAGAAGCTTTCGACCCAAGTTCGTTCTCAAGCAGTGGTATATGGCACAGTAGTTGTGCCTTCGCTTTTAACGTTGGAAATTTCCTGCGTCTTCTTCCCTGTAGATGGCAGTGGAAAGACTATTTCTCTCTACCGCTTTGTTCCTTGAGAGGTGAGTGTAAGACACTTACACATATATCTCAAAAGGCGTCATGCTTCCCGCACCGAGAGGTGAGCACGAAATCGTGTTGGACGTGGCCTTGTTTCTCTGAGTTCAGTGGAAGGCGCTGCTGAGGCTAGCTCACGTACCTTTGAAGGCCCTTCCAACTTCATGACACAAGACTTTCGTGGAGAGGGACCCTCCACACACCGTGTTCCTCACTGTAGTGTATCGCGCTTTCCGTCTCTTTTCTCTCGCCCTAAGCTTTAACAAGGTGCTTCCATCCGTACGGAAAGGGCTGGTCGTCGACGGACGGCAACCCTCTAGATTTGTTCTTAGAGTCAAACACCCGTAGGCAAGCCTCCTTACGCTTCCTCACATCATACCTCTCCATACTCATCCTTCTTCATGGAACGAACAGTAGACACATTCGAAACGGACGGCCGACTCTAGGGTACGTCCCTCATGCCTCCACACCCACGACGGAAAACACTTTTATCTTCCTGAAACAATATGATAGCTGAGGGCAGACTTCTTCACAAGGGGTTCGTCAAGCACCGTCACAGGGCACGGCACCTTCTTTATGCCTTCACACGTTCATGCCAGAAGGCCGCTCATACGCAGGTGGTGTATGGCTTTCCAGGACTTCCTTCTCACACTTAAAGGCATGACCTGTTCCCTCTGCTGTCTCTCATACTCTTTGAAAACGTTCCTCGCGGAACAAGATTGGAATGGCGAGGGACCATCTACCCTAAGTATGTCTGTGCCACAGGCACGGGGCACATTCCTCGCGCTGCCACACTTACGTTGGAATAGACGAGCATTTTCAGGGAAGGTGTTAGTAGAAACACGGTTTCTCTGCAGTGGTGTTTCTTCAGACTGAAGTGCACGCCGCCTGTTTCGGATTCAACACATACCTGTTGTGACTATGTTCTCCCCGTGACGCCAGAGGTCAGCTCGAAGTCGCCTTCGACACAGACTTGTTTCGCGCCGTTTAGTCTGTGGCTTTCCTTTGGCGAACTCACGTACATTTGGAAAACCCTTCTAGCGTCGTGACCCATGGTGTCCATTGAGCGAAGCCCTCCATACCACGTTGTTCCACGAGGAAGGCCTATTCGGGCTTTTCCTCTGCTTCCTTTCATACTTGGCGAAAAGCCGCTTCGATCCTTCGGAAGGGAGAAGGGAGTCGAAGGACCGCTCCTCCGCAGCATTGCTTTTGAGACCTAAGTGTAGAGCTCGTTCCTTACGCTTCCTCCGATTTCCAGACACACACCTCTCTAGGGGACAACTTGTTCGTTGGTGGTCACCTTCGACGCACATTTTTCCTCACAATTCCGCGGATGGCATTTTCCTGACGCTTTCACACGAAGTCCTGAAAACGCTTGTCTCTCCCTGAAACAAGATCTGAGTTGAGAGAAGCTTGAGACACAACTCCTTTCTCAAACAGTGGAATATGGCACAGTAGTTGTGCCTTCACTTTTAACGGTGGAAAGTTCTTCCATCTCTTCCCTGTAGGTGGTAGTGGAAAGACTGTTTCCCTACACTTTTCGTTTCTTGAGAGGCGAGTGTAAGACACTTACCTTCTATAGCAACACACACATACCTCCAAAGGCTTCTTTCTTCAAGAACCCAGATGTTAGCACGAAAGCCTGATGGACATGGCCTCGTTTCTCAGAATTCAGTGTAAGGCTACTACCACTGAGGCTAGCCCGCGTACATTGGAAGACCCATCCACCTCCACGACACAGGACTTAATGGAGAGAAACCCTCCGCCCAACGTGTTCCTCCCTGGACGGTATCACGCGTTCCATCTCTTTCCTTTCACACCCGGTTTAACAAGCCGCTTCCATCCTTACGAAAAGAGACGGTAGTCGAAGGACGCCAACCCTCGAGATTTGTTCTTAGAGGGAAACAGGCGTATGCCATCTTCCTTGTGCTTCCGCACATCATACATTTCCATACACATCTTTCTTCATGTCACGACGGTAGGCACATTCGAAACGGAGAGCTAAGTCTAGTCTATGTCCCTTACGCCTTCACACCCAATACGGAAAACACTTTCCTCTTTCCTGAAACGATATGATAGTTGAGGGAAGCCTTCTTCACAAGTGGTTTCTCAAGCACCGTCCGTCACAGGGCACATTCTAGATGCTTTCACCATTTCATGCTAAGTGCTTCTCACCCTTACGTGTATGGCTTTCCTGACGGATTTCCTTCTCACCCTTGAAGCCGTGACCTTTTCCATCTGCTCTCTCATACTCTTGGAAACACTTCCCACGGAACAGGATTTGAATTGCGACAGACATTCTACACTAATTACTTCTGTAGCACAGGCATGGGGCACATTCCTTGCGATTTCACCCTTACATGGGAAAAGTCTACCATGTTCAGGGAAGATGTTAGTGAGTAGTTCGTTTCTCGGCAGGGGTGTTTCTTCAGACTGAAGAGTACTTCCTTTGTTTAGGATTCAACACGTACATTTTGTGACTCTGGATTCCTCGGGAACCCAGATGGAAGCTCGAAGTCGCGTTTGACACAGACTTGGTTCGCAGAGATTAGTGTATGCCTTTCCTTGGGCGAAGTCACATCCTTTTGAAAACCCTTCTATCTTCGTGACACGTGGTGTTCGTTGAGGAAAGCCCCCCCAGAAGAAGTTGTTCCGCGAGTATGGTGTATCACTCTTCCTTCCCCTCCGTTTTCTTTCGCACTTTGCTTCAAGCCGCTTCGTCCCTCAGCAAAGCCGATGGCAGTCGAAGGACCGCCCCTCCACAGCAGCGTTGTTTCTTAGACTTAAGTGTATAGCACGTCCCTTACGCTTCCTCCCCTTTCCAGACACACACCTCTCTAGGGGACAACTAGTGTGTTGGTTGTCCCATTCGACCCCCATTTTTCTTCACAAATCAGCGTGTGGCATCTTCCTTGCGCTTTCAAACAAAGTACTGACAACGCTTCTATCTTCCCGAAACAAGATCTGAGTTGGGAGAAGCTTTCGACCCAAGTTCGTTCTCAAGCAGTGGTATATGGCACAGTAGTTGTGCCTTCGCTTTTAACGTTGGAAATTTCCTGCGTCTTCTTCCCTGTAGATGGCAGTGGAAAGACTATTTCTCTCTACCGCTTTGTTCCTTGAGAGGTGAGTGTAAGACACTTACACATATATCTCAAAAGGCGTCATGCTTCCCGCACCGAGAGGTGAGCACGAAATCGTGTTGGACGTGGCCTTGTTTCTCTGAGTTCAGTGGAAGGCGCTGCTGAGGCTAGCTCACGTACCTTTGAAGGCCCTTCCAACTTCATGACACAAGACTTTCGTGGAGAGGGACCCTCCACACACCGTGTTCCTCACTGTAGTGTATCGCGCTTTCCGTCTCTTTTCTCTCGCCCTAAGCTTTAACAAGGTGCTTCCATCCGTACGGAAAGGGCTGGTCGTCGACGGACGGCAACCCTCTAGATTTGTTCTTAGAGTCAAACACCCGTAGGCAAGCCTCCTTACGCTTCCTCACATCATACCTCTCCATACTCATCCTTCTTCATGGAACGAACAGTAGACACATTCGAAACGGACGGCCGACTCTAGGGTACGTCCCTCATGCCTCCACACCCACGACGGAAAACACTTTTATCTTCCTGAAACAATATGATAGCTGAGGGCAGACTTCTTCACAAGGGGTTCGTCAAGCACCGTCACAGGGCACGGCACCTTCTTTATGCCTTCACACGTTCATGCCAGAAGGCCGCTCATACGCAGGTGGTGTATGGCTTTCCAGGACTTCCTTCTCACACTTAAAGGCATGACCTGTTCCCTCTGCTGTCTCTCATACTCTTTGAAAACGTTCCTCGCGGAACAAGATTGGAATGGCGAGGGACCATCTACCCTAAGTATGTCTGTGCCACAGGCACGGGGCACATTCCTCGCGCTGCCACACTTACGTTGGAATAGACGAGCATTTTCAGGGAAGGTGTTAGTAGAAACACGGTTTCTCTGCAGTGGTGTTTCTTCAGACTGAAGTGCACGCCGCCTGTTTCGGATTCAACACATACCTGTTGTGACTATGTTCTCCCCGTGACGCCAGAGGTCAGCTCGAAGTCGCCTTCGACACAGACTTGTTTCGCGCCGTTTAGTCTGTGGCTTTCCTTTGGCGAACTCACGTACATTTGGAAAACCCTTCTAGCGTCGTGACCCATGGTGTCCATTGAGCGAAGCCCTCCGTACCACGTTGTTCCACGAGGAAGGCCTATCGGGCTTTTCCTCTGCTTCCTTTCATACTTGGCGTAAAGCCGCTTCGATCCTTCGGAAGGGAGAAGGGAGTCGAAGGACCGCTCCTCCGCAGCATTGTTTTTGAGACCTAAGTGTAGAGCTCGTTCCTTACGCTTCCTCCGATTTCCAGACACACACCTCTCTAGGGGACAACTTGTTCGTTGGTGGTCACATTCGACGCACATTTTTCCTCACAATTCCGCGGATGGCATTTTCCTGACGCTTTCACACGAAGTCCTGAAAACGCTTGTCTCTCCCTGAAACAAGATCTGAGTTGAGAGAAGCTTGAGACACAACTCCTTTCTCAAACAGTGGAATATGGCCCAGTAGTTGTGCCTTCACTTTTAACGGTGGAAAGTTCTTCCATCTCTTCCCTGTAGGTGGTAGTGGAAAGACTGTTTCCCTACACTTTTCGTTTCTTGAGAGGTGAGTGTAAGACACTTACCTTCTATAGCAACACACACATACCTCCAAAGGCTTCTTTCTTCAAGAACCCAGATGTTAGCGCGAAAGCCTGATGGACATGGCCTCGTTTCTCAGAATTCCGTGTAAGGCTACTACCACTGAGGCTAGCCCGCGTACATTGGAGGACCCATCCACCTCCACGACACAGGACTTAATGGAGAGAAACCCTCCGCCCAACGTGTTCCTCCCTGGACGGTATCGCGCGTTCCATCTCTTTCCTTTCACACCCGGTTTAACAAGCCGCTTCCATCCTTACGAAAAGAGACGGTAGTCGAAGGACGCCAACCCTCGGGATTTGTTCTTAGAGGGAAACAGGCGTATGCCATCTTCCTTGTGCTTCCGCACATCATACATTTCCATACACATCTTTCTTCATGTCACGACGGTAGGCACATTCGAAACGGAGAGCTAAGTCTAGTCTATGTCCCTTACGCCTTCACACCCAATACGGAAAACACTTTCCTCTTTCCTGAAACGATATGATAGTTGAGGGAAGCCTTCTTCACAAGTGGTTTCTCAAGCACCGTCCGTCACAGGGCACATTCTAGATGCTTTCACCATTTCATGCTAAGTGCTTCTCACCCTTACGTGTATGGCTTTCCTGACGGATTTCCTTCTCACCCTTGAAACCGTGACCTTTTCCATCTGCTCTCTCATACTCTTGGAAACACTTCCCACGGAACAGGATTTGAATTGCGACAGACATTCTACACTAATTACTTCTGTAGCACAGGCATGGGGCACATTCCTTGCGATTTCACCCTTACATGGGAAAAGTCTACCATGTTCATGGAAGATGTTAGTGAGTAGTTCGTTTCTCGGCAGGGGTGTTTCTTCAGACTGAAGAGTACTTCCTTTGTTTAGGATTCAACACGTACATTTTGTGACTCTGGATTCCTCGGGAACCCAGATGGAAGCTCGAAGTCGCGTTTGACACAGACTTGGTTCGCAGAGATTAGTGTATGCCTTTCCTTGGGCGAAGTCACATCCTTTTGAAAACCCTTCTATCTTCGTGACACATGGTGTTCGTTGAGGAAAGCCCCCCCAGAAGAAGTTGTTCCGCGAGTATGGTGTATCACTCTTCCTTCCCCTCCGTTTTCTTTCGCACTTTGCTTCAAGCCGCTTCGTCCCTCAGCAAAGCCGATGGCAGTCGAAGGACCGCCCCTCCACAGCAGCGTTGTTTCTTAGACTTAAGTGTATAGCACGTCCCTTACGCTTCCTCCCCTTTCCAGACACACACCTCTCTAGGGGACAACTAGTGTGTTGGTTGTCCCATTCGACCCCCATTTTTCTTCACAAATCAGCGTGTGGCATCTTCCTTGCGCTTTCAAACAAAGTACTGACAACGCTTCTATCTTCCCGAAACAAGATCTGAGTTGGGAGAAGCTTTCGACCCAAGTTCGTTCTCAAGCAGTGGTATATGGCACAGTAGTTGTGCCTTCGCTTTTAACGTTGGAAATTTCCTGCGTCTTCTTCCCTGTAGATGGCAGTGGAAAGACTATTTCTCTCTACCGCTTTGTTCCTTGAGAGGTGAGTGTAAGACACTTACACATATATCTCAAAAGGCGTCATGCTTCCCGCACCGAGAGGTGAGCACGAAATCGTGTTGGACGTGGCCTTGTTTCTCTGAGTTCAGTGGAAGGCGCTGCTGAGGCTAGCTCACGTACCTTTGAAGGCCCTTCCAACTTCATGACACAAGACTTTCGTGGAGAGGGACCCTCCACACACCGTGTTCCTCACTGTAGTGTATCGCGCTTTCCGTCTCTTTTCTCTCGCCCTAAGCTTTAACAAGGTGCTTCCATCCGTACGGAAAGGGCTGGTCGTCGACGGACGGCAACCCTCTAGATTTGTTCTTAGAGTCAAACACCCGTAGGCAAGCCTCCTTACGCTTCCTCACATCATACCTCTCCATACTCATCCTTCTTCATGGAACGAACAGTAGACACATTCGAAACGGACGGCCGACTCTAGGGTACGTCCCTCATGCCTCCACACCCACGACGGAAAACACTTTTATCTTCCTGAAACAATATGATAGCTGAGGGCAGACTTCTTCACAAGGGGTTCGTCAAGCACCGTCACAGGGCACGGCACCTTCTTTATGCCTTCACACGTTCATGCCAGAAGGCCGCTCATACGCAGGTGGTGTATGGCTTTCCAGGACTTCCTTCTCACACTTAAAGGCATGACCTGTTCCCTCTGCTGTCTCTCATACTCTTTGAAAACGTTCCTCGCGGAACAAGATTGGAATGGCGAGGGACCATCTACCCTAAGTATGTCTGTGCCACAGGCACGGGGCACATTCCTCGCGCTGCCACACTTACGTTGGAATAGACGAGCATTTTCAGGGAAGGTGTTAGTAGAAACACGGTTTCTCTGCAGTGGTGTTTCTTCAGACTGAAGTGCACGCCGCCTGTTTCGGATTCAACACATACCTGTTGTGACTATGTTCTCCCCGTGACGCCAGAGGTCAGCTCGAAGTCGCCTTCGACACAGACTTGTTTCGCGCCGTTTAGTCTGTGGCTTTCCTTTGGCGAACTCACGTACATTTGGAAAACCCTTCTAGCGTCGTGACCCATGGTGTCCATTGAGCGAAGCCCTCCATACCACGTTGTTCCACGAGGAAGGCCTATTCGGGCTTTTCCTCTGCTTCCTTTCATACTTGGCGAAAAGCCGCTTCGATCCTTCGGAAGGGAGAAGGGAGTCGAAGGACCGCTCCTCCGCAGCATTGCTTTTGAGACCTAAGTGTAGAGCTCGTTCCTTACGCTTCCTCCGATTTCCAGACACACACCTCTCTAGGGGACAACTTGTTCGTTGGTGGTCACATTCGACGCACATTTTTCCTCACAATTCCGCGGATGGCATTTTCCTGACGCTTTCACACGAAGTCCTGAAAACGCTTGTCTCTCCCTGAAACAAGATCTGAGTTGAGAGAAGCTTGAGACACAACTCCTTTCTCAAACAGTGGAATATGGCACAGTAGTTGTGCCTTCACTTTTAACGGTGGAAAGTTCTTCCATCTCTTCCCTGTAGGTGGTAGTGGAAAGACTGTTTCCCTACACTTTTCGTTTCTTGAGAGGCGAGTGTAAGACACTTACCTTCTATAGCAACACACACATACCTCCAAAGGCTTCTTTCTTCAAGAACCCAGATGTTAGCACGAAAGCCTGATGGACATGGCCTCGTTTCTCAGAATTCAGTGTAAGGCTACTACCACTGAGGCTAGCCCGCGTACATTGGAAGACCCATCCACCTCCACGACACAGGACTTAATGGAGAGAAACCCTCCGCCCAACGTGTTCCTCCCTGGACGGTATCACGCGTTCCATCTCTTTCCTTTCACACCCGGTTTAACAAGCCGCTTCCATCCTTACGAAAAGAGACGGTAGTCGAAGGACGCCAACCCTCGAGATTTGTTCTTAGAGGGAAACAGGCGTATGCCATCTTCCTTGTGCTTCCGCACATCATACATTTCCATACACATCTTTCTTCATGTCACGACGGTAGGCACATTCGAAACGGAGAGCTAAGTCTAGTCTATGTCCCTTACGCCTTCACACCCAATACGGAAAACACTTTCCTCTTTCCTGAAACGATATGATAGTTGAGGGAAGCCTTCTTCACAAGTGGTTTCTCAAGCACCGTCCGTCACAGGGCACATTCTAGATGCTTTCACCATTTCATGCTAAGTGCTTCTCACCCTTACGTGTATGGCTTTCCTGACGGATTTCCTTCTCACCCTTGAAGCCGTGACCTTTTCCATCTGCTCTCTCATACTCTTGGAAACACTTCCCACGGAACAGGATTTGAATTGCGACAGACATTCTACACTAATTACTTCTGTAGCACAGGCATGGGGCACATTCCTTGCGATTTCACCCTTACATGGGAAAAGTCTACCATGTTCAGGGAAGATGTTAGTGAGTAGTTCGTTTCTCGGCAGGGGTGTTTCTTCAGACTGAAGAGTACTTCCTTTGTTTAGGATTCAACACGTACATTTTGTGACTCTGGATTCCTCGGGAACCCAGATGGAAGCTCGAAGTCGCGTTTGACACAGACTTGGTTCGCAGAGATTAGTGTATGCCTTTCCTTGGGCGAAGTCACATCCTTTTGAAAACCCTTCTATCTTCGTGACACGTGGTGTTCGTTGAGGAAAGCCCCCCCAGAAGAAGTTGTTCCGCGAGTATGGTGTATCACTCTTCCTTCCCCTCCGTTTTCTTTCGCACTTTGCTTCAAGCCGCTTCGTCCCTCAGCAAAGCCGATGGCAGTCGAAGGACCGCCCCTCCACAGCAGCGTTGTTTCTTAGACTTAAGTGTATAGCACGTCCCTTACGCTTCCTCCCCTTTCCAGACACACACCTCTCTAGGGGACAACTAGTGTGTTGGTTGTCCCATTCGACCCCCATTTTTCTTCACAAATCAGCGTGTGGCATCTTCCTTGCGCTTTCAAACAAAGTACTGACAACGCTTCTATCTTCCCGAAACAAGATCTGAGTTGGGAGAAGCTTTCGACCCAAGTTCGTTCTCAAGCAGTGGTATATGGCACAGTAGTTGTGCCTTCGCTTTTAACGTTGGAAATTTCCTGCGTCTTCTTCCCTGTAGATGGCAGTGGAAAGACTATTTCTCTCTACCGCTTTGTTCCTTGAGAGGTGAGTGTAAGACACTTACACATATATCTCAAAAGGCGTCATGCTTCCCGCACCGAGAGGTGAGCACGAAATCGTGTTGGACGTGGCCTTGTTTCTCTGAGTTCAGTGGAAGGCGCTGCTGAGGCTAGCTCACGTACCTTTGAAGGCCCTTCCAACTTCATGACACAAGACTTTCGTGGAGAGGGACCCTCCACACACCGTGTTCCTCACTGTAGTGTATCGCGCTTTCCGTCTCTTTTCTCTCGCCCTAAGCTTTAACAAGGTGCTTCCATCCGTACGGAAAGGGCTGGTCGTCGACGGACGGCAACCCTCTAGATTTGTTCTTAGAGTCAAACACCCGTAGGCAAGCCTCCTTACGCTTCCTCACATCATACCTCTCCATACTCATCCTTCTTCATGGAACGAACAGTAGACACATTCGAAACGGACGGCCGACTCTAGGGTACGTCCCTCATGCCTCCACACCCACGACGGAAAACACTTTTATCTTCCTGAAACAATATGATAGCTGAGGGCAGACTTCTTCACAAGGGGTTCGTCAAGCACCGTCACAGGGCACGGCACCTTCTTTATGCCTTCACACGTTCATGCCAGAAGGCCGCTCATACGCAGGTGGTGTATGGCTTTCCAGGACTTCCTTCTCACACTTAAAGGCATGACCTGTTCCCTCTGCTGTCTCTCATACTCTTTGAAAACGTTCCTCGCGGAACAAGATTGGAATGGCGAGGGACCATCTACCCTAAGTATGTCTGTGCCACAGGCACGGGGCACATTCCTCGCGCTGCCACACTTACGTTGGAATAGACGAGCATTTTCAGGGAAGGTGTTAGTAGAAACACGGTTTCTCTGCAGTGGTGTTTCTTCAGACTGAAGTGCACGCCGCCTGTTTCGGATTCAACACATACCTGTTGTGACTATGTTCTCCCCGTGACGCCAGAGGTCAGCTCGAAGTCGCCTTCGACACAGACTTGTTTCGCGCCGTTTAGTCTGTGGCTTTCCTTTGGCGAACTCACGTACATTTGGAAAACCCTTCTAGCGTCGTGACCCATGGTGTCCATTGAGCGAAGCCCTCCGTACCACGTTGTTCCACGAGGAAGGCCTATCGGGCTTTTCCTCTGCTTCCTTTCATACTTGGCGTAAAGCCGCTTCGATCCTTCGGAAGGGAGAAGGGAGTCGAAGGACCGCTCCTCCGCAGCATTGTTTTTGAGACCTAAGTGTAGAGCTCGTTCCTTACGCTTCCTCCGATTTCCAGACACACACCTCTCTAGGGGACAACTTGTTCGTTGGTGGTCACATTCGACGCACATTTTTCCTCACAATTCCGCGGATGGCATTTTCCTGACGCTTTCACACGAAGTCCTGAAAACGCTTGTCTCTCCCTGAAACAAGATCTGAGTTGAGAGAAGCTTGAGACACAACTCCTTTCTCAAACAGTGGAATATGGCCCAGTAGTTGTGCCTTCACTTTTAACGGTGGAAAGTTCTTCCATCTCTTCCCTGTAGGTGGTAGTGGAAAGACTGTTTCCCTACACTTTTCGTTTCTTGAGAGGTGAGTGTAAGACACTTACCTTCTATAGCAACACACACATACCTCCAAAGGCTTCTTTCTTCAAGAACCCAGATGTTAGCGCGAAAGCCTGATGGACATGGCCTCGTTTCTCAGAATTCCGTGTAAGGCTACTACCACTGAGGCTAGCCCGCGTACATTGGAGGACCCATCCACCTCCACGACACAGGACTTAATGGAGAGAAACCCTCCGCCCAACGTGTTCCTCCCTGGACGGTATCGCGCGTTCCATCTCTTTCCTTTCACACCCGGTTTAACAAGCCGCTTCCATCCTTACGAAAAGAGACGGTAGTCGAAGGACGCCAACCCTCGGGATTTGTTCTTAGAGGGAAACAGGCGTATGCCATCTTCCTTGTGCTTCCGCACATCATACATTTCCATACACATCTTTCTTCATGTCACGACGGTAGGCACATTCGAAACGGAGAGCTAAGTCTAGTCTATGTCCCTTACGCCTTCACACCCAATACGGAAAACACTTTCCTCTTTCCTGAAACGATATGATAGTTGAGGGAAGCCTTCTTCACAAGTGGTTTCTCAAGCACCGTCCGTCACAGGGCACATTCTAGATGCTTTCACCATTTCATGCTAAGTGCTTCTCACCCTTACGTGTATGGCTTTCCTGACGGATTTCCTTCTCACCCTTGAAACCGTGACCTTTTCCATCTGCTCTCTCATACTCTTGGAAACACTTCCCACGGAACAGGATTTGAATTGCGACAGACATTCTACACTAATTACTTCTGTAGCACAGGCATGGGGCACATTCCTTGCGATTTCACCCTTACATGGGAAAAGTCTACCATGTTCATGGAAGATGTTAGTGAGTAGTTCGTTTCTCGGCAGGGGTGTTTCTTCAGACTGAAGAGTACTTCCTTTGTTTAGGATTCAACACGTACATTTTGTGACTCTGGATTCCTCGGGAACCCAGATGGAAGCTCGAAGTCGCGTTTGACACAGACTTGGTTCGCAGAGATTAGTGTATGCCTTTCCTTGGGCGAAGTCACATCCTTTTGAAAACCCTTCTATCTTCGTGACACATGGTGTTCGTTGAGGAAAGCCCCCCCAGAAGAAGTTGTTCCGCGAGTATGGTGTATCACTCTTCCTTCCCCTCCGTTTTCTTTCGCACTTTGCTTCAAGCCGCTTCGTCCCTCAGCAAAGCCGATGGCAGTCGAAGGACCGCCCCTCCACAGCAGCGTTGTTTCTTAGACTTAAGTGTATAGCACGTCCCTTACGCTTCCTCCCCTTTCCAGACACACACCTCTCTAGGGGACAACTAGTGTGTTGGTTGTCCCATTCGACCCCCATTTTTCTTCACAAATCAGCGTGTGGCATCTTCCTTGCGCTTTCAAACAAAGTACTGACAACGCTTCTATCTTCCCGAAACAAGATCTGAGTTGGGAGAAGCTTTCGACCCAAGTTCGTTCTCAAGCAGTGGTATATGGCACAGTAGTTGTGCCTTCGCTTTTAACGTTGGAAATTTCCTGCGTCTTCTTCCCTGTAGATGGCAGTGGAAAGACTATTTCTCTCTACCGCTTTGTTCCTTGAGAGGTGAGTGTAAGACACTTACACATATATCTCAAAAGGCGTCATGCTTCCCGCACCGAGAGGTGAGCACGAAATCGTGTTGGACGTGGCCTTGTTTCTCTGAGTTCAGTGGAAGGCGCTGCTGAGGCTAGCTCACGTACCTTTGAAGGCCCTTCCAACTTCATGACACAAGACTTTCGTGGAGAGGGACCCTCCACACACCGTGTTCCTCACTGTAGTGTATCGCGCTTTCTGTCTCTTTTCTCTCGCCCTAAGCTTTAACAAGGTGCTTCCATCCGTACGGAAAGGGCTGGTCGTCGACGGACGGCAACCCTCTAGATTTGTTCTTAGAGTCAAACACCCGTAGGCAAGCCTCCTTACGCTTCCTCACATCATACCTCTCCATACTCATCCTTCTTCATGGAACGAACAGTAGACACATTCGAAACGGACGGCCGACTCTAGGGTACGTCCCTCATGCCTCCACACCCACGACGGAAAACACTTTTATCTTCCTGAAACAATATGATAGCTGAGGGCAGACTTCTTCACAAGGGGTTCGTCAAGCACCGTCACAGGGCACGGCACCTTCTTTATGCCTTCACACGTTCATGCCAGAAGGCCGCTCATACGCAGGTGGTGTATGGCTTTCCAGGACTTCCTTCTCACACTTAAAGGCATGATCTGTTCCCTCTGCTGTCTCTCATACTCTTTGAAAACGTTCCTCGCGGAACAAGATTGGAATGGCGAGGGACCATCTACCCTAAGTATGTCTGTGCCACAGGCACGGGGCACATTCCTCGCGCTGCCACACTTACGTTGGAATAGACGAGCATTTTCAGGGAAGGTGTTAGTAGAAACACGGTTTCTCTGCAGTGGTGTTTCTTCAGACTGAAGTGCACGCCGCCTGTTTCGGATTCAACACATACCTGTTGTGACTATGTTCTCCCCGTGACGCCAGAGGTCAGCTCGAAGTCGCCTTCGACACAGACTTGTTTCGCGCCGTTTAGTCTGTGGCTTTCCTTTGGCGAACTCACGTACATTTGGAAAACCCTTCTAGCGTCGTGACCCATGGTGTCCATTGAGCGAAGCCCTCCATACCACGTTGTTCCACGAGGAAGGCCTATTCGGGCTTTTCCTCTGCTTCCTTTCATACTTGGCGAAAAGCCGCTTCGATCCTTCGGAAGGGAGAAGGGAGTCGAAGGACCGCTCCTCCGCAGCATTGCTTTTGAGACCTAAGTGTAGAGCTCGTTCCTTACGCTTCCTCCGATTTCCAGACACACACCTCTCTAGGGGACAACTTGTTCGTTGGTGGTCACATTCGACGCACATTTTTCCTCACAATTCCGCGGATGGCATTTTCCTGACGCTTTCACACGAAGTCCTGAAAACGCTTGTCTCTCCCTGAAACAAGATCTGAGTTGAGAGAAGCTTGAGACACAACTCCTTTCTCAAACAGTGGAATATGGCACAGTAGTTGTGCCTTCACTTTTAACGGTGGAAAGTTCTTCCATCTCTTCCCTGTAGGTGGTAGTGGAAAGACTGTTTCCCTACACTTTTCGTTTCTTGAGAGGCGAGTGTAAGACACTTACCTTCTATAGCAACACACACATACCTCCAAAGGCTTCTTTCTTCAAGAACCCAGATGTTAGCACGAAAGCCTGATGGACATGGCCTCGTTTCTCAGAATTCAGTGTAAGGCTACTACCACTGAGGCTAGCCCGCGTACATTGGAAGACCCATCCACCTCCACGACACAGGACTTAATGGAGAGAAACCCTCCGCCCAACGTGTTCCTCCCTGGACGGTATCACGCGTTCCATCTCTTTCCTTTCACACCCGGTTTAACAAGCCGCTTCCATCCTTACGAAAAGAGACGGTAGTCGAAGGACGCCAACCCTCGAGATTTGTTCTTAGAGGGAAACAGGCGTATGCCATCTTCCTTGTGCTTCCGCACATCATACATTTCCATACACATCTTTCTTCATGTCACGACGGTAGGCACATTCGAAACGGAGAGCTAAGTCTAGTCTATGTCCCTTACGCCTTCACACCCAATACGGAAAACACTTTCCTCTTTCCTGAAACGATATGATAGTTGAGGGAAGCCTTCTTCACAAGTGGTTTCTCAAGCACCGTCCGTCACAGGGCACATTCTAGATGCTTTCACCATTTCATGCTAAGTGCTTCTCACCCTTACGTGTATGGCTTTCCTGACGGATTTCCTTCTCACCCTTGAAGCCGTGACCTTTTCCATCTGCTCTCTCATACTCTTGGAAACACTTCCCACGGAACAGGATTTGAATTGCGACAGACATTCTACACTAATTACTTCTGTAGCACAGGCATGGGGCACATTCCTTGCGATTTCACCCTTACATGGGAAAAGTCTACCATGTTCAGGGAAGATGTTAGTGAGTAGTTCGTTTCTCGGCAGGGGTGTTTCTTCAGACTGAAGAGTACTTCCTTTGTTTAGGATTCAACACGTACATTTTGTGACTCTGGATTCCTCGGGAACCCAGATGGAAGCTCGAAGTCGCGTTTGACACAGACTTGGTTCGCAGAGATTAGTGTATGCCTTTCCTTGGGCGAAGTCACATCCTTTTGAAAACCCTTCTATCTTCGTGACACGTGGTGTTCGTTGAGGAAAGCCCCCCCAGAAGAAGTTGTTCCGCGAGTATGGTGTATCACTCTTCCTTCCCCTCCGTTTTCTTTCGCACTTTGCTTCAAGCCGCTTCGTCCCTCAGCAAAGCCGATGGCAGTCGAAGGACCGCCCCTCCACAGCAGCGTTGTTTCTTAGACTTAAGTGTATAGCACGTCCCTTACGCTTCCTCCCCTTTCCAGACACACACCTCTCTAGGGGACAACTAGTGTGTTGGTTGTCCCATTCGACCCCCATTTTTCTTCACAAATCAGCGTGTGGCATCTTCCTTGCGCTTTCAAACAAAGTACTGACAACGCTTCTATCTTCCCGAAACAAGATCTGAGTTGGGAGAAGCTTTCGACCCAAGTTCGTTCTCAAGCAGTGGTATATGGCACAGTAGTTGTGCCTTCGCTTTTAACGTTGGAAATTTCCTGCGTCTTCTTCCCTGTAGATGGCAGTGGAAAGACTATTTCTCTCTACCGCTTTGTTCCTTGAGAGGTGAGTGTAAGACACTTACACATATATCTCAAAAGGCGTCATGCTTCCCGCACCGAGAGGTGAGCACGAAATCGTGTTGGACGTGGCCTTGTTTCTCTGAGTTCAGTGGAAGGCGCTGCTGAGGCTAGCTCACGTACCTTTGAAGGCCCTTCCAACTTCATGACACAAGACTTTCGTGGAGAGGGACCCTCCACACACCGTGTTCCTCACTGTAGTGTATCGCGCTTTCCGTCTCTTTTCTCTCGCCCTAAGCTTTAACAAGGTGCTTCCATCCGTACGGAAAGGGCTGGTCGTCGACGGACGGCAACCCTCTAGATTTGTTCTTAGAGTCAAACACCCGTAGGCAAGCCTCCTTACGCTTCCTCACATCATACCTCTCCATACTCATCCTTCTTCATGGAACGAACAGTAGACACATTCGAAACGGACGGCCGACTCTAGGGTACGTCCCTCATGCCTCCACACCCACGACGGAAAACACTTTTATCTTCCTGAAACAATATGATAGCTGAGGGCAGACTTCTTCACAAGGGGTTCGTCAAGCACCGTCACAGGGCACGGCACCTTCTTTATGCCTTCACACGTTCATGCCAGAAGGCCGCTCATACGCAGGTGGTGTATGGCTTTCCAGGACTTCCTTCTCACACTTAAAGGCATGACCTGTTCCCTCTGCTGTCTCTCATACTCTTTGAAAACGTTCCTCGCGGAACAAGATTGGAATGGCGAGGGACCATCTACCCTAAGTATGTCTGTGCCACAGGCACGGGGCACATTCCTCGCGCTGCCACACTTACGTTGGAATAGACGAGCATTTTCAGGGAAGGTGTTAGTAGAAACACGGTTTCTCTGCAGTGGTGTTTCTTCAGACTGAAGTGCACGCCGCCTGTTTCGGATTCAACACATACCTGTTGTGACTATGTTCTCCCCGTGACGCCAGAGGTCAGCTCGAAGTCGCCTTCGACACAGACTTGTTTCGCGCCGTTTAGTCTGTGGCTTTCCTTTGGCGAACTCACGTACATTTGGAAAACCCTTCTAGCGTCGTGACCCATGGTGTCCATTGAGCGAAGCCCTCCGTACCACGTTCTTCCACGAGGAAGGCCTATCGGGCTTTTCCTCTGCTTCCTTTCATACTTGGCGTAAAGCCGCTTCGATCCTTCGGAAGGGAGAAGGGAGTCGAAGGACCGCTCCTCCGCAGCATTGCTTTTGAGACCTAAGTGTAGAGCTCGTTCCTTACGCTTCCTCCGATTTCCAGACACACACCTCTCTAGGGGACAACTTGTTCGTTGGTGGTCACATTCGACGCACATTTTTCCTCACAATTCCGCGGATGGCATTTTCCTGACGCTTTCACACGAAGTCCTGAAAACGCTTGTCTCTCCCTGAAACAAGATCTGAGTTGAGAGAAGCTTGAGACACAACTCCTTTCTCAAACAGTGGAATATGGCACAGTAGTTGTGCCTTCACTTTTAACGGTGGAAAGTTCTTCCATCTCTTCCCTGTAGGTGGTAGTGGAAAGACTGTTTCCCTACACTTTTCGTTTCTTGAGAGGTGAGTGTAAGACACTTACCTTCTATAGCAACACACACATACCTCCAAAGGCTTCTTTCTTCAAGAACCCAGATGTTAGCGCGAAAGCCTGATGGACATGGCCTCGTTTCTCAGAATTCAGTGTAAGGCTACTACCACTGAGGCTAGCCCGCGTACATTGGAAGACCCATCCACCTCCACGACACAGGACTTAATGGAGAGAAACCCTCCGCCCAACGTGTTCCTCCCTGGACGGTATCGCGCGTTCCATCTCTTTCCTTTCACACCCGGTTTAACAAGCCGCTTCCACCCTTACGAAAAGAGACGGTAGTCGAAGGACGCCAACCCTCGAGATTTGTTCTTAGAGGGAAACAGGCGTATGCCATCTTCCTTGTGCTTCCGCACATCATACATTTCCATACACATCTTTCTTCATGTCACGACGGTAGGCACATTCGAAACGGAGAGCTAAGTCTAGTCTATGTCCCTTACGCCTTCACACCCAATACGGAAAACACTTTCCTCTTTCCTGAAACGATATGATAGTTGAGGGAAGCCTTCTTCACAAGTGGTTTCTCAAGCACCGTCCGTCACAGGGCACATTCTAGATGCTTTCACCATTTCATGCTAAGTGCTTCTCACCCTTACGTGTATGGCTTTCCTGACGGATTTCCTTCTCACCCTTGAAGCCGTGACCTTTTCCATCTGCTCTCTCATACTCTTGGAAACACTTCCCACGGAACAGGATTTGAATTGCGACAGACATTCTACACTAATTACTTCTGTAGCACAGGCATGGGGCACATTCCTTGCGATTTCACCCTTACATGGGAAAAGTCTACCATGTTCAGGGAAGATGTTAGTGAGTAGTTCGTTTCTCGGCAGGGGTGTTTCTTCAGACTGAAGAGTACTTCCTTTGTTTAGGATTCAACACGTACATTTTGTGACTCTGGATTCCTCGGGAACCCAGATGGAAGCTCGAAGTCGCGTTTGACACAGACTTGGTTCGCAGAGATTAGTGTATGCCTTTCCTTGGGCGAAGTCACATCCTTTTGAAAACCCTTCTATCTTCGTGACACATGGTGTTCGTTGAGGAAAGCCCCCCCAGAAGAAGTTGTTCCGCGAGTATGGTGTATCACTCTTCCTTCCCCTCCGTTTTCTTTCGCACTTTGCTTCAAGCCGCTTCGTCCCTCAGCAAAGCCGATGGCAGTCGAAGGACCGCCCCTCCACAGCAGCGTTGTTTCTTAGACTTAAGTGTATAGCACGTCCCTTACGCTTCCTCCCCTTTCCAGACACACACCTCTCTAGGGGACAACTAGTGTGTTGGTTGTCCCATTCGACCCCCATTTTTCTTCACAAATCAGCGTGTGGCATCTTCCTTGCGCTTTCAAACAAAGTACTGACAACGCTTCTATCTTCCCGAAACAAGATCTGAGTTGGGAGAAGCTTTCGACCCAAGTTCGTTCTCAAGCAGTGGTATATGGCACAGTAGTTGTGCCTTCGCTTTTAACGTTGGAAATTTCCTGCGTCTTCTTCCCTGTAGATGGCAGTGGAAAGACTATTTCTCTCTACCGCTTTGTTCCTTGAGAGGTGAGTGTAAGACACTTACACATATATCTCAAAAGGCGTCATGCTTCCCGCACCGAGAGGTGAGCACGAAATCGTGTTGGACGTGGCCTTGTTTCTCTGAGTTCAGTGGAAGGCGCTGCTGAGGCTAGCTCACGTACCTTTGAAGGCCCTTCCAACTTCATGACACAAGACTTTCGTGGAGAGGGACCCTCCACACACCGTGTTCCTCACTGTAGTGTATCGCGCTTTCCGTCTCTTTTCTCTCGCCCTAAGCTTTAACAAGGTGCTTCCATCCGTACGGAAAGGGCTGGTCGTCGACGGACGGCAACCCTCTAGATTTGTTCTTAGAGTCAAACACCCGTAGGCAAGCCTCCTTACGCTTCCTCACATCATACCTCTCCATACTCATCCTTCTTCATGGAACGAACAGTAGACACATTTGAAACGGACGGCCGACTCTAGGGTACGTCCCTCATGCCTCCACACCCACGACGGAAAACACTTTTATCTTCCTGAAACAATATGATAGCTGAGGGCAGACTTCTTCACAAGGGGTTCGTCAAGCACCGTCACAGGGCACGGCACCTTCTTTATGCCTTCACACGTTCATGCCAGAAGGCCGCTCATACGCAGGTGGTGTATGGCTTTCCAGGACTTCCTTCTCACACTTAAAGGCATGACCTGTTCCCTCTGCTGTCTCTCATACTCTTTGAAAACGTTCCTCGCGGAACAAGATTGGAATGGCGAGGGACCATCTACCCTAAGTATGTCTGTGCCACAGGCACGGGGCACATTCCTCGCGCTGCCACACTTACGTTGGAATAGACGAGCATTTTCAGGGAAGGTGTTAGTAGAAACACGGTTTCTCTGCAGTGGTGTTTCTTCAGACTGAAGTGCACGCCGCCTGTTTCGGATTCAACACATACCTGTTGTGACTATGTTCTCCCCGTGACGCCAGAGGTCAGCTCGAAGTCGCCTTCGACACAGACTTGTTTCGCGCCGTTTAGTCTGTGGCTTTCCTTTGGCGAACTCACGTACATTTGGAAAACCCTTCTAGCGTCGTGACCCATGGTGTCCATTGAGCGAAGCCCTCCATACCACGTTGTTCCACGAGGAAGGCCTATTCGGGCTTTTCCTCTGCTTCCTTTCATACTTGGCGAAAAGCCGCTTCGATCCTTCGGAAGGGAGAAGGGAGTCGAAGGACCGCTCCTCCGCAGCATTGTTTTTGAGACCTAAGTGTAGAGCTCGTTCCTTACGCTTCCTCCGATTTCCAGACACACACCTCTCTAGGGGACAACTTGTTCGTTGGTGGTCACATTCGACGCACACTTTTCCTCACAATTCCGCGGATGGCATTTTCCTGACGCTTTCACACGAAGTCCTGAAAACGCTTGTCTCTCCCTGAAACAAGATCTGAGTTGAGAGAAGCTTGAGACACAACTCCTTTCTCAAACAGTGGAATATGGCACAGTAGTTGTGCCTTCACTTTTAACGGTGGAAAGTTCTTCCATCTCTTCCCTGTAGGTGGTAGTGGAAAGACTGTTTCCCTACACTTTTCGTTTCTTGAGAGGCGAGTGTAAGACACTTACCTTCTATAGCAACACACACATACCTCCAAAGGCTTCTTTCTTCAAGAACCCAGATGTTAGCACGAAAGCCTGATGGACATGGCCTCGTTTCTCAGAATTCAGTGTAAGGCTACTACCACTGAGGCTAGCCCGCGTACATTGGAAGACCCATCCACCTCCACGACACAGGACTTAATGGAGAGAAACCCTCCGCCCAACGTGTTCCTCCCTGGACGGTATCGCGCGTTCCATCTCTTTCCTTTCACACCCGGTTTAACAAGCCGCTTCCATCCTTACGAAAAGAGACGGTAGTCGAAGGACGCCAACCCTCGAGATTTGTTCTTAGAGGGAAACAGGCGTATGCCATCTTCCTTGTGCTTCCGCACATCATACATTTCCATACACATCTTTCTTCATGTCACGACGGTAGGCACATTCGAAACGGAGAGCTAAGTCTAGTCTATGTCCCTTACGCCTTCACACCCAATACGGAAAACACTTTCCTCTTTCCTGAAACGATATGATAGTTGAGGGAAGCCTTCTTCACAAGTGGTTTCTCAAGCACCGTCCGTCACAGGGCACATTCTAGATGCTTTCACCATTTCATGCTAAGTGCTTCTCACCCTTACGTGTATGGCTTTCCTGACGGATTTCCTTCTCACCCTTGAAACCGTGACCTTTTCCATCTGCTCTCTCATACTCTTGGAAACACTTCCCACGGAACAGGATTTGAATTGCGACAGACATTCTACACTAATTACTTCTGTAGCACAGGCATGGGGCACATTCCTTGCGATTTCACCCTTACATGGGAAAAGTCTACCATGTTCATGGAAGATGTTAGTGAGTAGTTCGTTTCTCGGCAGGGGTGTTTCTTCAGACTGAAGAGTACTTCCTTTGTTTAGGATTCAACACGTACATTTTGTGACTCTGGATTCCTCGGGAACCCAGATGGAAGCTCGAAGTCGCGTTTGACACAGACTTGGTTCGCAGAGATTAGTGTATGCCTTTCCTTGGGCGAAGTCACATCCTTTTGAAAACCCTTCTATCTTCGTGACACATGGTGTTCGTTGAGGAAAGCCCCCCCAGAAGAAGTTGTTCCGCGAGTATGGTGTATCACTCTTCCTTCCCCTCCGTTTTCTTTCGCACTTTGCTTCAAGCCGCTTCGTCCCTCAGCAAAGCCGATGGCAGTCGAAGGACCGCCCCTCCACAGCAGCGTTGTTTCTTAGACTTAAGTGTATAGCACGTCCCTTACGCTTCCTCCCCTTTCCAGACACACACCTCTCTAGGGGACAACTAGTGTGTTGGTTGTCCCATTCGACCCCCATTTTTCTTCACAAATCAGCGTGTGGCATCTTCCTTGCGCTTTCAAACAAAGTACTGACAACGCTTCTATCTTCCCGAAACAAGATCTGAGTTGGGAGAAGCTTTCGACCCAAGTTCGTTCTCAAGCAGTGGTATATGGCACAGTAGTTGTGCCTTCGCTTTTAACGTTGGAAATTTCCTGCGTCTTCTTCCCTGTAGATGGCAGTGGAAAGACTATTTCTCTCTACCGCTTTGTTCCTTGAGAGGTGAGTGTAAGACACTTACACATATATCTCAAAAGGCGTCATGCTTCCCGCACCGAGAGGTGAGCACGAAATCGTGTTGGACGTGGCCTTGTTTCTCTGAGTTCAGTGGAAGGCGCTGCTGAGGCTAGCTCACGTACCTTTGAAGGCCCTTCCAACTTCATGACACAAGACTTTCGTGGAGAGGGACCCTCCACACACCGTGTTCCTCACTGTAGTGTATCGCGCTTTCCGTCTCTTTTCTCTCGCCCTAAGCTTTAACAAGGTGCTTCCATCCGTACGGAAAGGGCTGGTCGTCGACGGACGGCAACCCTCTAGATTTGTTCTTAGAGTCAAACACCCGTAGGCAAGCCTCCTTACGCTTCCTCACATCATACCTCTCCATACTCATCCTTCTTCATGGAACGAACAGTAGACACATTCGAAACGGACGGCCGACTCTAGGGTACGTCCCTCATGCCTCCACACCCACGACGGAAAACACTTTTATCTTCCTGAAACAATATGATAGCTGAGGGCAGACTTCTTCACAAGGGGTTCGTCAAGCACCGTCACAGGGCACGGCACCTTCTTTATGCCTTCACACGTTCATGCCAGAAGGCCGCTCATACGCAGGTGGTGTATGGCTTTCCAGGACTTCCTTCTCACACTTAAAGGCATGATCTGTTCCCTCTGCTGTCTCTCATACTCTTTGAAAACGTTCCTCGCGGAACAAGATTGGAATGGCGAGGGACCATCTACCCTAAGTATGTCTGTGCCACAGGCACGGGGCACATTCCTCGCGCTGCCACACTTACGTTGGAATAGACGAGCATTTTCAGGGAAGGTGTTAGTAGAAACACGGTTTCTCTGCAGTGGTGTTTCTTCAGACTGAAGTGCACGCCGCCTGTTTCGGATTCAACACATACCTGTTGTGACTATGTTCTCCCCGTGACGCCAGAGGTCAGCTCGAAGTCGCCTTCGACACAGACTTGTTTCGCGCCGTTTAGTCTGTGGCTTTCCTTTGGCGAACTCACGTACATTTGGAAAACCCTTCTAGCGTCGTGACCCATGGTGTCCATTGAGCGAAGCCCTCCATACCACGTTGTTCCACGAGGAAGGCCTATTCGGGCTTTTCCTCTGCTTCCTTTCATACTTGGCGAAAAGCCGCTTCGATCCTTCGGAAGGGAGAAGGGAGTCGAAGGACCGCTCCTCCGCAGCATTGCTTTTGAGACCTAAGTGTAGAGCTCGTTCCTTACGCTTCCTCCGATTTCCAGACACACACCTCTCTAGGGGACAACTTGTTCGTTGGTGGTCACATTCGACGCACATTTTTCCTCACAATTCCGCGGATGGCATTTTCCTGACGCTTTCACACGAAGTCCTGAAAACGCTTGTCTCTCCCTGAAACAAGATCTGAGTTGAGAGAAGCTTGAGACACAACTCCTTTCTCAAACAGTGGAATATGGCACAGTAGTTGTGCCTTCACTTTTAACGGTGGAAAGTTCTTCCATCTCTTCCCTGTAGGTGGTAGTGGAAAGACTGTTTCCCTACACTTTTCGTTTCTTGAGAGGCGAGTGTAAGACACTTACCTTCTATAGCAACACACACATACCTCCAAAGGCTTCTTTCTTCAAGAACCCAGATGTTAGCACGAAAGCCTGATGGACATGGCCTCGTTTCTCAGAATTCAGTGTAAGGCTACTACCACTGAGGCTAGCCCGCGTACATTGGAAGACCCATCCACCTCCACGACACAGGACTTAATGGAGAGAAACCCTCCGCCCAACGTGTTCCTCCCTGGACGGTATCACGCGTTCCATCTCTTTCCTTTCACACCCGGTTTAACAAGCCGCTTCCATCCTTACGAAAAGAGACGGTAGTCGAAGGACGCCAACCCTCGAGATTTGTTCTTAGAGGGAAACAGGCGTATGCCATCTTCCTTGTGCTTCCGCACATCATACATTTCCATACACATCTTTCTTCATGTCACGACGGTAGGCACATTCGAAACGGAGAGCTAAGTCTAGTCTATGTCCCTTACGCCTTCACACCCAATACGGAAAACACTTTCCTCTTTCCTGAAACGATATGATAGTTGAGGGAAGCCTTCTTCACAAGTGGTTTCTCAAGCACCGTCCGTCACAGGGCACATTCTAGATGCTTTCACCATTTCATGCTAAGTGCTTCTCACCCTTACGTGTATGGCTTTCCTGACGGATTTCCTTCTCACCCTTGAAGCCGTGACCTTTTCCATCTGCTCTCTCATACTCTTGGAAACACTTCCCACGGAACAGGATTTGAATTGCGACAGACATTCTACACTAATTACTTCTGTAGCACAGGCATGGGGCACATTCCTTGCGATTTCACCCTTACATGGGAAAAGTCTACCATGTTCAGGGAAGATGTTAGTGAGTAGTTCGTTTCTCGGCAGGGGTGTTTCTTCAGACTGAAGAGTACTTCCTTTGTTTAGGATTCAACACGTACATTTTGTGACTCTGGATTCCTCGGGAACCCAGATGGAAGCTCGAAGTCGCGTTTGACACAGACTTGGTTCGCAGAGATTAGTGTATGCCTTTCCTTGGGCGAAGTCACATCCTTTTGAAAACCCTTCTATCTTCGTGACACGTGGTGTTCGTTGAGGAAAGCCCCCCCAGAAGAAGTTGTTCCGCGAGTATGGTGTATCACTCTTCCTTCCCCTCCGTTTTCTTTCGCACTTTGCTTCAAGCCGCTTCGTCCCTCAGCAAAGCCGATGGCAGTCGAAGGACCGCCCCTCCACAGCAGCGTTGTTTCTTAGACTTAAGTGTATAGCACGTCCCTTACGCTTCCTCCCCTTTCCAGACACACACCTCTCTAGGGGACAACTAGTGTGTTGGTTGTCCCATTCGACCCCCATTTTTCTTCACAAATCAGCGTGTGGCATCTTCCTTGCGCTTTCAAACAAAGTACTGACAACGCTTCTATCTTCCCGAAACAAGATCTGAGTTGGGAGAAGCTTTCGACCCAAGTTCGTTCTCAAGCAGTGGTATATGGCACAGTAGTTGTGCCTTCGCTTTTAACGTTGGAAATTTCCTGCGTCTTCTTCCCTGTAGATGGCAGTGGAAAGACTATTTCTCTCTACCGCTTTGTTCCTTGAGAGGTGAGTGTAAGACACTTACACATATATCTCAAAAGGCGTCATGCTTCCCGCACCGAGAGGTGAGCACGAAATCGTGTTGGACGTGGCCTTGTTTCTCTGAGTTCAGTGGAAGGCGCTGCTGAGGCTAGCTCACGTACCTTTGAAGGCCCTTCCAACTTCATGACACAAGACTTTCGTGGAGAGGGACCCTCCACACACCGTGTTCCTCACTGTAGTGTATCGCGCTTTCCGTCTCTTTTCTCTCGCCCTAAGCTTTAACAAGGTGCTTCCATCCGTACGGAAAGGGCTGGTCGTCGACGGACGGCAACCCTCTAGATTTGTTCTTAGAGTCAAACACCCGTAGGCAAGCCTCCTTACGCTTCCTCACATCATACCTCTCCATACTCATCCTTCTTCATGGAACGAACAGTAGACACATTCGAAACGGACGGCCGACTCTAGGGTACGTCCCTCATGCCTCCACACCCACGACGGAAAACACTTTTATCTTCCTGAAACAATATGATAGCTGAGGGCAGACTTCTTCACAAGGGGTTCGTCAAGCACCGTCACAGGGCACGGCACCTTCTTTATGCCTTCACACGTTCATGCCAGAAGGCCGCTCATACGCAGGTGGTGTATGGCTTTCCAGGACTTCCTTCTCACACTTAAAGGCATGACCTGTTCCCTCTGCTGTCTCTCATACTCTTTGAAAACGTTCCTCGCGGAACAAGATTGGAATGGCGAGGGACCATCTACCCTAAGTATGTCTGTGCCACAGGCACGGGGCACATTCCTCGCGCTGCCACACTTACGTTGGAATAGACGAGCATTTTCAGGGAAGGTGTTAGTAGAAACACGGTTTCTCTGCAGTGGTGTTTCTTCAGACTGAAGTGCACGCCGCCTGTTTCGGATTCAACACATACCTGTTGTGACTATGTTCTCCCCGTGACGCCAGAGGTCAGCTCGAAGTCGCCTTCGACACAGACTTGTTTCGCGCCGTTTAGTCTGTGGCTTTCCTTTGGCGAACTCACGTACATTTGGAAAACCCTTCTAGCGTCGTGACCCATGGTGTCCATTGAGCGAAGCCCTCCGTACCACGTTCTTCCACGAGGAAGGCCTATCGGGCTTTTCCTCTGCTTCCTTTCATACTTGGCGTAAAGCCGCTTCGATCCTTCGGAAGGGAGAAGGGAGTCGAAGGACCGCTCCTCCGCAGCATTGCTTTTGAGACCTAAGTGTAGAGCTCGTTCCTTACGCTTCCTCCGATTTCCAGACACACACCTCTCTAGGGGACAACTTGTTCGTTGGTGGTCACATTCGACGCACATTTTTCCTCACAATTCCGCGGATGGCATTTTCCTGACGCTTTCACACGAAGTCCTGAAAACGCTTGTCTCTCCCTGAAACAAGATCTGAGTTGAGAGAAGCTTGAGACACAACTCCTTTCTCAAACAGTGGAATATGGCACAGTAGTTGTGCCTTCACTTTTAACGGTGGAAAGTTCTTCCATCTCTTCCCTGTAGGTGGTAGTGGAAAGACTGTTTCCCTACACTTTTCGTTTCTTGAGAGGTGAGTGTAAGACACTTACCTTCTATAGCAACACACACATACCTCCAAAGGCTTCTTTCTTCAAGAACCCAGATGTTAGCGCGAAAGCCTGATGGACATGGCCTCGTTTCTCAGAATTCAGTGTAAGGCTACTACCACTGAGGCTAGCCCGCGTACATTGGAAGACCCATCCACCTCCACGACACAGGACTTAATGGAGAGAAACCCTCCGCCCAACGTGTTCCTCCCTGGACGGTATCGCGCGTTCCATCTCTTTCCTTTCACACCCGGTTTAACAAGCCGCTTCCATCCTTACGAAAAGAGACGGTAGTCGAAGGACGCCAACCCTCGAGATTTGTTCTTAGAGGGAAACAGGCGTATGCCATCTTCCTTGTGCTTCCGCACATCATACATTTCCATACACATCTTTCTTCATGTCACGACGGTAGGCACATTCGAAACGGAGAGCTAAGTCTAGTCTATGTCCCTTACGCCTTCACACCCAATACGGAAAACACTTTCCTCTTTCCTGAAACGATATGATAGTTGAGGGAAGCCTTCTTCACAAGTGGTTTCTCAAGCACCGTCCGTCACAGGGCACATTCTAGATGCTTTCACCATTTCATGCTAAGTGCTTCTCACCCTTACGTGTATGGCTTTCCTGACGGATTTCCTTCTCACCCTTGAAGCCGTGACCTTTTCCATCTGCTCTCTCATACTCTTGGAAACACTTCCCACGGAACAGGATTTGAATTGCGACAGACATTCTACACTAATTACTTCTGTAGCACAGGCATGGGGCACATTCCTTGCGATTTCACCCTTACATGGGAAAAGTCTACCATGTTCAGGGAAGATGTTAGTGAGTAGTTCGTTTCTCGGCAGGGGTGTTTCTTCAGACTGAAGAGTACTTCCTTTGTTTAGGATTCAACACGTACATTTTGTGACTCTGGATTCCTCGGGAACCCAGATGGAAGCTCGAAGTCGCGTTTGACACAGACTTGGTTCGCAGAGATTAGTGTATGCCTTTCCTTGGGCGAAGTCACATCCTTTTGAAAACCCTTCTATCTTCGTGACACATGGTGTTCGTTGAGGAAAGCCCCCCCAGAAGAAGTTGTTCCGCGAGTATGGTGTATCACTCTTCCTTCCCCTCCGTTTTCTTTCGCACTTTGCTTCAAGCCGCTTCGTCCCTCAGCAAAGCCGATGGCAGTCGAAGGACCGCCCCTCCACAGCAGCGTTGTTTCTTAGACTTAAGTGTATAGCACGTCCCTTACGCTTCCTCCCCTTTCCAGACACACACCTCTCTAGGGGACAACTAGTGTGTTGGTTGTCCCATTCGACCCCCATTTTTCTTCACAAATCAGCGTGTGGCATCTTCCTTGCGCTTTCAAACAAAGTACTGACAACGCTTCTATCTTCCCGAAACAAGATCTGAGTTGGGAGAAGCTTTCGACCCAAGTTCGTTCTCAAGCAGTGGTATATGGCACAGTAGTTGTGCCTTCGCTTTTAACGTTGGAAATTTCCTGCGTCTTCTTCCCTGTAGATGGCAGTGGAAAGACTATTTCTCTCTACCGCTTTGTTCCTTGAGAGGTGAGTGTAAGACACTTACACATATATCTCAAAAGGCGTCATGCTTCCCGCACCGAGAGGTGAGCACGAAATCGTGTTGGACGTGGCCTTGTTTCTCTGAGTTCAGTGGAAGGCGCTGCTGAGGCTAGCTCACGTACCTTTGAAGGCCCTTCCAACTTCATGACACAAGACTTTCGTGGAGAGGGACCCTCCACACACCGTGTTCCTCACTGTAGTGTATCGCGCTTTCCGTCTCTTTTCTCTCGCCCTAAGCTTTAACAAGGTGCTTCCATCCGTACGGAAAGGGCTGGTCGTCGACGGACGGCAACCCTCTAGATTTGTTCTTAGAGTCAAACACCCGTAGGCAAGCCTCCTTACGCTTCCTCACATCATACCTCTCCATACTCATCCTTCTTCATGGAACGAACAGTAGACACATTTGAAACGGACGGCCGACTCTAGGGTACGTCCCTCATGCCTCCACACCCACGACGGAAAACACTTTTATCTTCCTGAAACAATATGATAGCTGAGGGCAGACTTCTTCACAAGGGGTTCGTCAAGCACCGTCACAGGGCACGGCACCTTCTTTATGCCTTCACACGTTCATGCCAGAAGGCCGCTCATACGCAGGTGGTGTATGGCTTTCCAGGACTTCCTTCTCACACTTAAAGGCATGACCTGTTCCCTCTGCTGTCTCTCATACTCTTTGAAAACGTTCCTCGCGGAACAAGATTGGAATGGCGAGGGACCATCTACCCTAAGTATGTCTGTGCCACAGGCACGGGGCACATTCCTCGCGCTGCCACACTTACGTTGGAATAGACGAGCATTTTCAGGGAAGGTGTTAGTAGAAACACGGTTTCTCTGCAGTGGTGTTTCTTCAGACTGAAGTGCACGCCGCCTGTTTCGGATTCAACACATACCTGTTGTGACTATGTTCTCCCCGTGACGCCAGAGGTCAGCTCGAAGTCGCCTTCGACACAGACTTGTTTCGCGCCGTTTAGTCTGTGGCTTTCCTTTGGCGAACTCACGTACATTTGGAAAACCCTTCTAGCGTCGTGACCCATGGTGTCCATTGAGCGAAGCCCTCCATACCACGTTGTTCCACGAGGAAGGCCTATTCGGGCTTTTCCTCTGCTTCCTTTCATACTTGGCGAAAAGCCGCTTCGATCCTTCGGAAGGGAGAAGGGAGTCGAAGGACCGCTCCTCCGCAGCATTGTTTTTGAGACCTAAGTGTAGAGCTCGTTCCTTACGCTTCCTCCGATTTCCAGACACACACCTCTCTAGGGGACAACTTGTTCGTTGGTGGTCACATTCGACGCACACTTTTCCTCACAATTCCGCGGATGGCATTTTCCTGACGCTTTCACACGAAGTCCTGAAAACGCTTGTCTCTCCCTGAAACAAGATCTGAGTTGAGAGAAGCTTGAGACACAACTCCTTTCTCAAACAGTGGAATATGGCACAGTAGTTGTGCCTTCACTTTTAACGGTGGAAAGTTCTTCCATCTCTTCCCTGTAGGTGGTAGTGGAAAGACTGTTTCCCTACACTTTTCGTTTCTTGAGAGGCGAGTGTAAGACACTTACCTTCTATAGCAACACACACATACCTCCAAAGGCTTCTTTCTTCAAGAACCCAGATGTTAGCACGAAAGCCTGATGGACATGGCCTCGTTTCTCAGAATTCAGTGTAAGGCTACTACCACTGAGGCTAGCCCGCGTACATTGGAAGACCCATCCACCTCCACGACACAGGACTTAATGGAGAGAAACCCTCCGCCCAACGTGTTCCTCCCTGGACGGTATCGCGCGTTCCATCTCTTTCCTTTCACACCCGGTTTAACAAGCCGCTTCCATCCTTACGAAAAGAGACGGTAGTCGAAGGACGCCAACCCTCGAGATTTGTTCTTAGAGGGAAACAGGCGTATGCCATCTTCCTTGTGCTTCCGCACATCATACATTTCCATACACATCTTTCTTCATGTCACGACGGTAGGCACATTCGAAACGGAGAGCTAAGTCTAGTCTATGTCCCTTACGCCTTCACACCCAATACGGAAAACACTTTCCTCTTTCCTGAAACGATATGATAGTTGAGGGAAGCCTTCTTCACAAGTGGTTTCTCAAGCACCGTCCGTCACAGGGCACATTCTAGATGCTTTCACCATTTCATGCTAAGTGCTTCTCACCCTTACGTGTATGGCTTTCCTGACGGATTTCCTTCTCACCCTTGAAACCGTGACCTTTTCCATCTGCTCTCTCATACTCTTGGAAACACTTCCCACGGAACAGGATTTGAATTGCGACAGACATTCTACACTAATTACTTCTGTAGCACAGGCATGGGGCACATTCCTTGCGATTTCACCCTTACATGGGAAAAGTCTACCATGTTCATGGAAGATGTTAGTGAGTAGTTCGTTTCTCGGCAGGGGTGTTTCTTCAGACTGAAGAGTACTTCCTTTGTTTAGGATTCAACACGTACATTTTGTGACTCTGGATTCCTCGGGAACCCAGATGGAAGCTCGAAGTCGCGTTTGACACAGACTTGGTTCGCAGAGATTAGTGTATGCCTTTCCTTGGGCGAAGTCACATCCTTTTGAAAACCCTTCTATCTTCGTGACACATGGTGTTCGTTGAGGAAAGCCCCCCCAGAAGAAGTTGTTCCGCGAGTATGGTGTATCACTCTTCCTTCCCCTCCGTTTTCTTTCGCACTTTGCTTCAAGCCGCTTCGTCCCTCAGCAAAGCCGATGGCAGTCGAAGGACCGCCCCTCCACAGCAGCGTTGTTTCTTAGACTTAAGTGTATAGCACGTCCCTTACGCTTCCTCCCCTTTCCAGACACACACCTCTCTAGGGGACAACTAGTGTGTTGGTTGTCCCATTCGACCCCCATTTTTCTTCACAAATCAGCGTGTGGCATCTTCCTTGCGCTTTCAAACAAAGTACTGACAACGCTTCTATCTTCCCGAAACAAGATCTGAGTTGGGAGAAGCTTTCGACCCAAGTTCGTTCTCAAGCAGTGGTATATGGCACAGTAGTTGTGCCTTCGCTTTTAACGTTGGAAATTTCCTGCGTCTTCTTCCCTGTAGATGGCAGTGGAAAGACTATTTCTCTCTACCGCTTTGTTCCTTGAGAGGTGAGTGTAAGACACTTACACATATATCTCAAAAGGCGTCATGCTTCCCGCACCGAGAGGTGAGCACGAAATCGTGTTGGACGTGGCCTTGTTTCTCTGAGTTCAGTGGAAGGCGCTGCTGAGGCTAGCTCACGTACCTTTGAAGGCCCTTCCAACTTCATGACACAAGACTTTCGTGGAGAGGGACCCTCCACACACCGTGTTCCTCACTGTAGTGTATCGCGCTTTCCGTCTCTTTTCTCTCGCCCTAAGCTTTAACAAGGTGCTTCCATCCGTACGGAAAGGGCTGGTCGTCGACGGACGGCAACCCTCTAGATTTGTTCTTAGAGTCAAACACCCGTAGGCAAGCCTCCTTACGCTTCCTCACATCATACCTCTCCATACTCATCCTTCTTCATGGAACGAACAGTAGACACATTCGAAACGGACGGCCGACTCTAGGGTACGTCCCTCATGCCTCCACACCCACGACGGAAAACACTTTTATCTTCCTGAAACAATATGATAGCTGAGGGCAGACTTCTTCACAAGGGGTTCGTCAAGCACCGTCACAGGGCACGGCACCTTCTTTATGCCTTCACACGTTCATGCCAGAAGGCCGCTCATACGCAGGTGGTGTATGGCTTTCCAGGACTTCCTTCTCACACTTAAAGGCATGATCTGTTCCCTCTGCTGTCTCTCATACTCTTTGAAAACGTTCCTCGCGGAACAAGATTGGAATGGCGAGGGACCATCTACCCTAAGTATGTCTGTGCCACAGGCACGGGGCACATTCCTCGCGCTGCCACACTTACGTTGGAATAGACGAGCATTTTCAGGGAAGGTGTTAGTAGAAACACGGTTTCTCTGCAGTGGTGTTTCTTCAGACTGAAGTGCACGCCGCCTGTTTCGGATTCAACACATACCTGTTGTGACTATGTTCTCCCCGTGACGCCAGAGGTCAGCTCGAAGTCGCCTTCGACACAGACTTGTTTCGCGCCGTTTAGTCTGTGGCTTTCCTTTGGCGAACTCACGTACATTTGGAAAACCCTTCTAGCGTCGTGACCCATGGTGTCCATTGAGCGAAGCCCTCCATACCACGTTGTTCCACGAGGAAGGCCTATTCGGGCTTTTCCTCTGCTTCCTTTCATACTTGGCGAAAAGCCGCTTCGATCCTTCGGAAGGGAGAAGGGAGTCGAAGGACCGCTCCTCCGCAGCATTGCTTTTGAGACCTAAGTGTAGAGCTCGTTCCTTACGCTTCCTCCGATTTCCAGACACACACCTCTCTAGGGGACAACTTGTTCGTTGGTGGTCACATTCGACGCACATTTTTCCTCACAATTCCGCGGATGGCATTTTCCTGACGCTTTCACACGAAGTCCTGAAAACGCTTGTCTCTCCCTGAAACAAGATCTGAGTTGAGAGAAGCTTGAGACACAACTCCTTTCTCAAACAGTGGAATATGGCACAGTAGTTGTGCCTTCACTTTTAACGGTGGAAAGTTCTTCCATCTCTTCCCTGTAGGTGGTAGTGGAAAGACTGTTTCCCTACACTTTTCGTTTCTTGAGAGGCGAGTGTAAGACACTTACCTTCTATAGCAACACACACATACCTCCAAAGGCTTCTTTCTTCAAGAACCCAGATGTTAGCACGAAAGCCTGATGGACATGGCCTCGTTTCTCAGAATTCAGTGTAAGGCTACTACCACTGAGGCTAGCCCGCGTACATTGGAAGACCCATCCACCTCCACGACACAGGACTTAATGGAGAGAAACCCTCCGCCCAACGTGTTCCTCCCTGGACGGTATCACGCGTTCCATCTCTTTCCTTTCACACCCGGTTTAACAAGCCGCTTCCATCCTTACGAAAAGAGACGGTAGTCGAAGGACGCCAACCCTCGAGATTTGTTCTTAGAGGGAAACAGGCGTATGCCATCTTCCTTGTGCTTCCGCACATCATACATTTCCATACACATCTTTCTTCATGTCACGACGGTAGGCACATTCGAAACGGAGAGCTAAGTCTAGTCTATGTCCCTTACGCCTTCACACCCAATACGGAAAACACTTTCCTCTTTCCTGAAACGATATGATAGTTGAGGGAAGCCTTCTTCACAAGTGGTTTCTCAAGCACCGTCCGTCACAGGGCACATTCTAGATGCTTTCACCATTTCATGCTAAGTGCTTCTCACCCTTACGTGTATGGCTTTCCTGACGGATTTCCTTCTCACCCTTGAAGCCGTGACCTTTTCCATCTGCTCTCTCATACTCTTGGAAACACTTCCCACGGAACAGGATTTGAATTGCGACAGACATTCTACACTAATTACTTCTGTAGCACAGGCATGGGGCACATTCCTTGCGATTTCACCCTTACATGGGAAAAGTCTACCATGTTCAGGGAAGATGTTAGTGAGTAGTTCGTTTCTCGGCAGGGGTGTTTCTTCAGACTGAAGAGTACTTCCTTTGTTTAGGATTCAACACGTACATTTTGTGACTCTGGATTCCTCGGGAACCCAGATGGAAGCTCGAAGTCGCGTTTGACACAGACTTGGTTCGCAGAGATTAGTGTATGCCTTTCCTTGGGCGAAGTCACATCCTTTTGAAAACCCTTCTATCTTCGTGACACGTGGTGTTCGTTGAGGAAAGCCCCCCCAGAAGAAGTTGTTCCGCGAGTATGGTGTATCACTCTTCCTTCCCCTCCGTTTTCTTTCGCACTTTGCTTCAAGCCGCTTCGTCCCTCAGCAAAGCCGATGGCAGTCGAAGGACCGCCCCTCCACAGCAGCGTTGTTTCTTAGACTTAAGTGTATAGCACGTCCCTTACGCTTCCTCCCCTTTCCAGACACACACCTCTCTAGGGGACAACTAGTGTGTTGGTTGTCCCATTCGACCCCCATTTTTCTTCACAAATCAGCGTGTGGCATCTTCCTTGCGCTTTCAAACAAAGTACTGACAACGCTTCTATCTTCCCGAAACAAGATCTGAGTTGGGAGAAGCTTTCGACCCAAGTTCGTTCTCAAGCAGTGGTATATGGCACAGTAGTTGTGCCTTCGCTTTTAACGTTGGAAATTTCCTGCGTCTTCTTCCCTGTAGATGGCAGTGGAAAGACTATTTCTCTCTACCGCTTTGTTCCTTGAGAGGTGAGTGTAAGACACTTACACATATATCTCAAAAGGCGTCATGCTTCCCGCACCGAGAGGTGAGCACGAAATCGTGTTGGACGTGGCCTTGTTTCTCTGAGTTCAGTGGAAGGCGCTGCTGAGGCTAGCTCACGTACCTTTGAAGGCCCTTCCAACTTCATGACACAAGACTTTCGTGGAGAGGGACCCTCCACACACCGTGTTCCTCACTGTAGTGTATCGCGCTTTCCGTCTCTTTTCTCTCGCCCTAAGCTTTAACAAGGTGCTTCCATCCGTACGGAAAGGGCTGGTCGTCGACGGACGGCAACCCTCTAGATTTGTTCTTAGAGTCAAACACCCGTAGGCAAGCCTCCTTACGCTTCCTCACATCATACCTCTCCATACTCATCCTTCTTCATGGAACGAACAGTAGACACATTCGAAACGGACGGCCGACTCTAGGGTACGTCCCTCATGCCTCCACACCCACGACGGAAAACACTTTTATCTTCCTGAAACAATATGATAGCTGAGGGCAGACTTCTTCACAAGGGGTTCGTCAAGCACCGTCACAGGGCACGGCACCTTCTTTATGCCTTCACACGTTCATGCCAGAAGGCCGCTCATACGCAGGTGGTGTATGGCTTTCCAGGACTTCCTTCTCACACTTAAAGGCATGACCTGTTCCCTCTGCTGTCTCTCATACTCTTTGAAAACGTTCCTCGCGGAACAAGATTGGAATGGCGAGGGACCATCTACCCTAAGTATGTCTGTGCCACAGGCACGGGGCACATTCCTCGCGCTGCCACACTTACGTTGGAATAGACGAGCATTTTCAGGGAAGGTGTTAGTAGAAACACGGTTTCTCTGCAGTGGTGTTTCTTCAGACTGAAGTGCACGCCGCCTGTTTCGGATTCAACACATACCTGTTGTGACTATGTTCTCCCCGTGACGCCAGAGGTCAGCTCGAAGTCGCCTTCGACACAGACTTGTTTCGCGCCGTTTAGTCTGTGGCTTTCCTTTGGCGAACTCACGTACATTTGGAAAACCCTTCTAGCGTCGTGACCCATGGTGTCCATTGAGCGAAGCCCTCCGTACCACGTTCTTCCACGAGGAAGGCCTATCGGGCTTTTCCTCTGCTTCCTTTCATACTTGGCGTAAAGCCGCTTCGATCCTTCGGAAGGGAGAAGGGAGTCGAAGGACCGCTCCTCCGCAGCATTGCTTTTGAGACCTAAGTGTAGAGCTCGTTCCTTACGCTTCCTCCGATTTCCAGACACACACCTCTCTAGGGGACAACTTGTTCGTTGGTGGTCACATTCGACGCACATTTTTCCTCACAATTCCGCGGATGGCATTTTCCTGACGCTTTCACACGAAGTCCTGAAAACGCTTGTCTCTCCCTGAAACAAGATCTGAGTTGAGAGAAGCTTGAGACACAACTCCTTTCTCAAACAGTGGAATATGGCACAGTAGTTGTGCCTTCACTTTTAACGGTGGAAAGTTCTTCCATCTCTTCCCTGTAGGTGGTAGTGGAAAGACTGTTTCCCTACACTTTTCGTTTCTTGAGAGGTGAGTGTAAGACACTTACCTTCTATAGCAACACACACATACCTCCAAAGGCTTCTTTCTTCAAGAACCCAGATGTTAGCGCGAAAGCCTGATGGACATGGCCTCGTTTCTCAGAATTCAGTGTAAGGCTACTACCACTGAGGCTAGCCCGCGTACATTGGAAGACCCATCCACCTCCACGACACAGGACTTAATGGAGAGAAACCCTCCGCCCAACGTGTTCCTCCCTGGACGGTATCGCGCGTTCCATCTCTTTCCTTTCACACCCGGTTTAACAAGCCGCTTCCATCCTTACGAAAAGAGACGGTAGTCGAAGGACGCCAACCCTCGAGATTTGTTCTTAGAGGGAAACAGGCGTATGCCATCTTCCTTGTGCTTCCGCACATCATACATTTCCATACACATCTTTCTTCATGTCACGACGGTAGGCACATTCGAAACGGAGAGCTAAGTCTAGTCTATGTCCCTTACGCCTTCACACCCAATACGGAAAACACTTTCCTCTTTCCTGAAACGATATGATAGTTGAGGGAAGCCTTCTTCACAAGTGGTTTCTCAAGCACCGTCCGTCACAGGGCACATTCTAGATGCTTTCACCATTTCATGCTAAGTGCTTCTCACCCTTACGTGTATGGCTTTCCTGACGGATTTCCTTCTCACCCTTGAAGCCGTGACCTTTTCCATCTGCTCTCTCATACTCTTGGAAACACTTCCCACGGAACAGGATTTGAATTGCGACAGACATTCTACACTAATTACTTCTGTAGCACAGGCATGGGGCACATTCCTTGCGATTTCACCCTTACATGGGAAAAGTCTACCATGTTCAGGGAAGATGTTAGTGAGTAGTTCGTTTCTCGGCAGGGGTGTTTCTTCAGACTGAAGAGTACTTCCTTTGTTTAGGATTCAACACGTACATTTTGTGACTCTGGATTCCTCGGGAACCCAGATGGAAGCTCGAAGTCGCGTTTGACACAGACTTGGTTCGCAGAGATTAGTGTATGCCTTTCCTTGGGCGAAGTCACATCCTTTTGAAAACCCTTCTATCTTCGTGACACATGGTGTTCGTTGAGGAAAGCCCCCCCAGAAGAAGTTGTTCCGCGAGTATGGTGTATCACTCTTCCTTCCCCTCCGTTTTCTTTCGCACTTTGCTTCAAGCCGCTTCGTCCCTCAGCAAAGCCGATGGCAGTCGAAGGACCGCCCCTCCACAGCAGCGTTGTTTCTTAGACTTAAGTGTATAGCACGTCCCTTACGCTTCCTCCCCTTTCCAGACACACACCTCTCTAGGGGACAACTAGTGTGTTGGTTGTCCCATTCGACCCCCATTTTTCTTCACAAATCAGCGTGTGGCATCTTCCTTGCCCTTTCAAACAAAGTACTGACAACGCTTCTATCTTCCCGAAACAAGATCTGAGTTGGGAGAAGCTTTCGACCCAAGTTCGTTCTCAAGCAGTGGTATATGGCACAGTAGTTGTGCCTTCGCTTTTAACGTTGGAAATTTCCTGCGTCTTCTTCCCTGTAGATGGCAGTGGAAAGACTATTTCTCTCTACCGCTTTGTTCCTTGAGAGGTGAGTGTAAGACACTTACACATATATCTCAAAAGGCGTCATGCTTCCCGCACCGAGAGGTGAGCACGAAATCGTGTTGGACGTGGCCTTGTTTCTCTGAGTTCAGTGGAAGGCGCTGCTGAGGCTAGCTCACGTACCTTTGAAGGCCCTTCCAACTTCATGACACAAGACTTTCGTGGAGAGGGACCCTCCACACACCGTGTTCCTCACTGTAGTGTATCGCGCTTTCCGTCTCTTTTCTCTCGCCCTAAGCTTTAACAAGGTGCTTCCATCCGTACGGAAAGGGCTGGTCGTCGACGGACGGCAACCCTCTAGATTTGTTCTTAGAGTCAAACACCCGTAGGCAAGCCTCCTTACGCTTCCTCACATCATACCTCTCCATACTCATCCTTCTTCATGGAACGAACAGTAGACACATTTGAAACGGACGGCCGACTCTAGGGTACGTCCCTCATGCCTCCACACCCACGACGGAAAACACTTTTATCTTCCTGAAACAATATGATAGCTGAGGGCAGACTTCTTCACAAGGGGTTCGTCAAGCACCGTCACAGGGCACGGCACCTTCTTTATGCCTTCACACGTTCATGCCAGAAGGCCGCTCATACGCAGGTGGTGTATGGCTTTCCAGGACTTCCTTCTCACACTTAAAGGCATGACCTGTTCCCTCTGCTGTCTCTCATACTCTTTGAAAACGTTCCTCGCGGAACAAGATTGGAATGGCGAGGGACCATCTACCCTAAGTATGTCTGTGCCACAGGCACGGGGCACATTCCTCGCGCTGCCACACTTACGTTGGAATAGACGAGCATTTTCAGGGAAGGTGTTAGTAGAAACACGGTTTCTCTGCAGTGGTGTTTCTTCAGACTGAAGTGCACGCCGCCTGTTTCGGATTCAACACATACCTGTTGTGACTATGTTCTCCCCGTGACGCCAGAGGTCAGCTCGAAGTCGCCTTCGACACAGACTTGTTTCGCGCCGTTTAGTCTGTGGCTTTCCTTTGGCGAACTCACGTACATTTGGAAAACCCTTCTAGCGTCGTGACCCATGGTGTCCATTGAGCGAAGCCCTCCATACCACGTTGTTCCACGAGGAAGGCCTATTCGGGCTTTTCCTCTGCTTCCTTTCATACTTGGCGAAAAGCCGCTTCGATCCTTCGGAAGGGAGAAGGGAGTCGAAGGACCGCTCCTCCGCAGCATTGTTTTTGAGACCTAAGTGTAGAGCTCGTTCCTTACGCTTCCTCCGATTTCCAGACACACACCTCTCTAGGGGACAACTTGTTCGTTGGTGGTCACATTCGACGCACACTTTTCCTCACAATTCCGCGGATGGCATTTTCCTGACGCTTTCACACGAAGTCCTGAAAACGCTTGTCTCTCCCTGAAACAAGATCTGAGTTGAGAGAAGCTTGAGACACAACTCCTTTCTCAAACAGTGGAATATGGCACAGTAGTTGTGCCTTCACTTTTAACGGTGGAAAGTTCTTCCATCTCTTCCCTGTAGGTGGTAGTGGAAAGACTGTTTCCCTACACTTTTCGTTTCTTGAGAGGCGAGTGTAAGACACTTACCTTCTATAGCAACACACACATACCTCCAAAGGCTTCTTTCTTCAAGAACCCAGATGTTAGCACGAAAGCCTGATGGACATGGCCTCGTTTCTCAGAATTCAGTGTAAGGCTACTACCACTGAGGCTAGCCCGCGTACATTGGAAGACCCATCCACCTCCACGACACAGGACTTAATGGAGAGAAACCCTCCGCCCAACGTGTTCCTCCCTGGACGGTATCGCGCGTTCCATCTCTTTCCTTTCACACCCGGTTTAACAAGCCGCTTCCATCCTTACGAAAAGAGACGGTAGTCGAAGGACGCCAACCCTCGAGATTTGTTCTTAGAGGGAAACAGGCGTATGCCATCTTCCTTGTGCTTCCGCACATCATACATTTCCATACACATCTTTCTTCATGTCACGACGGTAGGCACATTCGAAACGGAGAGCTAAGTCTAGTCTATGTCCCTTACGCCTTCACACCCAATACGGAAAACACTTTCCTCTTTCCTGAAACGATATGATAGTTGAGGGAAGCCTTCTTCACAAGTGGTTTCTCAAGCACCGTCCGTCACAGGGCACATTCTAGATGCTTTCACCATTTCATGCTAAGTGCTTCTCACCCTTACGTGTATGGCTTTCCTGACGGATTTCCTTCTCACCCTTGAAGCCGTGACCTTTTCCATCTGCTCTCTCATACTCTTGGAAACACTTCCCACGGAACAGGATTTGAATTGCGACAGACATTCTACACTAATTACTTCTGTAGCACAGGCATGGGGCACATTCCTTGCGATTTCACCCTTACATGGGAAAAGTCTACCATGTTCAGGGAAGATGTTAGTGAGTAGTTCGTTTCTCGGCAGGGGTGTTTCTTCAGACTGAAGAGTACTTCCTTTGTTTAGGATTCAACACGTACATTTTGTGACTCTGGATTCCTCGGGAACCCAGATGGAAGCTCGAAGTCGCGTTTGACACAGACTTGGTTCGCAGAGATTAGTGTATGCCTTTCCTTGGGCGAAGTCACATCCTTTTGAAAACCCTTCTATCTTCGTGACACGTGGTGTTCGTTGAGGAAAGCCCCCCCAGAAGAAGTTGTTCCGCGAGTATGGTGTATCACTCTTCCTTCCCCTCCGTTTTCTTTCGCACTTTGCTTCAAGCCGCTTCGTCCCTCAGCAAAGCCGATGGCAGTCGAAGGACCGCCCCTCCACAGCAGCGTTGTTTCTTAGACTTAAGTGTATAGCACGTCCCTTACGCTTCCTCCCCTTTCCAGACACACACCTCTCTAGGGGACAACTAGTGTGTTGGTTGTCCCATTCGACCCCCATTTTTCTTCACAAATCAGCGTGTGGCATCTTCCTTGCGCTTTCAAACAAAGTACTGACAACGCTTCTATCTTCCCGAAACAAGATCTGAGTTGGGAGAAGCTTTCGACCCAAGTTCGTTCTCAAGCAGTGGTATATGGCACAGTAGTTGTGCCTTCGCTTTTAACGTTGGAAATTTCCTGCGTCTTCTTCCCTGTAGATGGCAGTGGAAAGACTATTTCTCTCTACCGCTTTGTTCCTTGAGAGGTGAGTGTAAGACACTTACACATATATCTCAAAAGGCGTCATGCTTCCCGCACCGAGAGGTGAGCACGAAATCGTGTTGGACGTGGCCTTGTTTCTCTGAGTTCAGTGGAAGGCGCTGCTGAGGCTAGCTCACGTACCTTTGAAGGCCCTTCCAACTTCATGACACAAGACTTTCGTGGAGAGGGACCCTCCACACACCGTGTTCCTCACTGTAGTGTATCGCGCTTTCCGTCTCTTTTCTCTCGCCCTAAGCTTTAACAAGGTGCTTCCATCCGTACGGAAAGGGCTGGTCGTCGACGGACGGCAACCCTCTAGATTTGTTCTTAGAGTCAAACACCCGTAGGCAAGCCTCCTTACGCTTCCTCACATCATACCTCTCCATACTCATCCTTCTTCATGGAACGAACAGTAGACACATTCGAAACGGACGGCCGACTCTAGGGTACGTCCCTCATGCCTCCACACCCACGACGGAAAACACTTTTATCTTCCTGAAACAATATGATAGCTGAGGGCAGACTTCTTCACAAGGGGTTCGTCAAGCACCGTCACAGGGCACGGCACCTTCTTTATGCCTTCACACGTTCATGCCAGAAGGCCGCTCATACGCAGGTGGTGTATGGCTTTCCAGGACTTCCTTCTCACACTTAAAGGCATGACCTGTTCCCTCTGCTGTCTCTCATACTCTTTGAAAACGTTCCTCGCGGAACAAGATTGGAATGGCGAGGGACCATCTACCCTAAGTATGTCTGTGCCACAGGCACGGGGCACATTCCTCGCGCTGCCACACTTACGTTGGAATAGACGAGCATTTTCAGGGAAGGTGTTAGTAGAAACACGGTTTCTCTGCAGTGGTGTTTCTTCAGACTGAAGTGCACGCCGCCTGTTTCGGATTCAACACATACCTGTTGTGACTATGTTCTCCCCGTGACGCCAGAGGTCAGCTCGAAGTCGCCTTCGACACAGACTTGTTTCGCGCCGTTTAGTCTGGGGCTTTCCTTTGGCGAACTCACGTACATTTGGAAAACCCTTCTAGCGTCGTGACCCATGGTGTCCATTGAGCGAAGCCCTCCGTACCACGTTGTTCCACGAGGAAGGCCTATCGGGCTTTTCCTCTGCTTCCTTTCATACTTGGCGTAAAGCCGCTTCGATCCTTCGGAAGGGAGAAGGGAGTCGAAGGACCGCTCCTCCGCAGCATTGCTTTTGAGACCTAAGTGTAGAGCTCGTTCCTTACGCTTCCTCCGATTTCCAGACACACACCTCTCTAGGGGACAACTTGTTCGTTGGTGGTCACATTCGACGCACATTTTTCCTCACAATTCCGCGGATGGCATTTTCCTGACGCTTTCACACGAAGTCCTGAAAACGCTTGTCTCTCCCTGAAACAAGATCTGAGTTGAGAGAAGCTTGAGACACAACTCCTTTCTCAAACAGTGGAATATGGCACAGTAGTTGTGCCTTCACTTTTAACGGTGGAAAGTTCTTCCATCTCTTCCCTGTAGGTGGTAGTGGAAAGACTGTTTCCCTACACTTTTCGTTTCTTGAGAGGTGAGTGTAAGACACTTACCTTCTATAGCAACACACACATACCTCCAAAGGCTTCTTTCTTCAAGAACCCAGATGTTAGCACGAAAGCCTGATGGACATGGCCTCGTTTCTCAGAATTCAGTGTAAGGCTACTACCACTGAGGCTAGCCCGCGTACATTGGAAGACCCATCCACCTCCACGACACAGGACTTAATGGAGAGAAACCCTCCGCCCAACGTGTTCCTCCCTGGACGGTATCGCGCGTTCCATCTCTTTCCTTTCACACCCGGTTTAACAAGCCGCTTCCATCCTTACGAAAAGAGACGGTAGTCGAAGGACGCCAACCCTCGAGATTTGTTCTTAGAGGGAAACAGGCGTATGCCATCTTCCTTGTGCTTCCGCACATCATACATTTCCATACACATCTTTCTTCATGTCACGACGGTAGGCACATTCGAAACGGAGAGCTAAGTCTAGTCTATGTCCCTTACGCCTTCACACCCAATACGGAAAACACTTTCCTCTTTCCTGAAACGATATGATAGTTGAGGGAAGCCTTCTTCACAAGTGGTTTCTCAAGCACCGTCCGTCACAGGGCACATTCTAGATGCTTTCACCATTTCATGCTAAGTGCTTCTCACCCTTACGTGTATGGCTTTCCTGACGGATTTCCTTCTCACCCTTGAAGCCGTGACCTTTTCCATCTGCTCTCTCATACTCTTGGAAACACTTCCCACGGAACAGGATTTGAATTGCGACAGACATTCTACACTAATTACTTCTGTAGCACAGGCATGGGGCACATTCCTTGCGATTTCACCCTTACATGGGAAAAGTCTACCATGTTCAGGGAAGATGTTAGTGAGTAGTTCGTTTCTCGGCAGGGGTGTTTCTTCAGACTGAAGAGTACTTCCTTTGTTTAGGATTCAACACGTACATTTTGTGACTCTGGATTCCTCGGGAACCCAGATGGAAGCTCGAAGTCGCGTTTGACACAGACTTGGTTCGCAGAGATTAGTGTATGCCTTTCCTTGGGCGAAGTCACATCCTTTTGAAAACCCTTCTATCTTCGTGACACGTGGTGTTCGTTGAGGAAAGCCCCCCCAGAAGAAGTTGTTCCGCGAGTATGGTGTATCACTCTTCCTTCCCCTCCGTTTTCTTTCGCACTTTGCTTCAAGCCGCTTCGTCCCTCAGCAAAGCCGATGGCAGTCGAAGGACCGCCCCTCCACAGCAGCGTTGTTTCTTAGACTTAAGTGTATAGCACGTCCCTTACGCTTCCTCCCCTTTCCAGACACACACCTCTCTAGGGGACAACTAGTGTGTTGGTTGTCCCATTCGACCCCCATTTTTCTTCACAAATCAGCGTGTGGCATCTTCCTTGCGCTTTCAAACAAAGTACTGACAACGCTTCTATCTTCCCGAAACAAGATCTGAGTTGGGAGAAGCTTTCGACCCAAGTTCGTTCTCAAGCAGTGGTATATGGCACAGTAGTTGTGCCTTCGCTTTTAACGTTGGAAATTTCCTGCGTCTTCTTCCCTGTAGATGGCAGTGGAAAGACTATTTCTCTCTACCGCTTTGTTCCTTGAGAGGTGAGTGTAAGACACTTACACATATATCTCAAAAGGCGTCATGCTTCCCGCACCGAGAGGTGAGCACGAAATCGTGTTGGACGTGGCCTTGTTTCTCTGAGTTCAGTGGAAGGCGCTGCTGAGGCTAGCTCACGTACCTTTGAAGGCCCTTCCAACTTCATGACACAAGACTTTCGTGGAGAGGGACCCTCCACACACCGTGTTCCTCACTGTAGTGTATCGCGCTTTCCGTCTCTTTTCTCTCGCCCTAAGCTTTAACAAGGTGCTTCCATCCGTACGGAAAGGGCTGGTCGTCGACGGACGGCAACCCTCTAGATTTGTTCTTAGAGTCAAACACCCGTAGGCAAGCCTCCTTACGCTTCCTCACATCATACCTCTCCATACTCATCCTTCTTCATGGAACGAACAGTAGACACATTCGAAACGGACGGCCGACTCTAGGGTACGTCCCTCATGCCTCCACACCCACGACGGAAAACACTTTTATCTTCCTGAAACAATATGATAGCTGAGGGCAGACTTCTTCACAAGGGGTTCGTCAAGCACCGTCACAGGGCACGGCACCTTCTTTATGCCTTCACACGTTCATGCCAGAAGGCCGCTCATACGCAGGTGGTGTATGGCTTTCCAGGACTTCCTTCTCACACTTAAAGGCATGACCTGTTCCCTCTGCTGTCTCTCATACTCTTTGAAAACGTTCCTCGCGGAACAAGATTGGAATGGCGAGGGACCATCTACCCTAAGTATGTCTGTGCCACAGGCACGGGGCACATTCCTCGCGCTGCCACACTTACGTTGGAATAGACGAGCATTTTCAGGGAAGGTGTTAGTAGAAACACGGTTTCTCTGCAGTGGTGTTTCTTCAGACTGAAGTGCACGCCGCCTGTTTCGGATTCAACACATACCTGTTGTGACTATGTTCTCCCCGTGACGCCAGAGGTCAGCTCGAAGTCGCCTTCGACACAGACTTGTTTCGCGCCGTTTAGTCTGTGGCTTTCCTTTGGCGAACTCACGTACATTTGGAAAACCCTTCTAGCGTCGTGACCCATGGTGTCCATTGAGCGAAGCCCTCCGTACCACGTTGTTCCACGAGGAAGGCCTATCGGGCTTTTCCTCTGCTTCCTTTCATACTTGGCGTAAAGCCGCTTCGATCCTTCGGAAGGGAGAAGGGAGTCGAAGGACCGCTCCTCCGCAGCATTGCTTTTGAGACCTAAGTGTAGAGCTCGTTCCTTACGCTTCCTCCGATTTCCAGACACACACCTCTCTAGGGGACAACTTGTTCGTTGGTGGTCACATTCGACGCACATTTTTCCTCACAATTCCGCGGATGGCATTTTCCTGACGCTTTCACACGAAGTCCTGAAAACGCTTGTCTCTCCCTGAAACAAGATCTGAGTTGAGAGAAGCTTGAGACACAACTCCTTTCTCAAACAGTGGAATATGGCCCAGTAGTTGTGCCTTCACTTTTAACGGTGGAAAGTTCTTCCATCTCTTCCCTGTAGGTGGTAGTGGAAAGACTGTTTCCCTACACTTTTCGTTTCTTGAGAGGTGAGTGTAAGACACTTACCTTCTATAGCAACACACACATACCTCCAAAGGCTTCTTTCTTCAAGAACCCAGATGTTAGCGCGAAAGCCTGATGGACATGGCCTCGTTTCTCAGAATTCAGTGTAAGGCTACTACCACTGAGGCTAGCCCGCGTACATTGGAAGACCCATCCACCTCCACGACACAGGACTTAATGGAGAGAAACCCTCCGCCCAACGTGTTCCTCCCTGGACGGTATCGCGCGTTCCATCTCTTTCCTTTCACACCCGGTTTAACAAGCCGCTTCCACCCTTACGAAAAGAGACGGTAGTCGAAGGACGCCAACCCTCGAGATTTGTTCTTAGAGGGAAACAGGCGTATGCCATCTTCCTTGTGCTTCCGCACATCATACATTTCCATACACATCTTTCTTCATGTCACGACGGTAGGCACATTCGAAACGGAGAGCTAAGTCTAGTCTATGTCCCTTACGCCTTCACACCCAATACGGAAAACACTTTCCTCTTTCCTGAAACGATATGATAGTTGAGGGAAGCCTTCTTCACAAGTGGTTTCTCAAGCACCGTCCGTCACAGGGCACATTCTAGATGCTTTCACCATTTCATGCTAAGTGCTTCTCACCCTTACGTGTATGGCTTTCCTGACGGATTTCCTTCTCACCCTTGAAACCGTGACCTTTTCCATCTGCTCTCTCATACTCTTGGAAACACTTCCCACGGAACAGGATTTGAATTGCGACAGACATTCTACACTAATTACTTCTGTAGCACAGGCATGGGGCACATTCCTTGCGATTTCACCCTTACATGGGAAAAGTCTACCATGTTCAGGGAAGATGTTAGTGAGTAGTTCGTTTCTCGGCAGGGGTGTTTCTTCAGACTGAAGAGTACTTCCTTTGTTTAGGATTCAACACGTACATTTTGTGACTCTGGATTCCTCGGGAACCCAGATGGAAGCTCGAAGTCGCGTTTGACACAGACTTGGTTCGCAGAGATTAGTGTATGCCTTTCCTTGGGCGAAGTCACATCCTTTTGAAAACCCTTCTATCTTCGTGACACATGGTGTTCGTTGAGGAAAGCCCCCCCAGAAGAAGTTGTTCCGCGAGTATGGTGTATCACTCTTCCTTCCCCTCCATTTTCTTTCGCACTTTGCTTCAAGCCGCTTCGTCCCTCAGCAAAGCCGATGGCAGTCGAAGGACCGCCCCTCCACAGCAGCGTTGTTTCTTAGACTTAAGTGTATAGCACGTCCCTTACGCTTCCTCCCCTTTCCAGACACACACCTCTCTAGGGGACAACTAGTGTGTTGGTTGTCCCATTCGACCCCCATTTTTCTTCACAAATCAGCGTGTGGCATCTTCCTTGCGCTTTCAAACAAAGTACTGACAACGCTTCTATCTTCCCGAAACAAGATCTGAGTTGGGAGAAGCTTTCGACCCAAGTTCGTTCTCAAGCAGTGGTATATGGCACAGTAGTTGTGCCTTCGCTTTTAACGTTGGAAATTTCCTGCGTCTTCTTCCCTGTAGATGGCAGTGGAAAGACTATTTCTCTCTACCGCTTTGTTCCTTGAGAGGTGAGTGTAAGACACTTACACATATATCTCAAAAGGCGTCATGCTTCCCGCACCGAGAGGTGAGCACGAAATCGTGTTGGACGTGGCCTTGTTTCTCTGAGTTCAGTGGAAGGCGCTGCTGAGGCTAGCTCACGTACCTTTGAAGGCCCTTCCAACTTCATGACACAAGACTTTCGTGGAGAGGGACCCTCCACACACCGTGTTCCTCACTGTAGTGTATCGCGCTTTCCGTCTCTTTTCTCTCGCCCTAAGCTTTAACAAGGTGCTTCCATCCGTACGGAAAGGGCTGGTCGTCGACGGACGGCAACCCTCTAGATTTGTTCTTAGAGTCAAACACCCGTAGGCAAGCCTCCTTACGCTTCCTCACATCATACCTCTCCATACTCATCCTTCTTCATGGAACGAACAGTAGACACATTCGAAACGGACGGCCGACTCTAGGGTACGTCCCTCATGCCTCCACACCCACGACGGAAAACACTTTTATCTTCCTGAAACAATATGATAGCTGAGGGCAGACTTCTTCACAAGGGGTTCGTCAAGCACCGTCACAGGGCACGGCACCTTCTTTATGCCTTCACACGTTCATGCCAGAAGGCCGCTCATACGCAGGTGGTGTATGGCTTTCCAGGACTTCCTTCTCACACTTAAAGGCATGACCTGTTCCCTCTGCTGTCTCTCATACTCTTTGAAAACGTTCCTCGCGGAACAAGATTGGAATGGCGAGGGACCATCTACCCTAAGTATGTCTGTGCCACAGGCACGGGGCACATTCCTCGCGCTGCCACACTTACGTTGGAATAGACGAGCATTTTCAGGGAAGGTGTTAGTAGAAACACGGTTTCTCTGCAGTGGTGTTTCTTCAGACTGAAGTGCACGCCGCCTGTTTCGGATTCAACACATACCTGTTGTGACTATGTTCTCCCCGTGACGCCAGAGGTCAGCTCGAAGTCGCCTTCGACACAGACTTGTTTCGCGCCGTTTAGTCTGTGGCTTTCCTTTGGCGAACTCACGTACATTTGGAAAACCCTTCTAGCGTCGTGACCCATGGTGTCCATTGAGCGAAGCCCTCCGTACCACGTTGTTCCACGAGGAAGGCCTATCGGGCTTTTCCTCTGCTTCCTTTCATACTTGGCGTAAAGCCGCTTCGATCCTTCGGAAGGGAGAAGGGAGTCGAAGGACCGCTCCTCCGCAGCATTGTTTTTGAGACCTAAGTGTAGAGCTCGTTCCTTACGCTTCCTCCGATTTCCAGACACACACCTCTCTAGGGGACAACTTGTTCGTTGGTGGTCACATTCGACGCACATTTTTCCTCACAATTCCGCGGATGGCATTTTCCTGACGCTTTCACACGAAGTCCTGAAAACGCTTGTCTCTCCCTGAAACAAGATCTGAGTTGAGAGAAGCTTGAGACACAACTCCTTTCTCAAACAGTGGAATATGGCCCAGTAGTTGTGCCTTCACTTTTAACGGTGGAAAGTTCTTCCATCTCTTCCCTGTAGGTGGTAGTGGAAAGACTGTTTCCCTACACTTTTCGTTTCTTGAGAGGTGAGTGTAAGACACTTACCTTCTATAGCAACACACACATACCTCCAAAGGCTTCTTTCTTCAAGAACCCAGATGTTAGCGCGAAAGCCTGATGGACATGGCCTCGTTTCTCAGAATTCCGTGTAAGGCTACTACCACTGAGGCTAGCCCGCGTACATTGGAGGACCCATCCACCTCCACGACACAGGACTTAATGGAGAGAAACCCTCCGCCCAACGTGTTCCTCCCTGGACGGTATCGCGCGTTCCATCTCTTTCCTTTCACACCCGGTTTAACAAGCCGCTTCCATCCTTACGAAAAGAGACGGTAGTCGAAGGACGCCAACCCTCGGGATTTGTTCTTAGAGGGAAACAGGCGTATGCCATCTTCCTTGTGCTTCCGCACATCATACATTTCCATACACATCTTTCTTCATGTCACGACGGTAGGCACATTCGAAACGGAGAGCTAAGTCTAGTCTATGTCCCTTACGCCTTCACACCCAATACGGAAAACACTTTCCTCTTTCCTGAAACGATATGATAGTTGAGGGAAGCCTTCTTCACAAGTGGTTTCTCAAGCACCGTCCGTCACAGGGCACATTCTAGATGCTTTCACCATTTCATGCTAAGTGCTTCTCACCCTTACGTGTATGGCTTTCCTGACGGATTTCCTTCTCACCCTTGAAACCGTGACCTTTTCCATCTGCTCTCTCATACTCTTGGAAACACTTCCCACGGAACAGGATTTGAATTGCGACAGACATTCTACACTAATTACTTCTGTAGCACAGGCATGGGGCACATTCCTTGCGATTTCACCCTTACATGGGAAAAGTCTACCATGTTCATGGAAGATGTTAGTGAGTAGTTCGTTTCTCGGCAGGGGTGTTTCTTCAGACTGAAGAGTACTTCCTTTGTTTAGGATTCAACACGTACATTTTGTGACTCTGGATTCCTCGGGAACCCAGATGGAAGCTCGAAGTCGCGTTTGACACAGACTTGGTTCGCAGAGATTAGTGTATGCCTTTCCTTGGGCGAAGTCACATCCTTTTGAAAACCCTTCTATCTTCGTGACACATGGTGTTCGTTGAGGAAAGCCCCCCCAGAAGAAGTTGTTCCGCGAGTATGGTGTATCACTCTTCCTTCCCCTCCGTTTTCTTTCGCACTTTGCTTCAAGCCGCTTCGTCCCTCAGCAAAGCCGATGGCAGTCGAAGGACCGCCCCTCCACAGCAGCGTTGTTTCTTAGACTTAAGTGTATAGCACGTCCCTTACGCTTCCTCCCCTTTCCAGACACACACCTCTCTAGGGGACAACTAGTGTGTTGGTTGTCCCATTCGACCCCCATTTTTCTTCACAAATCAGCGTGTGGCATCTTCCTTGCGCTTTCAAACAAAGTACTGACAACGCTTCTATCTTCCCGAAACAAGATCTGAGTTGGGAGAAGCTTTCGACCCAAGTTCGTTCTCAAGCAGTGGTATATGGCACAGTAGTTGTGCCTTCGCTTTTAACGTTGGAAATTTCCTGCGTCTTCTTCCCTGTAGATGGCAGTGGAAAGACTATTTCTCTCTACCGCTTTGTTCCTTGAGAGGTGAGTGTAAGACACTTACACATATATCTCAAAAGGCGTCATGCTTCCCGCACCGAGAGGTGAGCACGAAATCGTGTTGGACGTGGCCTTGTTTCTCTGAGTTCAGTGGAAGGCGCTGCTGAGGCTAGCTCACGTACCTTTGAAGGCCCTTCCAACTTCATGACACAAGACTTTCGTGGAGAGGGACCCTCCACACACCGTGTTCCTCACTGTAGTGTATCGCGCTTTCCGTCTCTTTTCTCTCGCCCTAAGCTTTAACAAGGTGCTTCCATCCGTACGGAAAGGGCTGGTCGTCGACGGACGGCAACCCTCTAGATTTGTTCTTAGAGTCAAACACCCGTAGGCAAGCCTCCTTACGCTTCCTCACATCATACCTCTCCATACTCATCCTTCTTCATGGAACGAACAGTAGACACATTCGAAACGGACGGCCGACTCTAGGGTACGTCCCTCATGCCTCCACACCCACGACGGAAAACACTTTTATCTTCCTGAAACAATATGATAGCTGAGGGCAGACTTCTTCACAAGGGGTTCGTCAAGCACCGTCACAGGGCACGGCACCTTCTTTATGCCTTCACACGTTCATGCCAGAAGGCCGCTCATACGCAGGTGGTGTATGGCTTTCCAGGACTTCCTTCTCACACTTAAAGGCATGACCTGTTCCCTCTGCTGTCTCTCATACTCTTTGAAAACGTTCCTCGCGGAACAAGATTGGAATGGCGAGGGACCATCTACCCTAAGTATGTCTGTGCCACAGGCACGGGGCACATTCCTCGCGCTGCCACACTTACGTTGGAATAGACGAGCATTTTCAGGGAAGGTGTTAGTAGAAACACGGTTTCTCTGCAGTGGTGTTTCTTCAGACTGAAGTGCACGCCGCCTGTTTCGGATTCAACACATACCTGTTGTGACTATGTTCTCCCCGTGACGCCAGAGGTCAGCTCGAAGTCGCCTTCGACACAGACTTGTTTCGCGCCGTTTAGTCTGTGGCTTTCCTTTGGCGAACTCACGTACATTTGGAAAACCCTTCTAGCGTCGTGACCCATGGTGTCCATTGAGCGAAGCCCTCCATACCACGTTGTTCCACGAGGAAGGCCTATTCGGGCTTTTCCTCTGCTTCCTTTCATACTTGGCGAAAAGCCGCTTCGATCCTTCGGAAGGGAGAAGGGAGTCGAAGGACCGCTCCTCCGCAGCATTGCTTTTGAGACCTAAGTGTAGAGCTCGTTCCTTACGCTTCCTCCGATTTCCAGACACACACCTCTCTAGGGGACAACTTGTTCGTTGGTGGTCACCTTCGACGCACATTTTTCCTCACAATTCCGCGGATGGCATTTTCCTGACGCTTTCACACGAAGTCCTGAAAACGCTTGTCTCTCCCTGAAACAAGATCTGAGTTGAGAGAAGCTTGAGACACAACTCCTTTCTCAAACAGTGGAATATGGCACAGTAGTTGTGCCTTCACTTTTAACGGTGGAAAGTTCTTCCATCTCTTCCCTGTAGGTGGTAGTGGAAAGACTGTTTCCCTACACTTTTCGTTTCTTGAGAGGCGAGTGTAAGACACTTACCTTCTATAGCAACACACACATACCTCCAAAGGCTTCTTTCTTCAAGAACCCAGATGTTAGCACGAAAGCCTGATGGACATGGCCTCGTTTCTCAGAATTCAGTGTAAGGCTACTACCACTGAGGCTAGCCCGCGTACATTGGAAGACCCATCCACCTCCACGACACAGGACTTAATGGAGAGAAACCCTCCGCCCAACGTGTTCCTCCCTGGACGGTATCACGCGTTCCATCTCTTTCCTTTCACACCCGGTTTAACAAGCCGCTTCCATCCTTACGAAAAGAGACGGTAGTCGAAGGACGCCAACCCTCGAGATTTGTTCTTAGAGGGAAACAGGCGTATGCCATCTTCCTTGTGCTTCCGCACATCATACATTTCCATACACATCTTTCTTCATGTCACGACGGTAGGCACATTCGAAACGGAGAGCTAAGTCTAGTCTATGTCCCTTACGCCTTCACACCCAATACGGAAAACACTTTCCTCTTTCCTGAAACGATATGATAGTTGAGGGAAGCCTTCTTCACAAGTGGTTTCTCAAGCACCGTCCGTCACAGGGCACATTCTAGATGCTTTCACCATTTCATGCTAAGTGCTTCTCACCCTTACGTGTATGGCTTTCCTGACGGATTTCCTTCTCACCCTTGAAGCCGTGACCTTTTCCATCTGCTCTCTCATACTCTTGGAAACACTTCCCACGGAACAGGATTTGAATTGCGACAGACATTCTACACTAATTACTTCTGTAGCACAGGCATGGGGCACATTCCTTGCGATTTCACCCTTACATGGGAAAAGTCTACCATGTTCAGGGAAGATGTTAGTGAGTAGTTCGTTTCTCGGCAGGGGTGTTTCTTCAGACTGAAGAGTACTTCCTTTGTTTAGGATTCAACACGTACATTTTGTGACTCTGGATTCCTCGGGAACCCAGATGGAAGCTCGAAGTCGCGTTTGACACAGACTTGGTTCGCAGAGATTAGTGTATGCCTTTCCTTGGGCGAAGTCACATCCTTTTGAAAACCCTTCTATCTTCGTGACACGTGGTGTTCGTTGAGGAAAGCCCCCCCAGAAGAAGTTGTTCCGCGAGTATGGTGTATCACTCTTCCTTCCCCTCCGTTTTCTTTCGCACTTTGCTTCAAGCCGCTTCGTCCCTCAGCAAAGCCGATGGCAGTCGAAGGACCGCCCCTCCACAGCAGCGTTGTTTCTTAGACTTAAGTGTATAGCACGTCCCTTACGCTTCCTCCCCTTTCCAGACACACACCTCTCTAGGGGACAACTAGTGTGTTGGTTGTCCCATTCGACCCCCATTTTTCTTCACAAATCAGCGTGTGGCATCTTCCTTGCGCTTTCAAACAAAGTACTGACAACGCTTCTATCTTCCCGAAACAAGATCTGAGTTGGGAGAAGCTTTCGACCCAAGTTCGTTCTCAAGCAGTGGTATATGGCACAGTAGTTGTGCCTTCGCTTTTAACGTTGGAAATTTCCTGCGTCTTCTTCCCTGTAGATGGCAGTGGAAAGACTATTTCTCTCTACCGCTTTGTTCCTTGAGAGGTGAGTGTAAGACACTTACACATATATCTCAAAAGGCGTCATGCTTCCCGCACCGAGAGGTGAGCACGAAATCGTGTTGGACGTGGCCTTGTTTCTCTGAGTTCAGTGGAAGGCGCTGCTGAGGCTAGCTCACGTACCTTTGAAGGCCCTTCCAACTTCATGACACAAGACTTTCGTGGAGAGGGACCCTCCACACACCGTGTTCCTCACTGTAGTGTATCGCGCTTTCCGTCTCTTTTCTCTCGCCCTAAGCTTTAACAAGGTGCTTCCATCCGTACGGAAAGGGCTGGTCGTCGACGGACGGCAACCCTCTAGATTTGTTCTTAGAGTCAAACACCCGTAGGCAAGCCTCCTTACGCTTCCTCACATCATACCTCTCCATACTCATCCTTCTTCATGGAACGAACAGTAGACACATTCGAAACGGACGGCCGACTCTAGGGTACGTCCCTCATGCCTCCACACCCACGACGGAAAACACTTTTATCTTCCTGAAACAATATGATAGCTGAGGGCAGACTTCTTCACAAGGGGTTCGTCAAGCACCGTCACAGGGCACGGCACCTTCTTTATGCCTTCACACGTTCATGCCAGAAGGCCGCTCATACGCAGGTGGTGTATGGCTTTCCAGGACTTCCTTCTCACACTTAAAGGCATGACCTGTTCCCTCTGCTGTCTCTCATACTCTTTGAAAACGTTCCTCGCGGAACAAGATTGGAATGGCGAGGGACCATCTACCCTAAGTATGTCTGTGCCACAGGCACGGGGCACATTCCTCGCGCTGCCACACTTACGTTGGAATAGACGAGCATTTTCAGGGAAGGTGTTAGTAGAAACACGGTTTCTCTGCAGTGGTGTTTCTTCAGACTGAAGTGCACGCCGCCTGTTTCGGATTCAACACATACCTGTTGTGACTATGTTCTCCCCGTGACGCCAGAGGTCAGCTCGAAGTCGCCTTCGACACAGACTTGTTTCGCGCCGTTTAGTCTGTGGCTTTCCTTTGGCGAACTCACGTACATTTGGAAAACCCTTCTAGCGTCGTGACCCATGGTGTCCATTGAGCGAAGCCCTCCGTACCACGTTGTTCCACGAGGAAGGCCTATCGGGCTTTTCCTCTGCTTCCTTTCATACTTGGCGTAAAGCCGCTTCGATCCTTCGGAAGGGAGAAGGGAGTCGAAGGACCGCTCCTCCGCAGCATTGTTTTTGAGACCTAAGTGTAGAGCTCGTTCCTTACGCTTCCTCCGATTTCCAGACACACACCTCTCTAGGGGACAACTTGTTCGTTGGTGGTCACATTCGACGCACATTTTTCCTCACAATTCCGCGGATGGCATTTTCCTGACGCTTTCACACGAAGTCCTGAAAACGCTTGTCTCTCCCTGAAACAAGATCTGAGTTGAGAGAAGCTTGAGACACAACTCCTTTCTCAAACAGTGGAATATGGCCCAGTAGTTGTGCCTTCACTTTTAACGGTGGAAAGTTCTTCCATCTCTTCCCTGTAGGTGGTAGTGGAAAGACTGTTTCCCTACACTTTTCGTTTCTTGAGAGGTGAGTGTAAGACACTTACCTTCTATAGCAACACACACATACCTCCAAAGGCTTCTTTCTTCAAGAACCCAGATGTTAGCACGAAAGCCTGATGGACATGGCCTCGTTTCTCAGAATTCCGTGTAAGGCTACTACCACTGAGGCTAGCCCGCGTACATTGGAAGACCCATCCACCTCCACGACACAGGACTTAATGGAGAGAAACCCTCCGCCCAACGTGTTCCTCCCTGGACGGTATCGCGCGTTCCATCTCTTTCCTTTCACACCCGGTTTAACAAGCCGCTTCCACCCTTACGAAAAGAGACGGTAGTCGAAGGACGCCAACCCTCGAGATTTGTTCTTAGAGGGAAACAGGCGTATGCCATCTTCCTTGTGCTTCCGCACATCATACATTTCCATACACATCTTTCTTCATGTCACGACGGTAGGCACATTCGAAACGGAGAGCTAAGTCTAGTCTATGTCCCTTACGCCTTCACACCCAATACGGAAAACACTTTCCTCTTTCCTGAAACGATATGATAGTTGAGGGAAGCCTTCTTCACAAGTGGTTTCTCAAGCACCGTCCGTCACAGGGCACATTCTAGATGCTTTCACCATTTCATGCTAAGTGCTTCTCACCCTTACGTGTATGGCTTTCCTGACGGATTTCCTTCTCACCCTTGAAACCGTGACCTTTTCCATCTGCTCTCTCATACTCTTGGAAACACTTCCCACGGAACAGGATTTGAATTGCGACAGACATTCTACACTAATTACTTCTGTAGCACAGGCATGGGGCACATTCCTTGCGATTTCACCCTTACATGGGAAAAGTCTACCATGTTCAGGGAAGATGTTAGTGAGTAGTTCGTTTCTCGGCAGGGGTGTTTCTTCAGACTGAAGAGTACTTCCTTTGTTTAGGATTCAACACGTACATTTTGTGACTCTGGATTCCTCGGGAACCCAGATGGAAGCTCGAAGTCGCGTTTGACACAGACTTGGTTCGCAGAGATTAGTGTATGCCTTTCCTTGGGCGAAGTCACATCCTTTTGAAAACCCTTCTATCTTCGTGACACATGGTGTTCGTTGAGGAAAGCCCCCCCAGAAGAAGTTGTTCCGCGAGTATGGTGTATCACTCTTCCTTCCCCTCCGTTTTCTTTCGCACTTTGCTTCAAGCCGCTTCGTCCCTCAGCAAAGCCGATGGCAGTCGAAGGACCGCCCCTCCACAGCAGCGTTGTTTCTTAGACTTAAGTGTATAGCACGTCCCTTACGCTTCCTCCCCTTTCCAGACACACACCTCTCTAGGGGACAACTAGTGTGTTGGTTGTCCCATTCGACCCCCATTTTTCTTCACAAATCAGCGTGTGGCATCTTCCTTGCGCTTTCAAACAAAGTACTGACAACGCTTCTATCTTCCCGAAACAAGATCTGAGTTGGGAGAAGCTTTCGACCCAAGTTCGTTCTCAAGCAGTGGTATATGGCACAGTAGTTGTGCCTTCGCTTTTAACGTTGGAAATTTCCTGCGTCTTCTTCCCTGTAGATGGCAGTGGAAAGACTATTTCTCTCTACCGCTTTGTTCCTTGAGAGGTGAGTGTAAGACACTTACACATATATCTCAAAAGGCGTCATGCTTCCCGCACCGAGAGGTGAGCACGAAATCGTGTTGGACGTGGCCTTGTTTCTCTGAGTTCAGTGGAAGGCGCTGCTGAGGCTAGCTCACGTACCTTTGAAGGCCCTTCCAACTTCATGACACAAGACTTTCGTGGAGAGGGACCCTCCACACACCGTGTTCCTCACTGTAGTGTATCGCGCTTTCCGTCTCTTTTCTCTCGCCCTAAGCTTTAACAAGGTGCTTCCATCCGTACGGAAAGGGCTGGTCGTCGACGGACGGCAACCCTCTAGATTTGTTCTTAGAGTCAAACACCCGTAGGCAAGCCTCCTTACGCTTCCTCACATCATACCTCTCCATACTCATCCTTCTTCATGGAACGAACAGTAGACACATTCGAAACGGACGGCCGACTCTAGGGTACGTCCCTCATGCCTCCACACCCACGACGGAAAACACTTTTATCTTCCTGAAACAATATGATAGCTGAGGGCAGACTTCTTCACAAGGGGTTCGTCAAGCACCGTCACAGGGCACGGCACCTTCTTTATGCCTTCACACGTTCATGCCAGAAGGCCGCTCATACGCAGGTGGTGTATGGCTTTCCAGGACTTCCTTCTCACACTTAAAGGCATGACCTGTTCCCTCTGCTGTCTCTCATACTCTTTGAAAACGTTCCTCGCGGAACAAGATTGGAATGGCGAGGGACCATCTACCCTAAGTATGTCTGTGCCACAGGCACGGGGCACATTCCTCGCGCTGCCACACTTACGTTGGAATAGACGAGCATTTTCAGGGAAGGTGTTAGTAGAAACACGGTTTCTCTGCAGTGGTGTTTCTTCAGACTGAAGTGCACGCCGCCTGTTTCGGATTCAACACATACCTGTTGTGACTATGTTCTCCCCGTGACGCCAGAGGTCAGCTCGAAGTCGCCTTCGACACAGACTTGTTTCGCGCCGTTTAGTCTGTGGCTTTCCTTTGGCGAACTCACGTACATTTGGAAAACCCTTCTAGCGTCGTGACCCATGGTGTCCATTGAGCGAAGCCCTCCGTACCACGTTGTTCCACGAGGAAGGCCTATCGGGCTTTTCCTCTGCTTCCTTTCATACTTGGCGTAAAGCCGCTTCGATCCTTCGGAAGGGAGAAGGGAGTCGAAGGACCGCTCCTCCGCAGCATTGTTTTTGAGACCTAAGTGTAGAGCTCGTTCCTTACGCTTCCTCCGATTTCCAGACACACACCTCTCTAGGGGACAACTTGTTCGTTGGTGGTCACATTCGACGCACATTTTTCCTCACAATTCCGCGGATGGCATTTTCCTGACGCTTTCACACGAAGTCCTGAAAACGCTTGTCTCTCCCTGAAACAAGATCTGAGTTGAGAGAAGCTTGAGACACAACTCCTTTCTCAAACAGTGGAATATGGCCCAGTAGTTGTGCCTTCACTTTTAACGGTGGAAAGTTCTTCCATCTCTTCCCTGTAGGTGGTAGTGGAAAGACTGTTTCCCTACACTTTTCGTTTCTTGAGAGGTGAGTGTAAGACACTTACCTTCTATAGCAACACACACATACCTCCAAAGGCTTCTTTCTTCAAGAACCCAGATGTTAGCACGAAAGCCTGATGGACATGGCCTCGTTTCTCAGAATTCCGTGTAAGGCTACTACCACTGAGGCTAGCCCGCGTACATTGGAAGACCCATCCACCTCCACGACACAGGACTTAATGGAGAGAAACCCTCCGCCCAACGTGTTCCTCCCTGGACGGTATCGCGCGTTCCATCTCTTTCCTTTCACACCCGGTTTAACAAGCCGCTTCCACCCTTACGAAAAGAGACGGTAGTCGAAGGACGCCAACCCTCGAGATTTGTTCTTAGAGGGAAACAGGCGTATGCCATCTTCCTTGTGCTTCCGCACATCATACATTTCCATACACATCTTTCTTCATGTCACGACGGTAGGCACATTCGAAACGGAGAGCTAAGTCTAGTCTATGTCCCTTACGCCTTCACACCCAATACGGAAAACACTTTCCTCTTTCCTGAAACGATATGATAGTTGAGGGAAGCCTTCTTCACAAGTGGTTTCTCAAGCACCGTCCGTCACAGGGCACATTCTAGATGCTTTCACCATTTCATGCTAAGTGCTTCTCACCCTTACGTGTATGGCTTTCCTGACGGATTTCCTTCTCACCCTTGAAACCGTGACCTTTTCCATCTGCTCTCTCATACTCTTGGAAACACTTCCCACGGAACAGGATTTGAATTGCGACAGACATTCTACACTAATTACTTCTGTAGCACAGGCATGGGGCACATTCCTTGCGATTTCACCCTTACATGGGAAAAGTCTACCATGTTCAGGGAAGATGTTAGTGAGTAGTTCGTTTCTCGGCAGGGGTGTTTCTTCAGACTGAAGAGTACTTCCTTTGTTTAGGATTCAACACGTACATTTTGTGACTCTGGATTCCTCGGGAACCCAGATGGAAGCTCGAAGTCGCGTTTGACACAGACTTGGTTCGCAGAGATTAGTGTATGCCTTTCCTTGGGCGAAGTCACATCCTTTTGAAAACCCTTCTATCTTCGTGACACATGGTGTTCGTTGAGGAAAGCCCCCCCAGAAGAAGTTGTTCCGCGAGTATGGTGTATCACTCTTCCTTCCCCTCCGTTTTCTTTCGCACTTTGCTTCAAGCCGCTTCGTCCCTCAGCAAAGCCGATGGCAGTCGAAGGACCGCCCCTCCACAGCAGCGTTGTTTCTTAGACTTAAGTGTATAGCACGTCCCTTACGCTTCCTCCCCTTTCCAGACACACACCTCTCTAGGGGACAACTAGTGTGTTGGTTGTCCCATTCGACCCCCATTTTTCTTCACAAATCAGCGTGTGGCATCTTCCTTGCGCTTTCAAACAAAGTACTGACAACGCTTCTATCTTCCCGAAACAAGATCTGAGTTGGGAGAAGCTTTCGACCCAAGTTCGTTCTCAAGCAGTGGTATATGGCACAGTAGTTGTGCCTTCGCTTTTAACGTTGGAAATTTCCTGCGTCTTCTTCCCTGTAGATGGCAGTGGAAAGACTATTTCTCTCTACCGCTTTGTTCCTTGAGAGGTGAGTGTAAGACACTTACACATATATCTCAAAAGGCGTCATGCTTCCCGCACCGAGAGGTGAGCACGAAATCGTGTTGGACGTGGCCTTGTTTCTCTGAGTTCAGTGGAAGGCGCTGCTGAGGCTAGCTCACGTACCTTTGAAGGCCCTTCCAACTTCATGACACAAGACTTTCGTGGAGAGGGACCCTCCACACACCGTGTTCCTCACTGTAGTGTATCGCGCTTTCCGTCTCTTTTCTCTCGCCCTAAGCTTTAACAAGGTGCTTCCATCCGTACGGAAAGGGCTGGTCGTCGACGGACGGCAACCCTCTAGATTTGTTCTTAGAGTCAAACACCCGTAGGCAAGCCTCCTTACGCTTCCTCACATCATACCTCTCCATACTCATCCTTCTTCATGGAACGAACAGTAGACACATTCGAAACGGACGGCCGACTCTAGGGTACGTCCCTCATGCCTCCACACCCACGACGGAAAACACTTTTATCTTCCTGAAACAATATGATAGCTGAGGGCAGACTTCTTCACAAGGGGTTCGTCAAGCACCGTCACAGGGCACGGCACCTTCTTTATGCCTTCACACGTTCATGCCAGAAGGCCGCTCATACGCAGGTGGTGTATGGCTTTCCAGGACTTCCTTCTCACACTTAAAGGCATGACCTGTTCCCTCTGCTGTCTCTCATACTCTTTGAAAACGTTCCTCGCGGAACAAGATTGGAATGGCGAGGGACCATCTACCCTAAGTATGTCTGTGCCACAGGCACGGGGCACATTCCTCGCGCTGCCACACTTACGTTGGAATAGACGAGCATTTTCAGGGAAGGTGTTAGTAGAAACACGGTTTCTCTGCAGTGGTGTTTCTTCAGACTGAAGTGCACGCCGCCTGTTTCGGATTCAACACATACCTGTTGTGACTATGTTCTCCCCGTGACGCCAGAGGTCAGCTCGAAGTCGCCTTCGACACAGACTTGTTTCGCGCCGTTTAGTCTGTGGCTTTCCTTTGGCGAACTCACGTACATTTGGAAAACCCTTCTAGCGTCGTGACCCATGGTGTCCATTGAGCGAAGCCCTCCGTACCACGTTGTTCCACGAGGAAGGCCTATCGGGCTTTTCCTCTGCTTCCTTTCATACTTGGCGTAAAGCCGCTTCGATCCTTCGGAAGGGAGAAGGGAGTCGAAGGACCGCTCCTCCGCATCATTGTTTTTGAGACCTAAGTGTAGAGCTCGTTCCTTACGCTTCCTCCGATTTCCAGACACACACCTCTCTAGGGGACAACTTGTTCGTTGGTGGTCACCTTCGACGCACATTTTTCCTCACAATTCCGCGGATGGCATTTTCCTGACGCTTTCACACGAAGTCCTGAAAACGCTTGTCTCTCCCTGAAACAAGATCTGAGTTGAGAGAAGCTTGAGACACAACTCCTTTCTCAAACAGTGGAATATGGCCCAGTAGTTGTGCCTTCACTTTTAACGGTGGAAAGTTCTTCCATCTCTTCCCTGTAGGTGGTAGTGGAAAGACTGTTTCCCTACACTTTTCGTTTCTTGAGAGGTGAGTGTAAGACACTTACCTTCTATAGCAACACACACATACCTCCAAAGGCTTCTTTCTTCAAGAACCCAGATGTTAGCGCGAAAGCCTGATGGACATGGCCTCGTTTCTCAGAATTCCGTGTAAGGCTACTACCACTGAGGCTAGCCCGCGTACATTGGAGGACCCATCCACCTCCACGACACAGGACTTAATGGAGAGAAACCCTCCGCCCAACGTGTTCCTCCCTGGACGGTATCGCGCGTTCCATCTCTTTCCTTTCACACCCGGTTTAACAAGCCGCTTCCATCCTTACGAAAAGAGACGGTAGTCGAAGGACGCCAACCCTCGGGATTTGTTCTTAGAGGGAAACAGGCGTATGCCATCTTCCTTGTGCTTCCGCACATCATACATTTCCATACACATCTTTCTTCATGTCACGACGGTAGGCACATTCGAAACGGAGAGCTAAGTCTAGTCTATGTCCCTTACGCCTTCACACCCAATACGGAAAACACTTTCCTCTTTCCTGAAACGATATGATAGTTGAGGGAAGCCTTCTTCACAAGTGGTTTCTCAAGCACCGTCCGTCACAGGGCACATTCTAGATGCTTTCACCATTTCATGCTAAGTGCTTCTCACCCTTACGTGTATGGCTTTCCTGACGGATTTCCTTCTCACCCTTGAAGCCGTGACCTTTTCCATCTGCTCTCTCATACTCTTGGAAACACTTCCCACGGAACAGGATTTGAATTGCGACAGACATTCTACACTAATTACTTCTGTAGCACAGGCATGGGGCACATTCCTTGCGATTTCACCCTTACATGGGAAAAGTCTACCATGTTCAGGGAAGATGTTAGTGAGTAGTTCGTTTCTCGGCAGGGGTGTTTCTTCAGACTGAAGAGTACTTCCTTTGTTTAGGATTCAACACGTACATTTTGTGACTCTGGATTCCTCGGGAACCCAGATGGAAGCTCGAAGTCGCGTTTGACACAGACTTGGTTCGCAGAGATTAGTGTATGCCTTTCCTTGGGCGAAGTCACATCCTTTTGAAAACCCTTCTATCTTCGTGACACGTGGTGTTCGTTGAGGAAAGCCCCCCCAGAAGAAGTTGTTCCGCGAGTATGGTGTATCACTCTTCCTTCCCCTCCGTTTTCTTTCGCACTTTGCTTCAAGCCGCTTCGTCCCTCAGCAAAGCCGATGGCAGTCGAAGGACCGCCCCTCCACAGCAGCGTTGTTTCTTAGACTTAAGTGTATAGCACGTCCCTTACGCTTCCTCCCCTTTCCAGACACACACCTCTCTAGGGGACAACTAGTGTGTTGGTTGTCCCATTCGACCCCCATTTTTCTTCACAAATCAGCGTGTGGCATCTTCCTTGCGCTTTCAAACAAAGTACTGACAACGCTTCTATCTTCCCGAAACAAGATCTGAGTTGGGAGAAGCTTTCGACCCAAGTTCGTTCTCAAGCAGTGGTATATGGCACAGTAGTTGTGCCTTCGCTTTTAACGTTGGAAATTTCCTGCGTCTTCTTCCCTGTAGATGGCAGTGGAAAGACTATTTCTCTCTACCGCTTTGTTCCTTGAGAGGTGAGTGTAAGACACTTACACATATATCTCAAAAGGCGTCATGCTTCCCGCACCGAGAGGTGAGCACGAAATCGTGTTGGACGTGGCCTTGTTTCTCTGAGTTCAGTGGAAGGCGCTGCTGAGGCTAGCTCACGTACCTTTGAAGGCCCTTCCAACTTCATGACACAAGACTTTCGTGGAGAGGGACCCTCCACACACCGTGTTCCTCACTGTAGTGTATCGCGCTTTCCGTCTCTTTTCTCTCGCCCTAAGCTTTAACAAGGTGCTTCCATCCGTACGGAAAGGGCTGGTCGTCGACGGACGGCAACCCTCTAGATTTGTTCTTAGAGTCAAACACCCGTAGGCAAGCCTCCTTACGCTTCCTCACATCATACCTCTCCATACTCATCCTTCTTCATGGAACGAACAGTAGACACATTCGAAACGGACGGCCGACTCTAGGGTACGTCCCTCATGCCTCCACACCCACGACGGAAAACACTTTTATCTTCCTGAAACAATATGATAGCTGAGGGCAGACTTCTTCACAAGGGGTTCGTCAAGCACCGTCACAGGGCACGGCACCTTCTTTATGCCTTCACACGTTCATGCCAGAAGGCCGCTCATACGCAGGTGGTGTATGGCTTTCCAGGACTTCCTTCTCACACTTAAAGGCATGACCTGTTCCCTCTGCTGTCTCTCATACTCTTTGAAAACGTTCCTCGCGGAACAAGATTGGAATGGCGAGGGACCATCTACCCTAAGTATGTCTGTGCCACAGGCACGGGGCACATTCCTCGCGCTGCCACACTTACGTTGGAATAGACGAGCATTTTCAGGGAAGGTGTTAGTAGAAACACGGTTTCTCTGCAGTGGTGTTTCTTCAGACTGAAGTGCACGCCGCCTGTTTCGGATTCAACACATACCTGTTGTGACTATGTTCTCCCCGTGACGCCAGAGGTCAGCTCGAAGTCGCCTTCGACACAGACTTGTTTCGCGCCGTTTAGTCTGTGGCTTTCCTTTGGCGAACTCACGTACATTTGGAAAACCCTTCTAGCGTCGTGACCCATGGTGTCCATTGAGCGAAGCCCTCCATACCACGTTGTTCCACGAGGAAGGCCTATTCGGGCTTTTCCTCTGCTTCCTTTCATACTTGGCGAAAAGCCGCTTCGATCCTTCGGAAGGGAGAAGGGAGTCGAAGGACCGCTCCTCCGCAGCATTGCTTTTGAGACCTAAGTGTAGAGCTCGTTCCTTACGCTTCCTCCGATTTCCAGACACACACCTCTCTAGGGGACAACTTGTTCGTTGGTGGTCACATTCGACGCACATTTTTCCTCACAATTCCGCGGATGGCATTTTCCTGACGCTTTCACACGAAGTCCTGAAAACGCTTGTCTCTCCCTGAAACAAGATCTGAGTTGAGAGAAGCTTGAGACACAACTCCTTTCTCAAACAGTGGAATATGGCCCAGTAGTTGTGCCTTCACTTTTAACGGTGGAAAGTTCTTCCATCTCTTCCCTGTAGGTGGTAGTGGAAAGACTGTTTCCCTACACTTTTCGTTTCTTGAGAGGCGAGTGTAAGACACTTACCTTCTATAGCAACACACACATACCTCCAAAGGCTTCTTTCTTCAAGAACCCAGATGTTAGCACGAAAGCCTGATGGACATGGCCTCGTTTCTCAGAATTCAGTGTAAGGCTACTACCACTGAGGCTAGCCCGCGTACATTGGAAGACCCATCCACCTCCACGACACAGGACTTAATGGAGAGAAACCCTCCGCCCAACGTGTTCCTCCCTGGACGGTATCGCGCGTTCCATCTCTTTCCTTTCACACCCGGTTTAACAAGCCGCTTCCACCCTTACGAAAAGAGACGGTAGTCGAAGGACGCCAACCCTCGGGATTTGTTCTTAGAGGGAAACAGGCGTATGCCATCTTCCTTGTGCTTCCGCACATCATACATTTCCATACACATCTTTCTTCATGTCACGACGGTAGGCACATTCGAAACGGAGAGCTAAGTCTAGTCTATGTCCCTTACGCCTTCACACCCAATACGGAAAACACTTTCCTCTTTCCTGAAACGATATGATAGTTGAGGGAAGCCTTCTTCACAAGTGGTTTCTCAAGCACCGTCCGTCACAGGGCACATTCTAGATGCTTTCACCATTTCATGCTAAGTGCTTCTCACCCTTACGTGTATGGCTTTCCTGACGGATTTCCTTCTCACCCTTGAAGCCGTGACCTTTTCCATCTGCTCTCTCATACTCTTGGAAACACTTCCCACGGAACAGGATTTGAATTGCGACAGACATTCTACACTAATTACTTCTGTAGCACAGGCATGGGGCACATTCCTTGCGATTTCACCCTTACATGGGAAAAGTCTACCATGTTCAGGGAAGATGTTAGTGAGTAGTTCGTTTCTCGGCAGGGGTGTTTCTTCAGACTGAAGAGTACTTCCTTTGTTTAGGATTCAACACGTACATTTTGTGACTCTGGATTCCTCGGGAACCCAGATGGAAGCTCGAAGTCGCGTTTGACACAGACTTGGTTCGCAGAGATTAGTGTATGCCTTTCCTTGGGCGAAGTCACATCCTTTTGAAAACCCTTCTATCTTCGTGACACGTGGTGTTCGTTGAGGAAAGCCCCCCCAGAAGAAGTTGTTCCGCGAGTATGGTGTATCACTCTTCCTTCCCCTCCGTTTTCTTTCGCACTTTGCTTCAAGCCGCTTCGTCCCTCAGCAAAGCCGATGGCAGTCGAAGGACCGCCCCTCCACAGCAGCGTTGTTTCTTAGACTTAAGTGTATAGCACGTCCCTTACGCTTCCTCCCCTTTCCAGACACACACCTCTCTAGGGGACAACTAGTGTGTTGGTTGTCCCATTCGACCCCCATTTTTCTTCACAAATCAGCGTGTGGCATCTTCCTTGCGCTTTCAAACAAAGTACTGACAACGCTTCTATCTTCCCGAAACAAGATCTGAGTTGGGAGAAGCTTTCGACCCAAGTTCGTTCTCAAGCAGTGGTATATGGCACAGTAGTTGTGCCTTCGCTTTTAACGTTGGAAATTTCCTGCGTCTTCTTCCCTGTAGATGGCAGTGGAAAGACTATTTCTCTCTACCGCTTTGTTCCTTGAGAGGTGAGTGTAAGACACTTACACATATATCTCAAAAGGCGTCATGCTTCCCGCACCGAGAGGTGAGCACGAAATCGTGTTGGACGTGGCCTTGTTTCTCTGAGTTCAGTGGAAGGCGCTGCTGAGGCTAGCTCACGTACCTTTGAAGGCCCTTCCAACTTCATGACACAAGACTTTCGTGGAGAGGGACCCTCCACACACCGTGTTCCTCACTGTAGTGTATCGCGCTTTCCGTCTCTTTTCTCTCGCCCTAAGCTTTAACAAGGTGCTTCCATCCGTACGGAAAGGGCTGGTCGTCGACGGACGGCAACCCTCTAGATTTGTTCTTAGAGTCAAACACCCGTAGGCAAGCCTCCTTACGCTTCCTCACATCATACCTCTCCATACTCATCCTTCTTCATGGAACGAACAGTAGACACATTCGAAACGGACGGCCGACTCTAGGGTACGTCCCTCATGCCTCCACACCCACGACGGAAAACACTTTTATCTTCCTGAAACAATATGATAGCTGAGGGCAGACTTCTTCACAAGGGGTTCGTCAAGCACCGTCACAGGGCACGGCACCTTCTTTATGCCTTCACACGTTCATGCCAGAAGGCCGCTCATACGCAGGTGGTGTATGGCTTTCCAGGACTTCCTTCTCACACTTAAAGGCATGACCTGTTCCCTCTGCTGTCTCTCATACTCTTTGAAAACGTTCCTCGCGGAACAAGATTGGAATGGCGAGGGACCATCTACCCTAAGTATGTCTGTGCCACAGGCACGGGGCACATTCCTCGCGCTGCCACACTTACGTTGGAATAGACGAGCATTTTCAGGGAAGGTGTTAGTAGAAACACGGTTTCTCTGCAGTGGTGTTTCTTCAGACTGAAGTGCACGCCGCCTGTTTCGGATTCAACACATACCTGTTGTGACTATGTTCTCCCCGTGACGCCAGAGGTCAGCTCGAAGTCGCCTTCGACACAGACTTGTTTCGCGCCGTTTAGTCTGTGGCTTTCCTTTGGCGAACTCACGTACATTTGGAAAACCCTTCTAGCGTCGTGACCCATGGTGTCCATTGAGCGAAGCCCTCCGTACCACGTTGTTCCACGAGGAAGGCCTATCGGGCTTTTCCTCTGCTTCCTTTCATACTTGGCGTAAAGCCGCTTCGATCCTTCGGAAGGGAGAAGGGAGTCGAAGGACCGCTCCTCCGCAGCATTGTTTTTGAGACCTAAGTGTAGAGCTCGTTCCTTACGCTTCCTCCGATTTCCAGACACACACCTCTCTAGGGGACAACTTGTTCGTTGGTGGTCACCTTCGACGCACATTTTTCCTCACAATTCCGCGGATGGCATTTTCCTGACGCTTTCACACGAAGTCCTGAAAACGCTTGTCTCTCCCTGAAACAAGATCTGAGTTGAGAGAAGCTTGAGACACAACTCCTTTCTCAAACAGTGGAATATGGCCCAGTAGTTGTGCCTTCACTTTTAACGGTGGAAAGTTCTTCCATCTCTTCCCTGTAGGTGGTAGTGGAAAGACTGTTTCCCTACACTTTTCGTTTCTTGAGAGGTGAGTGTAAGACACTTACCTTCTATAGCAACACACACATACCTCCAAAGGCTTCTTTCTTCAAGAACCCAGATGTTAGCGCGAAAGCCTGATGGACATGGCCTCGTTTCTCAGAATTCCGTGTAAGGCTACTACCACTGAGGCTAGCCCGCGTACATTGGAGGACCCATCCACCTCCACGACACAGGACTTAATGGAGAGAAACCCTCCGCCCAACGTGTTCCTCCCTGGACGGTATCGCGCGTTCCATCTCTTTCCTTTCACACCCGGTTTAACAAGCCGCTTCCATCCTTACGAAAAGAGACGGTAGTCGAAGGACGCCAACCCTCGGGATTTGTTCTTAGAGGGAAACAGGCGTATGCCATCTTCCTTGTGCTTCCGCACATCATACATTTCCATACACATCTTTCTTCATGTCACGACGGTAGGCACATTCGAAACGGAGAGCTAAGTCTAGTCTATGTCCCTTACGCCTTCACACCCAATACGGAAAACACTTTCCTCTTTCCTGAAACGATATGATAGTTGAGGGAAGCCTTCTTCACAAGTGGTTTCTCAAGCACCGTCCGTCACAGGGCACATTCTAGATGCTTTCACCATTTCATGCTAAGTGCTTCTCACCCTTACGTGTATGGCTTTCCTGACGGATTTCCTTCTCACCCTTGAAGCCGTGACCTTTTCCATCTGTTCTCTCATACTCTTGGAAACACTTCCCACGGAACAGGATTTGAATTGCGACAGACATTCTACACTAATTACTTCTGTAGCACAGGCATGGGGCACATTCCTTGCGATTTCACCCTTACATGGGAAAAGTCTACCATGTTCAGGGAAGATGTTAGTGAGTAGTTCGTTTCTCGGCAGGGGTGTTTCTTCAGACTGAAGAGTACTTCCTTTGTTTAGGATTCAACACGTACATTTTGTGACTCTGGATTCCTCGGGAACCCAGATGGAAGCTCGAAGTCGCGTTTGACACAGACTTGGTTCGCAGAGATTAGTGTATGCCTTTCCTTGGGCGAAGTCACATCCTTTTGAAAACCCTTCTATCTTCGTGACACGTGGTGTTCGTTGAGGAAAGCCCCCCCAGAAGAAGTTGTTCCGCGAGTATGGTGTATCACTCTTCCTTCCCCTCCGTTTTCTTTCGCACTTTGCTTCAAGCCGCTTCGTCCCTCAGCAAAGCCGATGGCAGTCGAAGGACCGCCCCTCCACAGCAGCGTTGTTTCTTAGACTTAAGTGTATAGCACGTCCCTTACGCTTCCTCCCCTTTCCAGACACACACCTCTCTAGGGGACAACTAGTGTGTTGGTTGTCCCATTCGACCCCCATTTTTCTTCACAAATCAGCGTGTGGCATCTTCCTTGCGCTTTCAAACAAAGTACTGACAACGCTTCTATCTTCCCGAAACAAGATCTGAGTTGGGAGAAGCTTTCGACCCAAGTTCGTTCTCAAGCAGTGGTATATGGCACAGTAGTTGTGCCTTCGCTTTTAACGTTGGAAATTTCCTGCGTCTTCTTCCCTGTAGATGGCAGTGGAAAGACTATTTCTCTCTACCGCTTTGTTCCTTGAGAGGTGAGTGTAAGACACTTACACATATATCTCAAAAGGCGTCATGCTTCCCGCACCGAGAGGTGAGCACGAAATCGTGTTGGACGTGGCCTTGTTTCTCTGAGTTCAGTGGAAGGCGCTGCTGAGGCTAGCTCACGTACCTTTGAAGGCCCTTCCAACTTCATGACACAAGACTTTCGTGGAGAGGGACCCTCCACACACCGTGTTCCTCACTGTAGTGTATCGCGCTTTCCGTCTCTTTTCTCTCGCCCTAAGCTTTAACAAGGTGCTTCCATCCGTACGGAAAGGGCTGGTCGTCGACGGACGGCAACCCTCTAGATTTGTTCTTAGAGTCAAACACCCGTAGGCAAGCCTCCTTACGCTTCCTCACATCATACCTCTCCATACTCATCCTTCTTCATGGAACGAACAGTAGACACATTCGAAACGGACGGCCGACTCTAGGGTACGTCCCTCATGCCTCCACACCCACGACGGAAAACACTTTTATCTTCCTGAAACAATATGATAGCTGAGGGCAGACTTCTTCACAAGGGGTTCGTCAAGCACCGTCACAGGGCACGGCACCTTCTTTATGCCTTCACACGTTCATGCCAGAAGGCCGCTCATACGCAGGTGGTGTATGGCTTTCCAGGACTTCCTTCTCACACTTAAAGGCATGACCTGTTCCCTCTGCTGTCTCTCATACTCTTTGAAAACGTTCCTCGCGGAACAAGATTGGAATGGCGAGGGACCATCTACCCTAAGTATGTCTGTGCCACAGGCACGGGGCACATTCCTCGCGCTGCCACACTTACGTTGGAATAGACGAGCATTTTCAGGGAAGGTGTTAGTAGAAACACGGTTTCTCTGCAGTGGTGTTTCTTCAGACTGAAGTGCACGCCGCCTGTTTCGGATTCAACACATACCTGTTGTGACTATGTTCTCCCCGTGACGCCAGAGGTCAGCTCGAAGTCGCCTTCGACACAGACTTGTTTCGCGCCGTTTAGTCTGTGGCTTTCCTTTGGCGAACTCACGTACATTTGGAAAACCCTTCTAGCGTCGTGACCCATGGTGTCCATTGAGCGAAGCCCTCCATACCACGTTGTTCCACGAGGAAGGCCTATTCGGGCTTTTCCTCTGCTTCCTTTCATACTTGGCGAAAAGCCGCTTCGATCCTTCGGAAGGGAGAAGGGAGTCGAAGGACCGCTCCTCCGCAGCATTGCTTTTGAGACCTAAGTGTAGAGCTCGTTCCTTACGCTTCCTCCGATTTCCAGACACACACCTCTCTAGGGGACAACTTGTTCGTTGGTGGTCACATTCGACGCACATTTTTCCTCACAATTCCGCGGATGGCATTTTCCTGACGCTTTCACACGAAGTCCTGAAAACGCTTGTCTCTCCCTGAAACAAGATCTGAGTTGAGAGAAGCTTGAGACACAACTCCTTTCTCAAACAGTGGAATATGGCCCAGTAGTTGTGCCTTCACTTTTAACGGTGGAAAGTTCTTCCATCTCTTCCCTGTAGGTGGTAGTGGAAAGACTGTTTCCCTACACTTTTCGTTTCTTGAGAGGCGAGTGTAAGACACTTACCTTCTATAGCAACACACACATACCTCCAAAGGCTTCTTTCTTCAAGAACCCAGATGTTAGCACGAAAGCCTGATGGACATGGCCTCGTTTCTCAGAATTCAGTGTAAGGCTACTACCACTGAGGCTAGCCCGCGTACATTGGAAGACCCATCCACCTCCACGACACAGGACTTAATGGAGAGAAACCCTCCGCCCAACGTGTTCCTCCCTGGACGGTATCGCGCGTTCCATCTCTTTCCTTTCACACCCGGTTTAACAAGCCGCTTCCACCCTTACGAAAAGAGACGGTAGTCGAAGGACGCCAACCCTCGGGATTTGTTCTTAGAGGGAAACAGGCGTATGCCATCTTCCTTGTGCTTCCGCACATCATACATTTCCATACACATCTTTCTTCATGTCACGACGGTAGGCACATTCGAAACGGAGAGCTAAGTCTAGTCTATGTCCCTTACGCCTTCACACCCAATACGGAAAACACTTTCCTCTTTCCTGAAACGATATGATAGTTGAGGGAAGCCTTCTTCACAAGTGGTTTCTCAAGCACCGTCCGTCACAGGGCACATTCTAGATGCTTTCACCATTTCATGCTAAGTGCTTCTCACCCTTACGTGTATGGCTTTCCTGACGGATTTCCTTCTCACCCTTGAAACCGTGACCTTTTCCATCTGCTCTCTCATACTCTTGGAAACACTTCCCACGGAACAGGATTTGAATTGCGACAGACATTCTACACTAATTACTTCTGTAGCACAGGCATGGGGCACATTCCTTGCGATTTCACCCTTACATGGGAAAAGTCTACCATGTTCATGGAAGATGTTAGTGAGTAGTTCGTTTCTCGGCAGGGGTGTTTCTTCAGACTGAAGAGTACTTCCTTTGTTTAGGATTCAACACGTACATTTTGTGACTCTGGATTCCTCGGGAACCCAGATGGAAGCTCGAAGTCGCGTTTGACACAGACTTGGTTCGCAGAGATTAGTGTATGCCTTTCCTTGGGCGAAGTCACATCCTTTTGAAAACCCTTCTATCTTCGTGACACATGGTGTTCGTTGAGGAAAGCCCCCCCAGAAGAAGTTGTTCCGCGAGTATGGTGTATCACTCTTCCTTCCCCTCCGTTTTCTTTCGCACTTTGCTTCAAGCCGCTTCGTCCCTCAGCAAAGCCGATGGCAGTCGAAGGACCGCCCCTCCACAGCAGCGTTGTTTCTTAGACTTAAGTGTATAGCACGTCCCTTACGCTTCCTCCCCTTTCCAGACACACACCTCTCTAGGGGACAACTAGTGTGTTGGTTGTCCCATTCGACCCCCATTTTTCTTCACAAATCAGCGTGTGGCATCTTCCTTGCGCTTTCAAACAAAGTACTGACAACGCTTCTATCTTCCCGAAACAAGATCTGAGTTGGGAGAAGCTTTCGACCCAAGTTCGTTCTCAAGCAGTGGTATATGGCACAGTAGTTGTGCCTTCGCTTTTAACGTTGGAAATTTCCTGCGTCTTCTTCCCTGTAGATGGCAGTGGAAAGACTATTTCTCTCTACCGCTTTGTTCCTTGAGAGGTGAGTGTAAGACACTTACACATATATCTCAAAAGGCGTCATGCTTCCCGCACCGAGAGGTGAGCACGAAATCGTGTTGGACGTGGCCTTGTTTCTCTGAGTTCAGTGGAAGGCGCTGCTGAGGCTAGCTCACGTACCTTTGAAGGCCCTTCCAACTTCATGACACAAGACTTTCGTGGAGAGGGACCCTCCACACACCGTGTTCCTCACTGTAGTGTATCGCGCTTTCCGTCTCTTTTCTCTCGCCCTAAGCTTTAACAAGGTGCTTCCATCCGTACGGAAAGGGCTGGTCGTCGACGGACGGCAACCCTCTAGATTTGTTCTTAGAGTCAAACACCCGTAGGCAAGCCTCCTTACGCTTCCTCACATCATACCTCTCCATACTCATCCTTCTTCATGGAACGAACAGTAGACACATTCGAAACGGACGGCCGACTCTAGGGTACGTCCCTCATGCCTCCACACCCACGACGGAAAACACTTTTATCTTCCTGAAACAATATGATAGCTGAGGGCAGACTTCTTCACAAGGGGTTCGTCAAGCACCGTCACAGGGCACGGCACCTTCTTTATGCCTTCACACGTTCATGCCAGAAGGCCGCTCATACGCAGGTGGTGTATGGCTTTCCAGGACTTCCTTCTCACACTTAAAGGCATGACCTGTTCCCTCTGCTGTCTCTCATACTCTTTGAAAACGTTCCTCGCGGAACAAGATTGGAATGGCGAGGGACCATCTACCCTAAGTATGTCTGTGCCACAGGCACGGGGCACATTCCTCGCGCTGCCACACTTACGTTGGAATAGACGAGCATTTTCAGGGAAGGTGTTAGTAGAAACACGGTTTCTCTGCAGTGGTGTTTCTTCAGACTGAAGTGCACGCCGCCTGTTTCGGATTCAACACATACCTGTTGTGACTATGTTCTCCCCGTGACGCCAGAGGTCAGCTCGAAGTCGCCTTCGACACAGACTTGTTTCGCGCCGTTTAGTCTGTGGCTTTCCTTTGGCGAACTCACGTACATTTGGAAAACCCTTCTAGCGTCGTGACCCATGGTGTCCATTGAGCGAAGCCCTCCGTACCACGTTGTTCCACGAGGAAGGCCTATCGGGCTTTTCCTCTGCTTCCTTTCATACTTGGCGTAAAGCCGCTTCGATCCTTCGGAAGGGAGAAGGGAGTCGAAGGACCGCTCCTCCGCAGCATTGCTTTTGAGACCTAAGTGTAGAGCTCGTTCCTTACGCTTCCTCCGATTTCCAGACACACACCTCTCTAGGGGACAACTTGTTCGTTGGTGGTCACATTCGACGCACATTTTTCCTCACAATTCCGCGGATGGCATTTTCCTGACGCTTTCACACGAAGTCCTGAAAACGCTTGTCTCTCCCTGAAACAAGATCTGAGTTGAGAGAAGCTTGAGACACAACTCCTTTCTCAAACAGTGGAATATGGCCCAGTAGTTGTGCCTTCACTTTTAACGGTGGAAAGTTCTTCCATCTCTTCCCTGTAGGGGGTAGTGGAAAGACTGTTTCCCTACACTTTTCGTTTCTTGAGAGGTGAGTGTAAGACACTTACCTTCTATAGCAACACACACATACCTCCAAAGGCTTCTTTCTTCAAGAACCCAGATGTTAGCGCGAAAGCCTGATGGACATGGCCTCGTTTCTCAGAATTCCGTGTAAGGCTACTACCACTGAGGCTAGCCCGCGTACATTGGAGGACCCATCCACCTCCACGACACAGGACTTAATGGAGAGAAACCCTCCGCCCAACGTGTTCCTCCCTGGACGGTATCGCGCGTTCCATCTCTTTCCTTTCACACCCGGTTTAACAAGCCGCTTCCATCCTTACGAAAAGAGACGGTAGTCGAAGGACGCCAACCCTCGGGATTTGTTCTTAGAGGGAAACAGGCGTATGCCATCTTCCTTGTGCTTCCGCACATCATACATTTCCATACACATCTTTCTTCATGTCACGACGGTAGGCACATTCGAAACGGAGAGCTAAGTCTAGTCTATGTCCCTTACGCCTTCACACCCAATACGGAAAACACTTTCCTCTTTCCTGAAACGATATGATAGTTGAGGGAAGCCTTCTTCACAAGTGGTTTCTCAAGCACCGTCCGTCACAGGGCACATTCTAGATGCTTTCACCATTTCATGCTAAGTGCTTCTCACCCTTACGTGTATGGCTTTCCTGACGGATTTCCTTCTCACCCTTGAAACCGTGACCTTTTCCATCTGCTCTCTCATACTCTTGGAAACACTTCCCACGGAACAGGATTTGAATTGCGACAGACATTCTACACTAATTACTTCTGTAGCACAGGCATGGGGCACATTCCTTGCGATTTCACCCTTACATGGGAAAAGTCTACCATGTTCATGGAAGATGTTAGTGAGTAGTTCGTTTCTCGGCAGGGGTGTTTCTTCAGACTGAAGAGTACTTCCTTTGTTTAGGATTCAACACGTACATTTTGTGACTCTGGATTCCTCGGGAACCCAGATGGAAGCTCGAAGTCGCGTTTGACACAGACTTGGTTCGCAGAGATTAGTGTATGCCTTTCCTTGGGCGAAGTCACATCCTTTTGAAAACCCTTCTATCTTCGTGACACATGGTGTTCGTTGAGGAAAGCCCCCCCAGAAGAAGTTGTTCCGCGAGTATGGTGTATCACTCTTCCTTCCCCTCCGTTTTCTTTCGCACTTTGCTTCAAGCCGCTTCGTCCCTCAGCAAAGCCGATGGCAGTCGAAGGACCGCCCCTCCACAGCAGCGTTGTTTCTTAGACTTAAGTGTATAGCACGTCCCTTACGCTTCCTCCCCTTTCCAGACACACACCTCTCTAGGGGACAACTAGTGTGTTGGTTGTCCCATTCGACCCCCATTTTTCTTCACAAATCAGCGTGTGGCATCTTCCTTGCGCTTTCAAACAAAGTACTGACAACGCTTCTATCTTCCCGAAACAAGATCTGAGTTGGGAGAAGCTTTCGACCCAAGTTCGTTCTCAAGCAGTGGTATATGGCACAGTAGTTGTGCCTTCGCTTTTAACGTTGGAAATTTCCTGCGTCTTCTTCCCTGTAGATGGCAGTGGAAAGACTATTTCTCTCTACCGCTTTGTTCCTTGAGAGGTGAGTGTAAGACACTTACACATATATCTCAAAAGGCGTCATGCTTCCCGCACCGAGAGGTGAGCACGAAATCGTGTTGGACGTGGCCTTGTTTCTCTGAGTTCAGTGGAAGGCGCTGCTGAGGCTAGCTCACGTACCTTTGAAGGCCCTTCCAACTTCATGACACAAGACTTTCGTGGAGAGGGACCCTCCACACACCGTGTTCCTCACTGTAGTGTATCGCGCTTTCCGTCTCTTTTCTCTCGCCCTAAGCTTTAACAAGGTGCTTCCATCCGTACGGAAAGGGCTGGTCGTCGACGGACGGCAACCCTCTAGATTTGTTCTTAGAGTCAAACACCCGTAGGCAAGCCTCCTTACGCTTCCTCACATCATACCTCTCCATACTCATCCTTCTTCATGGAACGAACAGTAGACACATTCGAAACGGACGGCCGACTCTAGGGTACGTCCCTCATGCCTCCACACCCACGACGGAAAACACTTTTATCTTCCTGAAACAATATGATAGCTGAGGGCAGACTTCTTCACAAGGGGTTCGTCAAGCACCGTCACAGGGCACGGCACCTTCTTTATGCCTTCACACGTTCATGCCAGAAGGCCGCTCATACGCAGGTGGTGTATGGCTTTCCAGGACTTCCTTCTCACACTTAAAGGCATGACCTGTTCCCTCTGCTGTCTCTCATACTCTTTGAAAACGTTCCTCGCGGAACAAGATTGGAATGGCGAGGGACCATCTACCCTAAGTATGTCTGTGCCACAGGCACGGGGCACATTCCTCGCGCTGCCACACTTACGTTGGAATAGACGAGCATTTTCAGGGAAGGTGTTAGTAGAAACACGGTTTCTCTGCAGTGGTGTTTCTTCAGACTGAAGTGCACGCCGCCTGTTTCGGATTCAACACATACCTGTTGTGACTATGTTCTCCCCGTGACGCCAGAGGTCAGCTCGAAGTCGCCTTCGACACAGACTTGTTTCGCGCCGTTTAGTCTGTGGCTTTCCTTTGGCGAACTCACGTACATTTGGAAAACCCTTCTAGCGTCGTGACCCATGGTGTCCATTGAGCGAAGCCCTCCGTACCACGTTGTTCCACGAGGAAGGCCTATTCGGGCTTTTCCTCTGCTTCCTTTCATACTTGGCGAAAAGCCGCTTCGATCCTTCGGAAGGGAGAAGGGAGTCGAAGGACCGCTCCTCCGCAGCATTGCTTTTGAGACCTAAGTGTAGAGCTCGTTCCTTACGCTTCCTCCGATTTCCAGACACACACCTCTCTAGGGGACAACTTGTTCGTTGGTGGTCACATTCGACGCACATTTTTCCTCACAATTCCGCGGATGGCATTTTCCTGACGCTTTCACACGAAGTCCTGAAAACGCTTGTCTCTCCCTGAAACAAGATCTGAGTTGAGAGAAGCTTGAGACACAACTCCTTTCTCAAACAGTGGAATATGGCACAGTAGTTGTGCCTTCACTTTTAACGGTGGAAAGTTCTTCCATCTCTTCCCTGTAGGTGGTAGTGGAAAGACTGTTTCCCTACACTTTTCGTTTCTTGAGAGGCGAGTGTAAGACACTTACCTTCTATAGCAACACACACATACCTCCAAAGGCTTCTTTCTTCAAGAACCCAGATGTTAGCACGAAAGCCTGATGGACATGGCCTCGTTTCTCAGAATTCAGTGTAAGGCTACTACCACTGAGGCTAGCCCGCGTACATTGGAAGACCCATCCACCTCCACGACACAGGACTTAATGGAGAGAAACCCTCCGCCCAACGTGTTCCTCCCTGGACGGTATCGCGCGTTCCATCTCTTTCCTTTCACACCCGGTTTAACAAGCCGCTTCCATCCTTACGAAAAGAGACGGTAGTCGAAGGACGCCAACCCTCGGGATTTGTTCTTAGAGGGAAACAGGCGTATGCCATCTTCCTTGTGCTTCCGCACATCATACATTTCCATACACATCTTTCTTCATGTCACGACGGTAGGCACATTCGAAACGGAGAGCTAAGTCTAGTCTATGTCCCTTACGCCTTCACACCCAATACGGAAAACACTTTCCTCTTTCCTGAAACGATATGATAGTTGAGGGAAGCCTTCTTCACAAGTGGTTTCTCAAGCACCGTCCGTCACAGGGCACATTCTAGATGCTTTCACCATTTCATGCTAAGTGCTTCTCACCCTTACGTGTATGGCTTTCCTGACGGATTTCCTTCTCACCCTTGAAGCCGTGACCTTTTCCATCTGCTCTCTCATACTCTTGGAAACACTTCCCACGGAACAGGATTTGAATTGCGACAGACATTCTACACTAATTACTTCTGTAGCACAGGCATGGGGCACATTCCTTGCGATTTCACCCTTACATGGGAAAAGTCTACCATGTTCAGGGAAGATGTTAGTGAGTAGTTCGTTTCTCGGCAGGGGTGTTTCTTCAGACTGAAGAGTACTTCCTTTGTTTAGGATTCAACACGTACATTTTGTGACTCTGGATTCCTCGGGAACCCAGATGGAAGCTCGAAGTCGCGTTTGACACAGACTTGGTTCGCAGAGATTAGTGTATGCCTTTCCTTGGGCGAAGTCACATCCTTTTGAAAACCCTTCTATCTTCGTGACACGTGGTGTTCGTTGAGGAAAGCCCCCCCAGAAGAAGTTGTTCCGCGAGTATGGTGTATCACTCTTCCTTCCCCTCCGTTTTCTTTCGCACTTTGCTTCAAGCCGCTTCGTCCCTCAGCAAAGCCGATGGCAGTCGAAGGACCGCCCCTCCACAGCAGCGTTGTTTCTTAGACTTAAGTGTATAGCACGTCCCTTACGCTTCCTCCCCTTTCCAGACACACACCTCTCTAGGGGACAACTAGTGTGTTGGTTGTCCCATTCGACCCCCATTTTTCTTCACAAATCAGCGTGTGGCATCTTCCTTGCGCTTTCAAACAAAGTACTGACAACGCTTCTATCTTCCCGAAACAAGATCTGAGTTGGGAGAAGCTTTCGACCCAAGTTCGTTCTCAAGCAGTGGTATATGGCACAGTAGTTGTGCCTTCGCTTTTAACGTTGGAAATTTCCTGCGTCTTCTTCCCTGTAGATGGCAGTGGAAAGACTATTTCTCTCTACCGCTTTGTTCCTTGAGAGGTGAGTGTAAGACACTTACACATATATCTCAAAAGGCGTCATGCTTCCCGCACCGAGAGGTGAGCACGAAATCGTGTTGGACGTGGCCTTGTTTCTCTGAGTTCAGTGGAAGGCGCTGCTGAGGCTAGCTCACGTACCTTTGAAGGCCCTTCCAACTTCATGACACAAGACTTTCGTGGAGAGGGACCCTCCACACACCGTGTTCCTCACTGTAGTGTATCGCGCTTTCCGTCTCTTTTCTCTCGCCCTAAGCTTTAACAAGGTGCTTCCATCCGTACGGAAAGGGCTGGTCGTCGACGGACGGCAACCCTCTAGATTTGTTCTTAGAGTCAAACACCCGTAGGCAAGCCTCCTTACGCTTCCTCACATCATACCTCTCCATACTCATCCTTCTTCATGGAACGAACAGTAGACACATTCGAAACGGACGGCCGACTCTAGGGTACGTCCCTCATGCCTCCACACCCACGACGGAAAACACTTTTATCTTCCTGAAACAATATGATAGCTGAGGGCAGACTTCTTCACAAGGGGTTCGTCAAGCACCGTCACAGGGCACGGCACCTTCTTTATGCCTTCACACGTTCATGCCAGAAGGCCGCTCATACGCAGGTGGTGTATGGCTTTCCAGGACTTCCTTCTCACACTTAAAGGCATGATCTGTTCCCTCTGCTGTCTCTCATACTCTTTGAAAACGTTCCTCGCGGAACAAGATTGGAATGGCGAGGGACCATCTACCCTAAGTATGTCTGTGCCACAGGCACGGGGCACATTCCTCGCGCTGCCACACTTACGTTGGAATAGACGAGCATTTTCAGGGAAGGTGTTAGTAGAAACACGGTTTCTCTGCAGTGGTGTTTCTTCAGACTGAAGTGCACGCCGCCTGTTTCGGATTCAACACATACCTGTTGTGACTATGTTCTCCCCGTGACGCCAGAGGTCAGCTCGAAGTCGCCTTCGACACAGACTTGTTTCGCGCCGTTTAGTCTGTGGCTTTCCTTTGGCGAACTCACGTACATTTGGAAAACCCTTCTAGCGTCGTGACCCATGGTGTCCATTGAGCGAAGCCCTCCATACCACGTTGTTCCACGAGGAAGGCCTATTCGGGCTTTTCCTCTGCTTCCTTTCATACTTGGCGAAAAGCCGCTTCGATCCTTCGGAAGGGAGAAGGGAGTCGAAGGACCGCTCCTCCGCAGCATTGCTTTTGAGACCTAAGTGTAGAGCTCGTTCCTTACGCTTCCTCCGATTTCCAGACACACACCTCTCTAGGGGACAACTTGTTCGTTGGTGGTCACATTCGACGCACATTTTTCCTCACAATTCCGCGGATGGCATTTTCCTGACGCTTTCACACGAAGTCCTGAAAACGCTTGTCTCTCCCTGAAACAAGATCTGAGTTGAGAGAAGCTTGAGACACAACTCCTTTCTCAAACAGTGGAATATGGCACAGTAGTTGTGCCTTCACTTTTAACGGTGGAAAGTTCTTCCATCTCTTCCCTGTAGGTGGTAGTGGAAAGACTGTTTCCCTACACTTTTCGTTTCTTGAGAGGCGAGTGTAAGACACTTACCTTCTATAGCAACACACACATACCTCCAAAGGCTTCTTTCTTCAAGAACCCAGATGTTAGCACGAAAGCCTGATGGACATGGCCTCGTTTCTCAGAATTCAGTGTAAGGCTACTACCACTGAGGCTAGCCCGCGTACATTGGAAGACCCATCCACCTCCACGACACAGGACTTAATGGAGAGAAACCCTCCGCCCAACGTGTTCCTCCCTGGACGGTATCGCGCGTTCCATCTCTTTCCTTTCACACCCGGTTTAACAAGCCGCTTCCATCCTTACGAAAAGAGACGGTAGTCGAAGGACGCCAACCCTCGGGATTTGTTCTTAGAGGGAAACAGGCGTATGCCATCTTCCTTGTGCTTCCGCACATCATACATTTCCATACACATCTTTCTTCATGTCACGACGGTAGGCACATTCGAAACGGAGAGCTAAGTCTAGTCTATGTCCCTTACGCCTTCACACCCAATACGGAAAACACTTTCCTCTTTCCTGAAACGATATGATAGTTGAGGGAAGCCTTCTTCACAAGTGGTTTCTCAAGCACCGTCCGTCACAGGGCACATTCTAGATGCTTTCACCATTTCATGCTAAGTGCTTCTCACCCTTACGTGTATGGCTTTCCTGACGGATTTCCTTCTCACCCTTGAAGCCGTGACCTTTTCCATCTGCTCTCTCATACTCTTGGAAACACTTCCCACGGAACAGGATTTGAATTGCGACAGACATTCTACACTAATTACTTCTGTAGCACAGGCATGGGGCACATTCCTTGCGATTTCACCCTTACATGGGAAAAGTCTACCATGTTCAGGGAAGATGTTAGTGAGTAGTTCGTTTCTCGGCAGGGGTGTTTCTTCAGACTGAAGAGTACTTCCTTTGTTTAGGATTCAACACGTACATTTTGTGACTCTGGATTCCTCGGGAACCCAGATGGAAGCTCGAAGTCGCGTTTGACACAGACTTGGTTCGCAGAGATTAGTGTATGCCTTTCCTTGGGCGAAGTCACATCCTTTTGAAAACCCTTCTATCTTCGTGACACGTGGTGTTCGTTGAGGAAAGCCCCCCCAGAAGAAGTTGTTCCGCGAGTATGGTGTATCACTCTTCCTTCCCCTCCGTTTTCTTTCGCACTTTGCTTCAAGCCGCTTCGTCCCTCAGCAAAGCCGATGGCAGTCGAAGGACCGCCCCTCCACAGCAGCGTTGTTTCTTAGACTTAAGTGTATAGCACGTCCCTTACGCTTCCTCCCCTTTCCAGACACACACCTCTCTAGGGGACAACTAGTGTGTTGGTTGTCCCATTCGACCCCCATTTTTCTTCACAAATCAGCGTGTGGCATCTTCCTTGCGCTTTCAAACAAAGTACTGACAACGCTTCTATCTTCCCGAAACAAGATCTGAGTTGGGAGAAGCTTTCGACCCAAGTTCGTTCTCAAGCAGTGGTATATGGCACAGTAGTTGTGCCTTCGCTTTTAACGTTGGAAATTTCCTGCGTCTTCTTCCCTGTAGATGGCAGTGGAAAGACTATTTCTCTCTACCGCTTTGTTCCTTGAGAGGTGAGTGTAAGACACTTACACATATATCTCAAAAGGCGTCATGCTTCCCGCACCGAGAGGTGAGCACGAAATCGTGTTGGACGTGGCCTTGTTTCTCTGAGTTCAGTGGAAGGCGCTGCTGAGGCTAGCTCACGTACCTTTGAAGGCCCTTCCAACTTCATGACACAAGACTTTCGTGGAGAGGGACCCTCCACACACCGTGTTCCTCACTGTAGTGTATCGCGCTTTCCGTCTCTTTTCTCTCGCCCTAAGCTTTAACAAGGTGCTTCCATCCGTACGGAAAGGGCTGGTCGTCGACGGACGGCAACCCTCTAGATTTGTTCTTAGAGTCAAACACCCGTAGGCAAGCCTCCTTACGCTTCCTCACATCATACCTCTCCATACTCATCCTTCTTCATGGAACGAACAGTAGACACATTCGAAACGGACGGCCGACTCTAGGGTACGTCCCTCATGCCTCCACACCCACGACGGAAAACACTTTTATCTTCCTGAAACAATATGATAGCTGAGGGCAGACTTCTTCACAAGGGGTTCGTCAAGCACCGTCACAGGGCACGGCACCTTCTTTATGCCTTCACACGTTCATGCCAGAAGGCCGCTCATACGCAGGTGGTGTATGGCTTTCCAGGACTTCCTTCTCACACTTAAAGGCATGATCTGTTCCCTCTGCTGTCTCTCATACTCTTTGAAAACGTTCCTCGCGGAACAAGATTGGAATGGCGAGGGACCATCTACCCTAAGTATGTCTGTGCCACAGGCACGGGGCACATTCCTCGCGCTGCCACACTTACGTTGGAATAGACGAGCATTTTCAGGGAAGGTGTTAGTAGAAACACGGTTTCTCTGCAGTGGTGTTTCTTCAGACTGAAGTGCACGCCGCCTGTTTCGGATTCAACACATACCTGTTGTGACTATGTTCTCCCCGTGACGCCAGAGGTCAGCTCGAAGTCGCCTTCGACACAGACTTGTTTCGCGCCGTTTAGTCTGTGGCTTTCCTTTGGCGAACTCACGTACATTTGGAAAACCCTTCTAGCGTCGTGACCCATGGTGTCCATTGAGCGAAGCCCTCCATACCACGTTGTTCCACGAGGAAGGCCTATTCGGGCTTTTCCTCTGCTTCCTTTCATACTTGGCGAAAAGCCGCTTCGATCCTTCGGAAGGGAGAAGGGAGTCGAAGGACCGCTCCTCCGCAGCATTGCTTTTGAGACCTAAGTGTAGAGCTCGTTCCTTACGCTTCCTCCGATTTCCAGACACACACCTCTCTAGGGGACAACTTGTTCGTTGGTGGTCACATTCGACGCACATTTTTCCTCACAATTCCGCGGATGGCATTTTCCTGACGCTTTCACACGAAGTCCTGAAAACGCTTGTCTCTCCCTGAAACAAGATCTGAGTTGAGAGAAGCTTGAGACACAACTCCTTTCTCAAACAGTGGAATATGGCACAGTAGTTGTGCCTTCACTTTTAACGGTGGAAAGTTCTTCCATCTCTTCCCTGTAGGTGGTAGTGGAAAGACTGTTTCCCTACACTTTTCGTTTCTTGAGAGGCGAGTGTAAGACACTTACCTTCTATAGCAACACACACATACCTCCAAAGGCTTCTTTCTTCAAGAACCCAGATGTTAGCACGAAAGCCTGATGGACATGGCCTCGTTTCTCAGAATTCAGTGTAAGGCTACTACCACTGAGGCTAGCCCGCGTACATTGGAAGACCCATCCACCTCCACGACACAGGACTTAATGGAGAGAAACCCTCCGCCCAACGTGTTCCTCCCTGGACGGTATCACGCGTTCCATCTCTTTCCTTTCACACCCGGTTTAACAAGCCGCTTCCATCCTTACGAAAAGAGACGGTAGTCGAAGGACGCCAACCCTCGAGATTTGTTCTTAGAGGGAAACAGGCGTATGCCATCTTCCTTGTGCTTCCGCACATCATACATTTCCATACACATCTTTCTTCATGTCACGACGGTAGGCACATTCGAAACGGAGAGCTAAGTCTAGTCTATGTCCCTTACGCCTTCACACCCAATACGGAAAACACTTTCCTCTTTCCTGAAACGATATGATAGTTGAGGGAAGCCTTCTTCACAAGTGGTTTCTCAAGCACCGTCCGTCACAGGGCACATTCTAGATGCTTTCACCATTTCATGCTAAGTGCTTCTCACCCTTACGTGTATGGCTTTCCTGACGGATTTCCTTCTCACCCTTGAAGCCGTGACCTTTTCCATCTGCTCTCTCATACTCTTGGAAACACTTCCCACGGAACAGGATTTGAATTGGGACAGACATTCTACACTAATTACTTCTGTAGCACAGGCATGTGGCACATTCCTTGCGATTTCACCCTTACATGGGAAAAGTCTACCATGTTCAGGGAAGATGTTAGTGAGTAGTTCGTTTCTCGGCAGGGGTGTTTCTTCAGACTGAAGAGTACTTCCTTTGTTTAGGATTCAACACGTACATTTTGTGACTCTGGATTCCTCGGGAACCCAGATGGAAGCTCGAAGTCGCGTTTGACACAGACTTGGTTCGCAGAGATTAGTGTATGCCTTTCCTTGGGCGAAGTCACATCCTTTTGAAAACCCTTCTATCTTCGTGACACGTGGTGTTCGTTGAGGAAAGCCCCCCCAGAAGAAGTTGTTCCGCGAGTATGGTGTATCACTCTTCCTTCCCCTCCGTTTTCTTTCGCACTTTGCTTCAAGCCGCTTCGTCCCTCAGCAAAGCCGATGGCAGTCGAAGGACCGCCCCTCCACAGCAGCGTTGTTTCTTAGACTTAAGTGTATAGCACGTCCCTTACGCTTCCTCCCCTTTCCAGACACACACCTCTCTAGGGGACAACTAGTGTGTTGGTTGTCCCATTCGACCCCCATTTTTCTTCACAAATCAGCGTGTGGCATCTTCCTTGCGCTTTCAAACAAAGTACTGACAACGCTTCTATCTTCCCGAAACAAGATCTGAGTTGGGAGAAGCTTTCGACCCAAGTTCGTTCTCAAGCAGTGGTATATGGCACAGTAGTTGTGCCTTCGCTTTTAACGTTGGAAATTTCCTGCGTCTTCTTCCCTGTAGATGGCAGTGGAAAGACTATTTCTCTCTACCGCTTTGTTCCTTGAGAGGTGAGTGTAAGACACTTACACATATATCTCAAAAGGCGTCATGCTTCCCGCACCGAGAGGTGAGCACGAAATCGTGTTGGACGTGGCCTTGTTTCTCTGAGTTCAGTGGAAGGCGCTGCTGAGGCTAGCTCACGTACCTTTGAAGGCCCTTCCAACTTCATGACACAAGACTTTCGTGGAGAGGGACCCTCCACACACCGTGTTCCTCACTGTAGTGTATCGCGCTTTCCGTCTCTTTTCTCTCGCCCTAAGCTTTAACAAGGTGCTTCCATCCGTACGGAAAGGGCTGGTCGTCGACGGACGGCAACCCTCTAGATTTGTTCTTAGAGTCAAACACCCGTAGGCAAGCCTCCTTACGCTTCCTCACATCATACCTCTCCATACTCATCCTTCTTCATGGAACGAACAGTAGACACATTCGAAACGGACGGCCGACTCTAGGGTACGTCCCTCATGCCTCCACACCCACGACGGAAAACACTTTTATCTTCCTGAAACAATATGATAGCTGAGGGCAGACTTCTTCACAAGGGGTTCGTCAAGCACCGTCACAGGGCACGGCACCTTCTTTATGCCTTCACACGTTCATGCCAGAAGGCCGCTCATACGCAGGTGGTGTATGGCTTTCCAGGACTTCCTTCTCACACTTAAAGGCATGACCTGTTCCCTCTGCTGTCTCTCATACTCTTTGAAAACGTTCCTCGCGGAACAAGATTGGAATGGCGAGGGACCATCTACCCTAAGTATGTCTGTGCCACAGGCACGGGGCACATTCCTCGCGCTGCCACACTTACGTTGGAATAGACGAGCATTTTCAGGGAAGGTGTTAGTAGAAACACGGTTTCTCTGCAGTGGTGTTTCTTCAGACTGAAGTGCACGCCGCCTGTTTCGGATTCAACACATACCTGTTGTGACTATGTTCTCCCCGTGACGCCAGAGGTCAGCTCGAAGTCGCCTTCGACACAGACTTGTTTCGCGCCGTTTAGTCTGTGGCTTTCCTTTGGCGAACTCACGTACATTTGGAAAACCCTTCTAGCGTCGTGACCCATGGTGTCCATTGAGCGAAGCCCTCCGTACCACGTTCTTCCACGAGGAAGGCCTATCGGGCTTTTCCTCTGCTTCCTTTCATACTTGGCGTAAAGCCGCTTCGATCCTTCGGAAGGGAGAAGGGAGTCGAAGGACCGCTCCTCCGCAGCATTGCTTTTGAGACCTAAGTGTAGAGCTCGTTCCTTACGCTTCCTCCGATTTCCAGACACACACCTCTCTAGGGGACAACTTGTTCGTTGGTGGTCACATTCGACGCACATTTTTCCTCACAATTCCGCGGATGGCATTTTCCTGACGCTTTCACACGAAGTCCTGAAAACGCTTGTCTCTCCCTGAAACAAGATCTGAGTTGAGAGAAGCTTGAGACACAACTCCTTTCTCAAACAGTGGAATATGGCACAGTAGTTGTGCCTTCACTTTTAACGGTGGAAAGTTCTTCCATCTCTTCCCTGTAGGTGGTAGTGGAAAGACTGTTTCCCTACACTTTTCGTTTCTTGAGAGGTGAGTGTAAGACACTTACCTTCTATAGCAACACACACATACCTCCAAAGGCTTCTTTCTTCAAGAACCCAGATGTTAGCACGAAAGCCTGATGGACATGGCCTCGTTTCTCAGAATTCAGTGTAAGGCTACTACCACTGAGGCTAGCCCGCGTACATTGGAAGACCCATCCACCTCCACGACACAGGACTTAATGGAGAGAAACCCTCCGCCCAACGTGTTCCTCCCTGGACGGTATCGCGCGTTCCATCTCTTTCCTTTCACACCCGGTTTAACAAGCCGCTTCCATCCTTACGAAAAGAGACGGTAGTCGAAGGACGCCAACCCTCGAGATTTGTTCTTAGAGGGAAACAGGCGTATGCCATCTTCCTTGTGCTTCCGCACATCATACATTTCCATACACATCTTTCTTCATGTCACGACGGTAGGCACATTCGAAACGGAGAGCTAAGTCTAGTCTATGTCCCTTACGCCTTCACACCCAATACGGAAAACACTTTCCTCTTTCCTGAAACGATATGATAGTTGAGGGAAGCCTTCTTCACAAGTGGTTTCTCAAGCACCGTCCGTCACAGGGCACATTCTAGATGCTTTCACCATTTCATGCTAAGTGCTTCTCACCCTTACGTGTATGGCTTTCCTGACGGATTTCCTTCTCACCCTTGAAGCCGTGACCTTTTCCATCTGCTCTCTCATACTCTTGGAAACACTTCCCACGGAACAGGATTTGAATTGCGACAGACATTCTACACTAATTACTTCTGTAGCACAGGCATGGGGCACATTCCTTGCGATTTCACCCTTACATGGGAAAAGTCTACCATGTTCAGGGAAGATGTTAGTGAGTAGTTCGTTTCTCGGCAGGGGTGTTTCTTCAGACTGAAGAGTACTTCCTTTGTTTAGGATTCAACACGTACATTTTGTGACTCTGGATTCCTCGGGAACCCAGATGGAAGCTCGAAGTCGCGTTTGACACAGACTTGGTTCGCAGAGATTAGTGTATGCCTTTCCTTGGGCGAAGTCACATCCTTTTGAAAACCCTTCTATCTTCGTGACACATGGTGTTCGTTGAGGAAAGCCCCCCCAGAAGAAGTTGTTCCGCGAGTATGGTGTATCACTCTTCCTTCCCCTCCGTTTTCTTTCGCACTTTGCTTCAAGCCGCTTCGTCCCTCAGCAAAGCCGATGGCAGTCGAAGGACCGCCCCTCCACAGCAGCGTTGTTTCTTAGACTTAAGTGTATAGCACGTCCCTTACGCTTCCTCCCCTTTCCAGACACACACCTCTCTAGGGGACAACTAGTGTGTTGGTTGTCCCATTCGACCCCCATTTTTCTTCACAAATCAGCGTGTGGCATCTTCCTTGCGCTTTCAAACAAAGTACTGACAACGCTTCTATCTTCCCGAAACAAGATCTGAGTTGGGAGAAGCTTTCGACCCAAGTTCGTTCTCAAGCAGTGGTATATGGCACAGTAGTTGTGCCTTCGCTTTTAACGTTGGAAATTTCCTGCGTCTTCTTCCCTGTAGATGGCAGTGGAAAGACTATTTCTCTCTACCGCTTTGTTCCTTGAGAGGTGAGTGTAAGACACTTACACATATATCTCAAAAGGCGTCATGCTTCCCGCACCGAGAGGTGAGCACGAAATCGTGTTGGACGTGGCCTTGTTTCTCTGAGTTCAGTGGAAGGCGCTGCTGAGGCTAGCTCACGTACCTTTGAAGGCCCTTCCAACTTCATGACACAAGACTTTCGTGGAGAGGGACCCTCCACACACCGTGTTCCTCACTGTAGTGTATCGCGCTTTCCGTCTCTTTTCTCTCGCCCTAAGCTTTAACAAGGTGCTTCCATCCGTACGGAAAGGGCTGGTCGTCGACGGACGGCAACCCTCTAGATTTGTTCTTAGAGTCAAACACCCGTAGGCAAGCCTCCTTACGCTTCCTCACATCATACCTCTCCATACTCATCCTTCTTCATGGAACGAACAGTAGACACATTCGAAACGGACGGCCGACTCTAGGGTACGTCCCTCATGCCTCCACACCCACGACGGAAAACACTTTTATCTTCCTGAAACAATATGATAGCTGAGGGCAGACTTCTTCACAAGGGGTTCGTCAAGCACCGTCACAGGGCACGGCACCTTCTTTATGCCTTCACACGTTCATGCCAGAAGGCCGCTCATACGCAGGTGGTGTATGGCTTTCCAGGACTTCCTTCTCACACTTAAAGGCATGACCTGTTCCCTCTGCTGTCTCTCATACTCTTTGAAAACGTTCCTCGCGGAACAAGATTGGAATGGCGAGGGACCATCTACCCTAAGTATGTCTGTGCCACAGGCACGGGGCACATTCCTCGCGCTGCCACACTTACGTTGGAATAGACGAGCATTTTCAGGGAAGGTGTTAGTAGAAACACGGTTTCTCTGCAGTGGTGTTTCTTCAGACTGAAGTGCACGCCGCCTGTTTCGGATTCAACACATACCTGTTGTGACTATGTTCTCCCCGTGACGCCAGAGGTCAGCTCGAAGTCGCCTTCGACACAGACTTGTTTCGCGCCGTTTAGTCTGTGGCTTTCCTTTGGCGAACTCACGTACATTTGGAAAACCCTTCTAGCGTCGTGACCCATGGTGTCCATTGAGCGAAGCCCTCCGTACCACGTTCTTCCACGAGGAAGGCCTATCGGGCTTTTCCTCTGCTTCCTTTCATACTTGGCGTAAAGCCGCTTCGATCCTTCGGAAGGGAGAAGGGAGTCGAAGGACCGCTCCTCCGCAGCATTGCTTTTGAGACCTAAGTGTAGAGCTCGTTCCTTACGCTTCCTCCGATTTCCAGACACACACCTCTCTAGGGGACAACTTGTTCGTTGGTGGTCACATTCGACGCACATTTTTCCTCACAATTCCGCGGATGGCATTTTCCTGACGCTTTCACACGAAGTCCTGAAAACGCTTGTCTCTCCCTGAAACAAGATCTGAGTTGAGAGAAGCTTGAGACACAACTCCTTTCTCAAACAGTGGAATATGGCACAGTAGTTGTGCCTTCACTTTTAACGGTGGAAAGTTCTTCCATCTCTTCCCTGTAGGTGGTAGTGGAAAGACTGTTTCCCTACACTTTTCGTTTCTTGAGAGGTGAGTGTAAGACACTTACCTTCTATAGCAACACACACATACCTCCAAAGGCTTCTTTCTTCAAGAACCCAGATGTTAGCACGAAAGCCTGATGGACATGGCCTCGTTTCTCAGAATTCAGTGTAAGGCTACTACCACTGAGGCTAGCCCGCGTACATTGGAAGACCCATCCACCTCCACGACACAGGACTTAATGGAGAGAAACCCTCCGCCCAACGTGTTCCTCCCTGGACGGTATCGCGCGTTCCATCTCTTTCCTTTCACACCCGGTTTAACAAGCCGCTTCCATCCTTACGAAAAGAGACGGTAGTCGAAGGACGCCAACCCTCGAGATTTGTTCTTAGAGGGAAACAGGCGTATGCCATCTTCCTTGTGCTTCCGCACATCATACATTTCCATACACATCTTTCTTCATGTCACGACGGTAGGCACATTCGAAACGGAGAGCTAAGTCTAGTCTATGTCCCTTACGCCTTCACACCCAATACGGAAAACACTTTCCTCTTTCCTGAAACGATATGATAGTTGAGGGAAGCCTTCTTCACAAGTGGTTTCTCAAGCACCGTCCGTCACAGGGCACATTCTAGATGCTTTCACCATTTCATGCTAAGTGCTTCTCACCCTTACGTGTATGGCTTTCCTGACGGATTTCCTTCTCACCCTTGAAGCCGTGACCTTTTCCATCTGCTCTCTCATACTCTTGGAAACACTTCCCACGGAACAGGATTTGAATTGCGACAGACATTCTACACTAATTACTTCTGTAGCACAGGCATGGGGCACATTCCTTGCGATTTCACCCTTACATGGGAAAAGTCTACCATGTTCAGGGAAGATGTTAGTGAGTAGTTCGTTTCTCGGCAGGGGTGTTTCTTCAGACTGAAGAGTACTTCCTTTGTTTAGGATTCAACACGTACATTTTGTGACTCTGGATTCCTCGGGAACCCAGATGGAAGCTCGAAGTCGCGTTTGACACAGACTTGGTTCGCAGAGATTAGTGTATGCCTTTCCTTGGGCGAAGTCACATCCTTTTGAAAACCCTTCTATCTTCGTGACACATGGTGTTCGTTGAGGAAAGCCCCCCCAGAAGAAGTTGTTCCGCGAGTATGGTGTATCACTCTTCCTTCCCCTCCGTTTTCTTTCGCACTTTGCTTCAAGCCGCTTCGTCCCTCAGCAAAGCCGATGGCAGTCGAAGGACCGCCCCTCCACAGCAGCGTTGTTTCTTAGACTTAAGTGTATAGCACGTCCCTTACGCTTCCTCCCCTTTCCAGACACACACCTCTCTAGGGGACAACTAGTGTGTTGGTTGTCCCATTCGACCCCCATTTTTCTTCACAAATCAGCGTGTGGCATCTTCCTTGCGCTTTCAAACAAAGTACTGACAACGCTTCTATCTTCCCGAAACAAGATCTGAGTTGGGAGAAGCTTTCGACCCAAGTTCGTTCTCAAGCAGTGGTATATGGCACAGTAGTTGTGCCTTCGCTTTTAACGTTGGAAATTTCCTGCGTCTTCTTCCCTGTAGATGGCAGTGGAAAGACTATTTCTCTCTACCGCTTTGTTCCTTGAGAGGTGAGTGTAAGACACTTACACATATATCTCAAAAGGCGTCATGCTTCCCGCACCGAGAGGTGAGCACGAAATCGTGTTGGACGTGGCCTTGTTTCTCTGAGTTCAGTGGAAGGCGCTGCTGAGGCTAGCTCACGTACCTTTGAAGGCCCTTCCAACTTCATGACACAAGACTTTCGTGGAGAGGGACCCTCCACACACCGTGTTCCTCACTGTAGTGTATCGCGCTTTCCGTCTCTTTTCTCTCGCCCTAAGCTTTAACAAGGTGCTTCCATCCGTACGGAAAGGGCTGGTCGTCGACGGACGGCAACCCTCTAGATTTGTTCTTAGAGTCAAACACCCGTAGGCAAGCCTCCTTACGCTTCCTCACATCATACCTCTCCATACTCATCCTTCTTCATGGAACGAACAGTAGACACATTCGAAACGGACGGCCGACTCTAGGGTACGTCCCTCATGCCTCCACACCCACGACGGAAAACACTTTTATCTTCCTGAAACAATATGATAGCTGAGGGCAGACTTCTTCACAAGGGGTTCGTCAAGCACCGTCACAGGGCACGGCACCTTCTTTATGCCTTCACACGTTCATGCCAGAAGGCCGCTCATACGCAGGTGGTGTATGGCTTTCCAGGACTTCCTTCTCACACTTAAAGGCATGACCTGTTCCCTCTGCTGTCTCTCATACTCTTTGAAAACGTTCCTCGCGGAACAAGATTGGAATGGCGAGGGACCATCTACCCTAAGTATGTCTGTGCCACAGGCACGGGGCACATTCCTCGCGCTGCCACACTTACGTTGGAATAGACGAGCATTTTCAGGGAAGGTGTTAGTAGAAACACGGTTTCTCTGCAGTGGTGTTTCTTCAGACTGAAGTGCACGCCGCCTGTTTCGGATTCAACACATACCTGTTGTGACTATGTTCTCCCCGTGACGCCAGAGGTCAGCTCGAAGTCGCCTTCGACACAGACTTGTTTCGCGCCGTTTAGTCTGTGGCTTTCCTTTGGCGAACTCACGTACATTTGGAAAACCCTTCTAGCGTCGTGACCCATGGTGTCCATTGAGCGAAGCCCTCCGTACCACGTTGTTCCACGAGGAAGGCCTATCGGGCTTTTCCTCTGCTTCCTTTCATACTTGGCGTAAAGCCGCTTCGATCCTTCGGAAGGGAGAAGGGAGTCGAAGGACCGCTCCTCCGCAGCATTGTTTTTGAGACCTAAGTGTAGAGCTCGTTCCTTACGCTTCCTCCGATTTCCAGACACACACCTCTCTAGGGGACAACTTGTTCGTTGGTGGTCACATTCGACGCACATTTTTCCTCACAATTCCGCGGATGGCATTTTCCTGACGCTTTCACACGAAGTCCTGAAAACGCTTGTCTCTCCCTGAAACAAGATCTGAGTTGAGAGAAGCTTGAGACACAACTCCTTTCTCAAACAGTGGAATATGGCCCAGTAGTTGTGCCTTCACTTTTAACGGTGGAAAGTTCTTCCATCTCTTCCCTGTAGGGGGTAGTGGAAAGACTGTTTCCCTACACTTTTCGTTTCTTGAGAGGTGAGTGTAAGACACTTACCTTCTATAGCAACACACACATACCTCCAAAGGCTTCTTTCTTCAAGAACCCAGATGTTAGCGCGAAAGCCTGATGGACATGGCCTCGTTTCTCAGAATTCCGTGTAAGGCTACTACCACTGAGGCTAGCCCGCGTACATTGGAGGACCCATCCACCTCCACGACACAGGACTTAATGGAGAGAAACCCTCCGCCCAACGTGTTCCTCCCTGGACGGTATCGCGCGTTCCATCTCTTTCCTTTCACACCCGGTTTAACAAGCCGCTTCCATCCTTACGAAAAGAGACGGTAGTCGAAGGACGCCAACCCTCGGGATTTGTTCTTAGAGGGAAACAGGCGTATGCCATCTTCCTTGTGCTTCCGCACATCATACATTTCCATACACATCTTTCTTCATGTCACGACGGTAGGCACATTCGAAACGGAGAGCTAAGTCTAGTCTATGTCCCTTACGCCTTCACACCCAATACGGAAAACACTTTCCTCTTTCCTGAAACGATATGATAGTTGAGGGAAGCCTTCTTCACAAGTGGTTTCTCAAGCACCGTCCGTCACAGGGCACATTCTAGATGCTTTCACCATTTCATGCTAAGTGCTTCTCACCCTTACGTGTATGGCTTTCCTGACGGATTTCCTTCTCACCCTTGAAACCGTGACCTTTTCCATCTGCTCTCTCATACTCTTGGAAACACTTCCCACGGAACAGGATTTGAATTGCGACAGACATTCTACACTAATTACTTCTGTAGCACAGGCATGGGGCACATTCCTTGCGATTTCACCCTTACATGGGAAAAGTCTACCATGTTCATGGAAGATGTTAGTGAGTAGTTCGTTTCTCGGCAGGGGTGTTTCTTCAGACTGAAGAGTACTTCCTTTGTTTAGGATTCAACACGTACATTTTGTGACTCTGGATTCCTCGGGAACCCAGATGGAAGCTCGAAGTCGCGTTTGACACAGACTTGGTTCGCAGAGATTAGTGTATGCCTTTCCTTGGGCGAAGTCACATCCTTTTGAAAACCCTTCTATCTTCGTGACACGTGGTGTTCGTTGAGGAAAGCCCCCCCAGAAGAAGTTGTTCCGCGAGTATGGTGTATCACTCTTCCTTCCCCTCCGTTTTCTTTCGCACTTTGCTTCAAGCCGCTTCGTCCCTCAGCAAAGCCGATGGCAGTCGAAGGACCGCCCCTCCACAGCAGCGTTGTTTCTTAGACTTAAGTGTATAGCACGTCCCTTACGCTTCCTCCCCTTTCCAGACACACACCTCTCTAGGGGACAACTAGTGTGTTGGTTGTCCCATTCGACCCCCATTTTTCTTCACAAATCAGCGTGTGGCATCTTCCTTGCGCTTTCAAACAAAGTACTGACAACGCTTCTATCTTCCCGAAACAAGATCTGAGTTGGGAGAAGCTTTCGACCCAAGTTCGTTCTCAAGCAGTGGTATATGGCACAGTAGTTGTGCCTTCGCTTTTAACGTTGGAAATTTCCTGCGTCTTCTTCCCTGTAGATGGCAGTGGAAAGACTATTTCTCTCTACCGCTTTGTTCCTTGAGAGGTGAGTGTAAGACACTTACACATATATCTCAAAAGGCGTCATGCTTCCCGCACCGAGAGGTGAGCACGAAATCGTGTTGGACGTGGCCTTGTTTCTCTGAGTTCAGTGGAAGGCGCTGCTGAGGCTAGCTCACGTACCTTTGAAGGCCCTTCCAACTTCATGACACAAGACTTTCGTGGAGAGGGACCCTCCACACACCGTGTTCCTCACTGTAGTGTATCGCGCTTTCCGTCTCTTTTCTCTCGCCCTAAGCTTTAACAAGGTGCTTCCATCCGTACGGAAAGGGCTGGTCGTCGACGGACGGCAACCCTCTAGATTTGTTCTTAGAGTCAAACACCCGTAGGCAAGCCTCCTTACGCTTCCTCACATCATACCTCTCCATACTCATCCTTCTTCATGGAACGAACAGTAGACACATTCGAAACGGACGGCCGACTCTAGGGTACGTCCCTCATGCCTCCACACCCACGACGGAAAACACTTTTATCTTCCTGAAACAATATGATAGCTGAGGGCAGACTTCTTCACAAGGGGTTCGTCAAGCACCGTCACAGGGCACGGCACCTTCTTTATGCCTTCACACGTTCATGCCAGAAGGCCGCTCATACGCAGGTGGTGTATGGCTTTCCAGGACTTCCTTCTCACACTTAAAGGCATGACCTGTTCCCTCTGCTGTCTCTCATACTCTTTGAAAACGTTCCTCGCGGAACAAGATTGGAATGGCGAGGGACCATCTACCCTAAGTATGTCTGTGCCACAGGCACGGGGCACATTCCTCGCGCTGCCACACTTACGTTGGAATAGACGAGCATTTTCAGGGAAGGTGTTAGTAGAAACACGGTTTCTCTGCAGTGGTGTTTCTTCAGACTGAAGTGCACGCCGCCTGTTTCGGATTCAACACATACCTGTTGTGACTATGTTCTCCCCGTGACGCCAGAGGTCAGCTCGAAGTCGCCTTCGACACAGACTTGTTTCGCGCCGTTTAGTCTGTGGCTTTCCTTTGGCGAACTCACGTACATTTGGAAAACCCTTCTAGCGTCGTGACCCATGGTGTCCATTGAGCGAAGCCCTCCATACCACGTTGTTCCACGAGGAAGGCCTATTCGGGCTTTTCCTCTGCTTCCTTTCATACTTGGCGAAAAGCCGCTTCGATCCTTCGGAAGGGAGAAGGGAGTCGAAGGACCGCTCCTCCGCAGCATTTCTTTTGAGACCTAAGTGTAGAGCTCGTTCCTTACGCTTCCTCCGATTTCCAGACACACACCTCTCTAGGGGACAACTTGTTCGTTGGTGGTCACATTCGACGCACATTTTTCCTCACAATTCCGCGGATGGCATTTTCCTGACGCTTTCACACGAAGTCCTGAAAACGCTTGTCTCTCCCTGAAACAAGATCTGAGTTGAGAGAAGCTTGAGACACAACTCCTTTCTCAAACAGTGGAATATGGCACAGTAGTTGTGCCTTCACTTTTAACGGTGGAAAGTTCTTCCATCTCTTCCCTGTAGGTGGTAGTGGAAAGACTGTTTCCCTACACTTTTCGTTTCTTGAGAGGCGAGTGTAAGACACTTACCTTCTATAGCAACACACACATACCTCCAAAGGCTTCTTTCTTCAAGAACCCAGATGTTAGCACGAAAGCCTGATGGACATGGCCTCGTTTCTCAGAATTCAGTGTAAGGCTACTACCACTGAGGCTAGCCCGCGTACATTGGAAGACCCATCCACCTCCACGACACAGGACTTAATGGAGAGAAACCCTCCGCCCAACGTGTTCCTCCCTGGACGGTATCACGCGTTCCATCTCTTTCCTTTCACACCCGGTTTAACAAGCCGCTTCCATCCTTACGAAAAGAGACGGTAGTCGAAGGACGCCAACCCTCGAGATTTGTTCTTAGAGGGAAACAGGCGTATGCCATCTTCCTTGTGCTTCCGCACATCATACATTTCCATACACATCTTTCTTCATGTCACGACGGTAGGCACATTCGAAACGGAGAGCTAAGTCTAGTCTATGTCCCTTACGCCTTCACACCCAATACGGAAAACACTTTCCTCTTTCCTGAAACGATATGATAGTTGAGGGAAGCCTTCTTCACAAGTGGTTTCTCAAGCACCGTCCGTCACAGGGCACATTCTAGATGCTTTCACCATTTCATGCTAAGTGCTTCTCACCCTTACGTGTATGGCTTTCCTGACGGATTTCCTTCTCACCCTTGAAGCCGTGACCTTTTCCATCTGCTCTCTCATACTCTTGGAAACACTTCCCACGGAACAGGATTTGAATTGCGACAGACATTCTACACTAATTACTTCTGTAGCACAGGCATGGGGCACATTCCTTGCGATTTCACCCTTACATGGGAAAAGTCTACCATGTTCAGGGAAGATGTTAGTGAGTAGTTCGTTTCTCGGCAGGGGTGTTTCTTCAGACTGAAGAGTACTTCCTTTGTTTAGGATTCAACACGTACATTTTGTGACTCTGGATTCCTCGGGAACCCAGATGGAAGCTCGAAGTCGCGTTTGACACAGACTTGGTTCGCAGAGATTAGTGTATGCCTTTCCTTGGGCGAAGTCACATCCTTTTGAAAACCCTTCTATCTTCGTGACACGTGGTGTTCGTTGAGGAAAGCCCCCCCAGAAGAAGTTGTTCCGCGAGTATGGTGTATCACTCTTCCTTCCCCTCCGTTTTCTTTCGCACTTTGCTTCAAGCCGCTTCGTCCCTCAGCAAAGCCGATGGCAGTCGAAGGACCGCCCCTCCACAGCAGCGTTGTTTCTTAGACTTAAGTGTATAGCACGTCCCTTACGCTTCCTCCCCTTTCCAGACACACACCTCTCTAGGGGACAACTAGTGTGTTGGTTGTCCCATTCGACCCCCATTTTTCTTCACAAATCAGCGTGTGGCATCTTCCTTGCGCTTTCAAACAAAGTACTGACAACGCTTCTATCTTCCCGAAACAAGATCTGAGTTGGGAGAAGCTTTCGACCCAAGTTCGTTCTCAAGCAGTGGTATATGGCACAGTAGTTGTGCCTTCGCTTTTAACGTTGGAAATTTCCTGCGTCTTCTTCCCTGTAGATGGCAGTGGAAAGACTATTTCTCTCTACCGCTTTGTTCCTTGAGAGGTGAGTGTAAGACACTTACACATATATCTCAAAAGGCGTCATGCTTCCCGCACCGAGAGGTGAGCACGAAATCGTGTTGGACGTGGCCTTGTTTCTCTGAGTTCAGTGGAAGGCGCTGCTGAGGCTAGCTCACGTACCTTTGAAGGCCCTTCCAACTTCATGACACAAGACTTTCGTGGAGAGGGACCCTCCACACACCGTGTTCCTCACTGTAGTGTATCGCGCTTTCCGTCTCTTTTCTCTCGCCCTAAGCTTTAACAAGGTGCTTCCATCCGTACGGAAAGGGCTGGTCGTCGACGGACGGCAACCCTCTAGATTTGTTCTTAGAGTCAAACACCCGTAGGCAAGCCTCCTTACGCTTCCTCACATCATACCTCTCCATACTCATCCTTCTTCATGGAACGAACAGTAGACACATTCGAAACGGACGGCCGACTCTAGGGTACGTCCCTCATGCCTCCACACCCACGACGGAAAACACTTTTATCTTCCTGAAACAATATGATAGCTGAGGGCAGACTTCTTCACAAGGGGTTCGTCAAGCACCGTCACAGGGCACGGCACCTTCTTTATGCCTTCACACGTTCATGCCAGAAGGCCGCTCATACGCAGGTGGTGTATGGCTTTCCAGGACTTCCTTCTCACACTTAAAGGCATGACCTGTTCCCTCTGCTGTCTCTCATACTCTTTGAAAACGTTCCTCGCGGAACAAGATTGGAATGGCGAGGGACCATCTACCCTAAGTATGTCTGTGCCACAGGCACGGGGCACATTCCTCGCGCTGCCACACTTACGTTGGAATAGACGAGCATTTTCAGGGAAGGTGTTAGTAGAAACACGGTTTCTCTGCAGTGGTGTTTCTTCAGACTGAAGTGCACGCCGCCTGTTTCGGATTCAACACATACCTGTTGTGACTATGTTCTCCCCGTGACGCCAGAGGTCAGCTCGAAGTCGCCTTCGACACAGACTTGTTTCGCGCCGTTTAGTCTGTGGCTTTCCTTTGGCGAACTCACGTACATTTGGAAAACCCTTCTAGCGTCGTGACCCATGGTGTCCATTGAGCGAAGCCCTCCGTACCACGTTCTTCCACGAGGAAGGCCTATCGGGCTTTTCCTCTGCTTCCTTTCATACTTGGCGTAAAGCCGCTTCGATCCTTCGGAAGGGAGAAGGGAGTCGAAGGACCGCTCCTCCGCAGCATTGCTTTTGAGACCTAAGTGTAGAGCTCGTTCCTTACGCTTCCTCCGATTTCCAGACACACACCTCTCTAGGGGACAACTTGTTCGTTGGTGGTCACATTCGACGCACATTTTTCCTCACAATTCCGCGGATGGCATTTTCCTGACGCTTTCACACGAAGTCCTGAAAACGCTTGTCTCTCCCTGAAACAAGATCTGAGTTGAGAGAAGCTTGAGACACAACTCCTTTCTCAAACAGTGGAATATGGCACAGTAGTTGTGCCTTCACTTTTAACGGTGGAAAGTTCTTCCATCTCTTCCCTGTAGGTGGTAGTGGAAAGACTGTTTCCCTACACTTTTCGTTTCTTGAGAGGTGAGTGTAAGACACTTACCTTCTATAGCAACACACACATACCTCCAAAGGCTTCTTTCTTCAAGAACCCAGATGTTAGCACGAAAGCCTGATGGACATGGCCTCGTTTCTCAGAATTCAGTGTAAGGCTACTACCACTGAGGCTAGCCCGCGTACATTGGAAGACCCATCCACCTCCACGACACAGGACTTAATGGAGAGAAACCCTCCGCCCAACGTGTTCCTCCCTGGACGGTATCGCGCGTTCCATCTCTTTCCTTTCACACCCGGTTTAACAAGCCGCTTCCATCCTTACGAAAAGAGACGGTAGTCGAAGGACGCCAACCCTCGAGATTTGTTCTTAGAGGGAAACAGGCGTATGCCATCTTCCTTGTGCTTCCGCACATCATACATTTCCATACACATCTTTCTTCATGTCACGACGGTAGGCACATTCGAAACGGAGAGCTAAGTCTAGTCTATGTCCCTTACGCCTTCACACCCAATACGGAAAACACTTTCCTCTTTCCTGAAACGATATGATAGTTGAGGGAAGCCTTCTTCACAAGTGGTTTCTCAAGCACCGTCCGTCACAGGGCACATTCTAGATGCTTTCACCATTTCATGCTAAGTGTTTCTCACCCTTACGTGTATGGCTTTCCTGACGGATTTCCTTCTCACCCTTGAAGCCGTGACCTTTTCCATCTGCTCTCTCATACTCTTGGAAACACTTCCCACGGAACAGGATTTGAATTGCGACAGACATTCTACACTAATTACTTCTGTAGCACAGGCATGGGGCACATTCCTTGCGATTTCACCCTTACATGGGAAAAGTCTACCATGTTCAGGGAAGATGTTAGTGAGTAGTTCGTTTCTCGGCAGGGGTGTTCCTTCAGACTGAAGAGTACTTCCTTTGTTTAGGATTCAACACGTACATTTTGTGACTCTGGATTCCTCGGGAACCCAGATGGAAGCTCGAAGTCGCGTTTGACACAGACTTGGTTCGCAGAGATTAGTGTATGCCTTTCCTTGGGCGAAGTCACATCCTTTTGAAAACCCTTCTATCTTCGTGACACATGGTGTTCGTTGAGGAAAGCCCCCCCAGAAGAAGTTGTTCCGCGAGTATGGTGTATCACTCTTCCTTCCCCTCCGTTTTCTTTCGCACTTTGCTTCAAGCCGCTTCGTCCCTCAGCAAAGCCGATGGCAGTCGAAGGACCGCCCCTCCACAGCAGCGTTGTTTCTTAGACTTAAGTGTATAGCACGTCCCTTACGCTTCCTCCCCTTTCCAGACACACACCTCTCTAGGGGACAACTAGTGTGTTGGTTGTCCCATTCGACCCCCATTTTTCTTCACAAATCAGCGTGTGGCATCTTCCTTGCGCTTTCAAACAAAGTACTGACAACGCTTCTATCTTCCCGAAACAAGATCTGAGTTGGGAGAAGCTTTCGACCCAAGTTCGTTCTCAAGCAGTGGTATATGGCACAGTAGTTGTGCCTTCGCTTTTAACGTTGGAAATTTCCTGCGTCTTCTTCCCTGTAGATGGCAGTGGAAAGACTATTTCTCTCTACCGCTTTGTTCCTTGAGAGGTGAGTGTAAGACACTTACACATATATCTCAAAAGGCGTCATGCTTCCCGCACCGAGAGGTGAGCACGAAATCGTGTTGGACGTGGCCTTGTTTCTCTGAGTTCAGTGGAAGGCGCTGCTGAGGCTAGCTCACGTACCTTTGAAGGCCCTTCCAACTTCATGACACAAGACTTTCGTGGAGAGGGACCCTCCACACACCGTGTTCCTCACTGTAGTGTATCGCGCTTTCCGTCTCTTTTCTCTCGCCCTAAGCTTTAACAAGGTGCTTCCATCCGTACGGAAAGGGCTGGTCGTCGACGGACGGCAACCCTCTAGATTTGTTCTTAGAGTCAAACACCCGTAGGCAAGCCTCCTTACGCTTCCTCACATCATACCTCTCCATACTCATCCTTCTTCATGGAACGAACAGTAGACACATTCGAAACGGACGGCCGACTCTAGGGTACGTCCCTCATGCCTCCACACCCACGACGGAAAACACTTTTATCTTCCTGAAACAATATGATAGCTGAGGGCAGACTTCTTCACAAGGGGTTCGTCAAGCACCGTCACAGGGCACGGCACCTTCTTTATGCCTTCACACGTTCATGCCAGAAGGCCGCTCATACGCAGGTGGTGTATGGCTTTCCAGGACTTCCTTCTCACACTTAAAGGCATGATCTGTTCCCTCTGCTGTCTCTCATACTCTTTGAAAACGTTCCTCGCGGAACAAGATTGGAATGGCGAGGGACCATCTACCCTAAGTATGTCTGTGCCACAGGCACGGGGCACATTCCTCGCGCTGCCACACTTACGTTGGAATAGACGAGCATTTTCAGGGAAGGTGTTAGTAGAAACACGGTTTCTCTGCAGTGGTGTTTCTTCAGACTGAAGTGCACGCCGCCTGTTTCGGATTCAACACATACCTGTTGTGACTATGTTCTCCCCGTGACGCCAGAGGTCAGCTCGAAGTCGCCTTCGACACAGACTTGTTTCGCGCCGTTTAGTCTGTGGCTTTCCTTTGGCGAACTCACGTACATTTGGAAAACCCTTCTAGCGTCGTGACCCATGGTGTCCATTGAGCGAAGCCCTCCATACCACGTTGTTCCACGAGGAAGGCCTATTCGGGCTTTTCCTCTGCTTCCTTTCATACTTGGCGAAAAGCCGCTTCGATCCTTCGGAAGGGAGAAGGGAGTCGAAGGACCGCTCCTCCGCAGCATTGCTTTTGAGACCTAAGTGTAGAGCTCGTTCCTTACGCTTCCTCCGATTTCCAGACACACACCTCTCTAGGGGACAACTTGTTCGTTGGTGGTCACATTCGACGCACATTTTTCCTCACAATTCCGCGGATGGCATTTTCCTGACGCTTTCACACGAAGTCCTGAAAACGCTTGTCTCTCCCTGAAACAAGATCTGAGTTGAGAGAAGCTTGAGACACAACTCCTTTCTCAAACAGTGGAATATGGCACAGTAGTTGTGCCTTCACTTTTAACGGTGGAAAGTTCTTCCATCTCTTCCCTGTAGGTGGTAGTGGAAAGACTGTTTCCCTACACTTTTCGTTTCTTGAGAGGCGAGTGTAAGACACTTACCTTCTATAGCAACACACACATACCTCCAAAGGCTTCTTTCTTCAAGAACCCAGATGTTAGCACGAAAGCCTGATGGACATGGCCTCGTTTCTCAGAATTCAGTGTAAGGCTACTACCACTGAGGCTAGCCCGCGTACATTGGAAGACCCATCCACCTCCACGACACAGGACTTAATGGAGAGAAACCCTCCGCCCAACGTGTTCCTCCCTGGACGGTATCACGCGTTCCATCTCTTTCCTTTCACACCCGGTTTAACAAGCCGCTTCCATCCTTACGAAAAGAGACGGTAGTCGAAGGACGCCAACCCTCGAGATTTGTTCTTAGAGGGAAACAGGCGTATGCCATCTTCCTTGTGCTTCCGCACATCATACATTTCCATACACATCTTTCTTCATGTCACGACGGTAGGCACATTCGAAACGGAGAGCTAAGTCTAGTCTATGTCCCTTACGCCTTCACACCCAATACGGAAAACACTTTCCTCTTTCCTGAAACGATATGATAGTTGAGGGAAGCCTTCTTCACAAGTGGTTTCTCAAGCACCGTCCGTCACAGGGCACATTCTAGATGCTTTCACCATTTCATGCTAAGTGCTTCTCACCCTTACGTGTATGGCTTTCCTGACGGATTTCCTTCTCACCCTTGAAGCCGTGACCTTTTCCATCTGCTCTCTCATACTCTTGGAAACACTTCCCACGGAACAGGATTTGAATTGGGACAGACATTCTACACTAATTACTTCTGTAGCACAGGCATGGGGCACATTCCTTGCGATTTCACCCTTACATGGGAAAAGTCTACCATGTTCAGGGAAGATGTTAGTGAGTAGTTCGTTTCTCGGCAGGGGTGTTTCTTCAGACTGAAGAGTACTTCCTTTGTTTAGGATTCAACACGTACATTTTGTGACTCTGGATTCCTCGGGAACCCAGATGGAAGCTCGAAGTCGCGTTTGACACAGACTTGGTTCGCAGAGATTAGTGTATGCCTTTCCTTGGGCGAAGTCACATCCTTTTGAAAACCCTTCTATCTTCGTGACACGTGGTGTTCGTTGAGGAAAGCCCCCCCAGAAGAAGTTGTTCCGCGAGTATGGTGTATCACTCTTCCTTCCCCTCCGTTTTCTTTCGCACTTTGCTTCAAGCCGCTTCGTCCCTCAGCAAAGCCGATGGCAGTCGAAGGACCGCCCCTCCACAGCAGCGTTGTTTCTTAGACTTAAGTGTATAGCACGTCCCTTACGCTTCCTCCCCTTTCCAGACACACACCTCTCTAGGGGACAACTAGTGTGTTGGTTGTCCCATTCGACCCCCATTTTTCTTCACAAATCAGCGTGTGGCATCTTCCTTGCGCTTTCAAACAAAGTACTGACAACGCTTCTATCTTCCCGAAACAAGATCTGAGTTGGGAGAAGCTTTCGACCCAAGTTCGTTCTCAAGCAGTGGTATATGGCACAGTAGTTGTGCCTTCGCTTTTAACGTTGGAAATTTCCTGCGTCTTCTTCCCTGTAGATGGCAGTGGAAAGACTATTTCTCTCTACCGCTTTGTTCCTTGAGAGGTGAGTGTAAGACACTTACACATATATCTCAAAAGGCGTCATGCTTCCCGCACCGAGAGGTGAGCACGAAATCGTGTTGGACGTGGCCTTGTTTCTCTGAGTTCAGTGGAAGGCGCTGCTGAGGCTAGCTCACGTACCTTTGAAGGCCCTTCCAACTTCATGACACAAGACTTTCGTGGAGAGGGACCCTCCACACACCGTGTTCCTCACTGTAGTGTATCGCGCTTTCCGTCTCTTTTCTCTCGCCCTAAGCTTTAACAAGGTGCTTCCATCCGTACGGAAAGGGCTGGTCGTCGACGGACGGCAACCCTCTAGATTTGTTCTTAGAGTCAAACACCCGTAGGCAAGCCTCCTTACGCTTCCTCACATCATACCTCTCCATACTCATCCTTCTTCATGGAACGAACAGTAGACACATTCGAAACGGACGGCCGACTCTAGGGTACGTCCCTCATGCCTCCACACCCACGACGGAAAACACTTTTATCTTCCTGAAACAATATGATAGCTGAGGGCAGACTTCTTCACAAGGGGTTCGTCAAGCACCGTCACAGGGCACGGCACCTTCTTTATGCCTTCACACGTTCATGCCAGAAGGCCGCTCATACGCAGGTGGTGTATGGCTTTCCAGGACTTCCTTCTCACACTTAAAGGCATGACCTGTTCCCTCTGCTGTCTCTCATACTCTTTGAAAACGTTCCTCGCGGAACAAGATTGGAATGGCGAGGGACCATCTACCCTAAGTATGTCTGTGCCACAGGCACGGGGCACATTCCTCGCGCTGCCACACTTACGTTGGAATAGACGAGCATTTTCAGGGAAGGTGTTAGTAGAAACACGGTTTCTCTGCAGTGGTGTTTCTTCAGACTGAAGTGCACGCCGCCTGTTTCGGATTCAACACATACCTGTTGTGACTATGTTCTCCCCGTGACGCCAGAGGTCAGCTCGAAGTCGCCTTCGACACAGACTTGTTTCGCGCCGTTTAGTCTGTGGCTTTCCTTTGGCGAACTCACGTACATTTGGAAAACCCTTCTAGCGTCGTGACCCATGGTGTCCATTGAGCGAAGCCCTCCGTACCACGTTCTTCCACGAGGAAGGCCTATCGGGCTTTTCCTCTGCTTCCTTTCATACTTGGCGTAAAGCCGCTTCGATCCTTCGGAAGGGAGAAGGGAGTCGAAGGACCGCTCCTCCGCAGCATTGCTTTTGAGACCTAAGTGTAGAGCTCGTTCCTTACGCTTCCTCCGATTTCCAGACACACACCTCTCTAGGGGACAACTTGTTCGTTGGTGGTCACATTCGACGCACATTTTTCCTCACAATTCCGCGGATGGCATTTTCCTGACGCTTTCACACGAAGTCCTGAAAACGCTTGTCTCTCCCTGAAACAAGATCTGAGTTGAGAGAAGCTTGAGACACAACTCCTTTCTCAAACAGTGGAATATGGCACAGTAGTTGTGCCTTCACTTTTAACGGTGGAAAGTTCTTCCATCTCTTCCCTGTAGGTGGTAGTGGAAAGACTGTTTCCCTACACTTTTCGTTTCTTGAGAGGTGAGTGTAAGACACTTACCTTCTATAGCAACACACACATACCTCCAAAGGCTTCTTTCTTCAAGAACCCAGATGTTAGCACGAAAGCCTGATGGACATGGCCTCGTTTCTCAGAATTCAGTGTAAGGCTACTACCACTGAGGCTAGCCCGCGTACATTGGAAGACCCATCCACCTCCACGACACAGGACTTAATGGAGAGAAACCCTCCGCCCAACGTGTTCCTCCCTGGACGGTATCGCGCGTTCCATCTCTTTCCTTTCACACCCGGTTTAACAAGCCGCTTCCATCCTTACGAAAAGAGACGGTAGTCGAAGGACGCCAACCCTCGAGATTTGTTCTTAGAGGGAAACAGGCGTATGCCATCTTCCTTGTGCTTCCGCACATCATACATTTCCATACACATCTTTCTTCATGTCACGACGGTAGGCACATTCGAAACGGAGAGCTAAGTCTAGTCTATGTCCCTTACGCCTTCACACCCAATACGGAAAACACTTTCCTCTTTCCTGAAACGATATGATAGTTGAGGGAAGCCTTCTTCACAAGTGGTTTCTCAAGCACCGTCCGTCACAGGGCACATTCTAGATGCTTTCACCATTTCATGCTAAGTGCTTCTCACCCTTACGTGTATGGCTTTCCTGACGGATTTCCTTCTCACCCTTGAAGCCGTGACCTTTTCCATCTGCTCTCTCATACTCTTGGAAACACTTCCCACGGAACAGGATTTGAATTGCGACAGACATTCTACACTAATTACTTCTGTAGCACAGGCATGGGGCACATTCCTTGCGATTTCACCCTTACATGGGAAAAGTCTACCATGTTCAGGGAAGATGTTAGTGAGTAGTTCGTTTCTCGGCAGGGGTGTTTCTTCAGACTGAAGAGTACTTCCTTTGTTTAGGATTCAACACGTACATTTTGTGACTCTGGATTCCTCGGGAACCCAGATGGAAGCTCGAAGTCGCGTTTGACACAGACTTGGTTCGCAGAGATTAGTGTATGCCTTTCCTTGGGCGAAGTCACATCCTTTTGAAAACCCTTCTATCTTCGTGACACATGGTGTTCGTTGAGGAAAGCCCCCCCAGAAGAAGTTGTTCCGCGAGTATGGTGTATCACTCTTCCTTCCCCTCCGTTTTCTTTCGCACTTTGCTTCAAGCCGCTTCGTCCCTCAGCAAAGCCGATGGCAGTCGAAGGACCGCCCCTCCACAGCAGCGTTGTTTCTTAGACTTAAGTGTATAGCACGTCCCTTACGCTTCCTCCCCTTTCCAGACACACACCTCTCTAGGGGACAACTAGTGTGTTGGTTGTCCCATTCGACCCCCATTTTTCTTCACAAATCAGCGTGTGGCATCTTCCTTGCGCTTTCAAACAAAGTACTGACAACGCTTCTATCTTCCCGAAACAAGATCTGAGTTGGGAGAAGCTTTCGACCCAAGTTCGTTCTCAAGCAGTGGTATATGGCACAGTAGTTGTGCCTTCGCTTTTAACGTTGGAAATTTCCTGCGTCTTCTTCCCTGTAGATGGCAGTGGAAAGACTATTTCTCTCTACCGCTTTGTTCCTTGAGAGGTGAGTGTAAGACACTTACACATATATCTCAAAAGGCGTCATGCTTCCCGCACCGAGAGGTGAGCACGAAATCGTGTTGGACGTGGCCTTGTTTCTCTGAGTTCAGTGGAAGGCGCTGCTGAGGCTAGCTCACGTACCTTTGAAGGCCCTTCCAACTTCATGACACAAGACTTTCGTGGAGAGGGACCCTCCACACACCGTGTTCCTCACTGTAGTGTATCGCGCTTTCCGTCTCTTTTCTCTCGCCCTAAGCTTTAACAAGGTGCTTCCATCCGTACGGAAAGGGCTGGTCGTCGACGGACGGCAACCCTCTAGATTTGTTCTTAGAGTCAAACACCCGTAGGCAAGCCTCCTTACGCTTCCTCACATCATACCTCTCCATACTCATCCTTCTTCATGGAACGAACAGTAGACACATTCGAAACGGACGGCCGACTCTAGGGTACGTCCCTCATGCCTCCACACCCACGACGGAAAACACTTTTATCTTCCTGAAACAATATGATAGCTGAGGGCAGACTTCTTCACAAGGGGTTCGTCAAGCACCGTCACAGGGCACGGCACCTTCTTTATGCCTTCACACGTTCATGCCAGAAGGCCGCTCATACGCAGGTGGTGTATGGCTTTCCAGGACTTCCTTCTCACACTTAAAGGCATGACCTGTTCCCTCTGCTGTCTCTCATACTCTTTGAAAACGTTCCTCGCGGAACAAGATTGGAATGGCGAGGGACCATCTACCCTAAGTATGTCTGTGCCACAGGCACGGGGCACATTCCTCGCGCTGCCACACTTACGTTGGAATAGACGAGCATTTTCAGGGAAGGTGTTAGTAGAAACACGGTTTCTCTGCAGTGGTGTTTCTTCAGACTGAAGTGCACGCCGCCTGTTTCGGATTCAACACATACCTGTTGTGACTATGTTCTCCCCGTGACGCCAGAGGTCAGCTCGAAGTCGCCTTCGACACAGACTTGTTTCGCGCCGTTTAGTCTGTGGCTTTCCTTTGGCGAACTCACGTACATTTGGAAAACCCTTCTAGCGTCGTGACCCATGGTGTCCATTGAGCGAAGCCCTCCGTACCACGTTGTTCCACGAGGAAGGCCTATCGGGCTTTTCCTCTGCTTCCTTTCATACTTGGCGTAAAGCCGCTTCGATCCTTCGGAAGGGAGAAGGGAGTCGAAGGACCGCTCCTCCGCAGCATTGTTTTTGAGACCTAAGTGTAGAGCTCGTTCCTTACGCTTCCTCCGATTTCCAGACACACACCTCTCTAGGGGACAACTTGTTCGTTGGTGGTCACATTCGACGCACATTTTTCCTCACAATTCCGCGGATGGCATTTTCCTGACGCTTTCACACGAAGTCCTGAAAACGCTTGTCTCTCCCTGAAACAAGATCTGAGTTGAGAGAAGCTTGAGACACAACTCCTTTCTCAAACAGTGGAATATGGCCCAGTAGTTGTGCCTTCACTTTTAACGGTGGAAAGTTCTTCCATCTCTTCCCTGTAGGTGGTAGTGGAAAGACTGTTTCCCTACACTTTTCGTTTCTTGAGAGGTGAGTGTAAGACACTTACCTTCTATAGCAACACACACATACCTCCAAAGGCTTCTTTCTTCAAGAACCCAGATGTTAGCGCGAAAGCCTGATGGACATGGCCTCGTTTCTCAGAATTCCGTGTAAGGCTACTACCACTGAGGCTAGCCCGCGTACATTGGAGGACCCATCCACCTCCACGACACAGGACTTAATGGAGAGAAACCCTCCGCCCAACGTGTTCCTCCCTGGACGGTATCGCGCGTTCCATCTCTTTCCTTTCACACCCGGTTTAACAAGCCGCTTCCATCCTTACGAAAAGAGACGGTAGTCGAAGGACGCCAACCCTCGGGATTTGTTCTTAGAGGGAAACAGGCGTATGCCATCTTCCTTGTGCTTCCGCACATCATACATTTCCATACACATCTTTCTTCATGTCACGACGGTAGGCACATTCGAAACGGAGAGCTAAGTCTAGTCTATGTCCCTTACGCCTTCACACCCAATACGGAAAACACTTTCCTCTTTCCTGAAACGATATGATAGTTGAGGGAAGCCTTCTTCACAAGTGGTTTCTCAAGCACCGTCCGTCACAGGGCACATTCTAGATGCTTTCACCATTTCATGCTAAGTGCTTCTCACCCTTACGTGTATGGCTTTCCTGACGGATTTCCTTCTCACCCTTGAAACCGTGACCTTTTCCATCTGCTCTCTCATACTCTTGGAAACACTTCCCACGGAACAGGATTTGAATTGCGACAGACATTCTACACTAATTACTTCTGTAGCACAGGCATGGGGCACATTCCTTGCGATTTCACCCTTACATGGGAAAAGTCTACCATGTTCATGGAAGATGTTAGTGAGTAGTTCGTTTCTCGGCAGGGGTGTTTCTTCAGACTGAAGAGTACTTCCTTTGTTTAGGATTCAACACGTACATTTTGTGACTCTGGATTCCTCGGGAACCCAGATGGAAGCTCGAAGTCGCGTTTGACACAGACTTGGTTCGCAGAGATTAGTGTATGCCTTTCCTTGGGCGAAGTCACATCCTTTTGAAAACCCTTCTATCTTCGTGACACGTGGTGTTCGTTGAGGAAAGCCCCCCCAGAAGAAGTTGTTCCGCGAGTATGGTGTATCACTCTTCCTTCCCCTCCGTTTTCTTTCGCACTTTGCTTCAAGCCGCTTCGTCCCTCAGCAAAGCCGATGGCAGTCGAAGGACCGCCCCTCCACAGCAGCGTTGTTTCTTAGACTTAAGTGTATAGCACGTCCCTTACGCTTCCTCCCCTTTCCAGACACACACCTCTCTAGGGGACAACTAGTGTGTTGGTTGTCCCATTCGACCCCCATTTTTCTTCACAAATCAGCGTGTGGCATCTTCCTTGCGCTTTCAAACAAAGTACTGACAACGCTTCTATCTTCCCGAAACAAGATCTGAGTTGGGAGAAGCTTTCGACCCAAGTTCGTTCTCAAGCAGTGGTATATGGCACAGTAGTTGTGCCTTCGCTTTTAACGTTGGAAATTTCCTGCGTCTTCTTCCCTGTAGATGGCAGTGGAAAGACTATTTCTCTCTACCGCTTTGTTCCTTGAGAGGTGAGTGTAAGACACTTACACATATATCTCAAAAGGCGTCATGCTTCCCGCACCGAGAGGTGAGCACGAAATCGTGTTGGACGTGGCCTTGTTTCTCTGAGTTCAGTGGAAGGCGCTGCTGAGGCTAGCTCACGTACCTTTGAAGGCCCTTCCAACTTCATGACACAAGACTTTCGTGGAGAGGGACCCTCCACACACCGTGTTCCTCACTGTAGTGTATCGCGCTTTCCGTCTCTTTTCTCTCGCCCTAAGCTTTAACAAGGTGCTTCCATCCGTACGGAAAGGGCTGGTCGTCGACGGACGGCAACCCTCTAGATTTGTTCTTAGAGTCAAACACCCGTAGGCAAGCCTCCTTACGCTTCCTCACATCATACCTCTCCATACTCATCCTTCTTCATGGAACGAACAGTAGACACATTCGAAACGGACGGCCGACTCTAGGGTACGTCCCTCATGCCTCCACACCCACGACGGAAAACACTTTTATCTTCCTGAAACAATATGATAGCTGAGGGCAGACTTCTTCACAAGGGGTTCGTCAAGCACCGTCACAGGGCACGGCACCTTCTTTATGCCTTCACACGTTCATGCCAGAAGGCCGCTCATACGCAGGTGGTGTATGGCTTTCCAGGACTTCCTTCTCACACTTAAAGGCATGACCTGTTCCCTCTGCTGTCTCTCATACTCTTTGAAAACGTTCCTCGCGGAACAAGATTGGAATGGCGAGGGACCATCTACCCTAAGTATGTCTGTGCCACAGGCACGGGGCACATTCCTCGCGCTGCCACACTTACGTTGGAATAGACGAGCATTTTCAGGGAAGGTGTTAGTAGAAACACGGTTTCTCTGCAGTGGTGTTTCTTCAGACTGAAGTGCACGCCGCCTGTTTCGGATTCAACACATACCTGTTGTGACTATGTTCTCCCCGTGACGCCAGAGGTCAGCTCGAAGTCGCCTTCGACACAGACTTGTTTCGCGCCGTTTAGTCTGTGGCTTTCCTTTGGCGAACTCACGTACATTTGGAAAACCCTTCTAGCGTCGTGACCCATGGTGTCCATTGAGCGAAGCCCTCCATACCACGTTGTTCCACGAGGAAGGCCTATTCGGGCTTTTCCTCTGCTTCCTTTCATACTTGGCGAAAAGCCGCTTCGATCCTTCGGAAGGGAGAAGGGAGTCGAAGGACCGCTCCTCCGCAGCATTGCTTTTGAGACCTAAGTGTAGAGCTCGTTCCTTACGCTTCCTCCGATTTCCAGACACACACCTCTCTAGGGGACAACTTGTTCGTTGGTGGTCACATTCGACGCACATTTTTCCTCACAATTCCGCGGATGGCATTTTCCTGACGCTTTCACACGAAGTCCTGAAAACGCTTGTCTCTCCCTGAAACAAGATCTGAGTTGAGAGAAGCTTGAGACACAACTCCTTTCTCAAACAGTGGAATATGGCACAGTAGTTGTGCCTTCACTTTTAACGGTGGAAAGTTCTTCCATCTCTTCCCTGTAGGTGGTAGTGGAAAGACTGTTTCCCTACACTTTTCGTTTCTTGAGAGGCGAGTGTAAGACACTTACCTTCTATAGCAACACACACATACCTCCAAAGGCTTCTTTCTTCAAGAACCCAGATGTTAGCACGAAAGCCTGATGGACATGGCCTCGTTTCTCAGAATTCAGTGTAAGGCTACTACCACTGAGGCTAGCCCGCGTACATTGGAAGACCCATCCACCTCCACGACACAGGACTTAATGGAGAGAAACCCTCCGCCCAACGTGTTCCTCCCTGGACGGTATCACGCGTTCCATCTCTTTCCTTTCACACCCGGTTTAACAAGCCGCTTCCATCCTTACGAAAAGAGACGGTAGTCGAAGGACGCCAACCCTCGAGATTTGTTCTTAGAGGGAAACAGGCGTATGCCATCTTCCTTGTGCTTCCGCACATCATACATTTCCATACACATCTTTCTTCATGTCACGACGGTAGGCACATTCGAAACGGAGAGCTAAGTCTAGTCTATGTCCCTTACGCCTTCACACCCAATACGGAAAACACTTTCCTCTTTCCTGAAACGATATGATAGTTGAGGGAAGCCTTCTTCACAAGTGGTTTCTCAAGCACCGTCCGTCACAGGGCACATTCTAGATGCTTTCACCATTTCATGCTAAGTGCTTCTCACCCTTACGTGTATGGCTTTCCTGACGGATTTCCTTCTCACCCTTGAAGCCGTGACCTTTTCCATCTGCTCTCTCATACTCTTGGAAACACTTCCCACGGAACAGGATTTGAATTGCGACAGACATTCTACACTAATTACTTCTGTAGCACAGGCATGGGGCACATTCCTTGCGATTTCACCCTTACATGGGAAAAGTCTACCATGTTCAGGGAAGATGTTAGTGAGTAGTTCGTTTCTCGGCAGGGGTGTTTCTTCAGACTGAAGAGTACTTCCTTTGTTTAGGATTCAACACGTACATTTTGTGACTCTGGATTCCTCGGGAACCCAGATGGAAGCTCGAAGTCGCGTTTGACACAGACTTGGTTCGCAGAGATTAGTGTATGCCTTTCCTTGGGCGAAGTCACATCCTTTTGAAAACCCTTCTATCTTCGTGACACGTGGTGTTCGTTGAGGAAAGCCCCCCCAGAAGAAGTTGTTCCGCGAGTATGGTGTATCACTCTTCCTTCCCCTCCGTTTTCTTTCGCACTTTGCTTCAAGCCGCTTCGTCCCTCAGCAAAGCCGATGGCAGTCGAAGGACCGCCCCTCCACAGCAGCGTTGTTTCTTAGACTTAAGTGTATAGCACGTCCCTTACGCTTCCTCCCCTTTCCAGACACACACCTCTCTAGGGGACAACTAGTGTGTTGGTTGTCCCATTCGACCCCCATTTTTCTTCACAAATCAGCGTGTGGCATCTTCCTTGCGCTTTCAAACAAAGTACTGACAACGCTTCTATCTTCCCGAAACAAGATCTGAGTTGGGAGAAGCTTTCGACCCAAGTTCGTTCTCAAGCAGTGGTATATGGCACAGTAGTTGTGCCTTCGCTTTTAACGTTGGAAATTTCCTGCGTCTTCTTCCCTGTAGATGGCAGTGGAAAGACTATTTCTCTCTACCGCTTTGTTCCTTGAGAGGTGAGTGTAAGACACTTACACATATATCTCAAAAGGCGTCATGCTTCCCGCACCGAGAGGTGAGCACGAAATCGTGTTGGACGTGGCCTTGTTTCTCTGAGTTCAGTGGAAGGCGCTGCTGAGGCTAGCTCACGTACCTTTGAAGGCCCTTCCAACTTCATGACACAAGACTTTCGTGGAGAGGGACCCTCCACACACCGTGTTCCTCACTGTAGTGTATCGCGCTTTCCGTCTCTTTTCTCTCGCCCTAAGCTTTAACAAGGTGCTTCCATCCGTACGGAAAGGGCTGGTCGTCGACGGACGGCAACCCTCTAGATTTGTTCTTAGAGTCAAACACCCGTAGGCAAGCCTCCTTACGCTTCCTCACATCATACCTCTCCATACTCATCCTTCTTCATGGAACGAACAGTAGACACATTCGAAACGGACGGCCGACTCTAGGGTACGTCCCTCATGCCTCCACACCCACGACGGAAAACACTTTTATCTTCCTGAAACAATATGATAGCTGAGGGCAGACTTCTTCACAAGGGGTTCGTCAAGCACCGTCACAGGGCACGGCACCTTCTTTATGCCTTCACACGTTCATGCCAGAAGGCCGCTCATACGCAGGTGGTGTATGGCTTTCCAGGACTTCCTTCTCACACTTAAAGGCATGACCTGTTCCCTCTGCTGTCTCTCATACTCTTTGAAAACGTTCCTCGCGGAACAAGATTGGAATGGCGAGGGACCATCTACCCTAAGTATGTCTGTGCCACAGGCACGGGGCACATTCCTCGCGCTGCCACACTTACGTTGGAATAGACGAGCATTTTCAGGGAAGGTGTTAGTAGAAACACGGTTTCTCTGCAGTGGTGTTTCTTCAGACTGAAGTGCACGCCGCCTGTTTCGGATTCAACACATACCTGTTGTGACTATGTTCTCCCCGTGACGCCAGAGGTCAGCTCGAAGTCGCCTTCGACACAGACTTGTTTCGCGCCGTTTAGTCTGTGGCTTTCCTTTGGCGAACTCACGTACATTTGGAAAACCCTTCTAGCGTCGTGACCCATGGTGTCCATTGAGCGAAGCCCTCCGTACCACGTTCTTCCACGAGGAAGGCCTATCGGGCTTTTCCTCTGCTTCCTTTCATACTTGGCGTAAAGCCGCTTCGATCCTTCGGAAGGGAGAAGGGAGTCGAAGGACCGCTCCTCCGCAGCATTGCTTTTGAGACCTAAGTGTAGAGCTCGTTCCTTACGCTTCCTCCGATTTCCAGACACACACCTCTCTAGGGGACAACTTGTTCGTTGGTGGTCACATTCGACGCACATTTTTCCTCACAATTCCGCGGATGGCATTTTCCTGACGCTTTCACACGAAGTCCTGAAAACGCTTGTCTCTCCCTGAAACAAGATCTGAGTTGAGAGAAGCTTGAGACACAACTCCTTTCTCAAACAGTGGAATATGGCACAGTAGTTGTGCCTTCACTTTTAACGGTGGAAAGTTCTTCCATCTCTTCCCTGTAGGTGGTAGTGGAAAGACTGTTTCCCTACACTTTTCGTTTCTTGAGAGGTGAGTGTAAGACACTTACCTTCTATAGCAACACACACATACCTCCAAAGGCTTCTTTCTTCAAGAACCCAGATGTTAGCACGAAAGCCTGATGGACATGGCCTCGTTTCTCAGAATTCAGTGTAAGGCTACTACCACTGAGGCTAGCCCGCGTACATTGGAAGACCCATCCACCTCCACGACACAGGACTTAATGGAGAGAAACCCTCCGCCCAACGTGTTCCTCCCTGGACGGTATCGCGCGTTCCATCTCTTTCCTTTCACACCCGGTTTAACAAGCCGCTTCCATCCTTACGAAAAGAGACGGTAGTCGAAGGACGCCAACCCTCGAGATTTGTTCTTAGAGGGAAACAGGCGTATGCCATCTTCCTTGTGCTTCCGCACATCATACATTTCCATACACATCTTTCTTCATGTCACGACGGTAGGCACATTCGAAACGGAGAGCTAAGTCTAGTCTATGTCCCTTACGCCTTCACACCCAATACGGAAAACACTTTCCTCTTTCCTGAAACGATATGATAGTTGAGGGAAGCCTTCTTCACAAGTGGTTTCTCAAGCACCGTCCGTCACAGGGCACATTCTAGATGCTTTCACCATTTCATGCTAAGTGCTTCTCACCCTTACGTGTATGGCTTTCCTGACGGATTTCCTTCTCACCCTTGAAGCCGTGACCTTTTCCATCTGCTCTCTCATACTCTTGGAAACACTTCCCACGGAACAGGATTTGAATTGCGACAGACATTCTACACTAATTACTTCTGTAGCACAGGCATGGGGCACATTCCTTGCGATTTCACCCTTACATGGGAAAAGTCTACCATGTTCAGGGAAGATGTTAGTGAGTAGTTCGTTTCTCGGCAGGGGTGTTCCTTCAGACTGAAGAGTACTTCCTTTGTTTAGGATTCAACACGTACATTTTGTGACTCTGGATTCCTCGGGAACCCAGATGGAAGCTCGAAGTCGCGTTTGACACAGACTTGGTTCGCAGAGATTAGTGTATGCCTTTCCTTGGGCGAAGTCACATCCTTTTGAAAACCCTTCTATCTTCGTGACACATGGTGTTCGTTGAGGAAAGCCCCCCCAGAAGAAGTTGTTCCGCGAGTATGGTGTATCACTCTTCCTTCCCCTCCGTTTTCTTTCGCACTTTGCTTCAAGCCGCTTCGTCCCTCAGCAAAGCCGATGGCAGTCGAAGGACCGCCCCTCCACAGCAGCGTTGTTTCTTAGACTTAAGTGTATAGCACGTCCCTTACGCTTCCTCCCCTTTCCAGACACACACCTCTCTAGGGGACAACTAGTGTGTTGGTTGTCCCATTCGACCCCCATTTTTCTTCACAAATCAGCGTGTGGCATCTTCCTTGCGCTTTCAAACAAAGTACTGACAACGCTTCTATCTTCCCGAAACAAGATCTGAGTTGGGAGAAGCTTTCGACCCAAGTTCGTTCTCAAGCAGTGGTATATGGCACAGTAGTTGTGCCTTCGCTTTTAACGTTGGAAATTTCCTGCGTCTTCTTCCCTGTAGATGGCAGTGGAAAGACTATTTCTCTCTACCGCTTTGTTCCTTGAGAGGTGAGTGTAAGACACTTACACATATATCTCAAAAGGCGTCATGCTTCCCGCACCGAGAGGTGAGCACGAAATCGTGTTGGACGTGGCCTTGTTTCTCTGAGTTCAGTGGAAGGCGCTGCTGAGGCTAGCTCACGTACCTTTGAAGGCCCTTCCAACTTCATGACACAAGACTTTCGTGGAGAGGGACCCTCCACACACCGTGTTCCTCACTGTAGTGTATCGCGCTTTCCGTCTCTTTTCTCTCGCCCTAAGCTTTAACAAGGTGCTTCCATCCGTACGGAAAGGGCTGGTCGTCGACGGACGGCAACCCTCTAGATTTGTTCTTAGAGTCAAACACCCGTAGGCAAGCCTCCTTACGCTTCCTCACATCATACCTCTCCATACTCATCCTTCTTCATGGAACGAACAGTAGACACATTCGAAACGGACGGCCGACTCTAGGGTACGTCCCTCATGCCTCCACACCCACGACGGAAAACACTTTTATCTTCCTGAAACAATATGATAGCTGAGGGCAGACTTCTTCACAAGGGGTTCGTCAAGCACCGTCACAGGGCACGGCAACTTCTTTATGCCTTCACACGTTCATGCCAGAAGGCCGCTCATACGCAGGTGGTGTATGGCTTTCCAGGACTTCCTTCTCACACTTAAAGGCATGACCTGTTCCCTCTGCTGTCTCTCATACTCTTTGAAAACGTTCCTCGCGGAACAAGATTGGAATGGCGAGGGACCATCTACCCTAAGTATGTCTGTGCCACAGGCACGGGGCACATTCCTCGCGCTGCCACACTTACGTTGGAATAGACGAGCATTTTCAGGGAAGGTGTTAGTAGAAACACGGTTTCTCTGCAGTGGTGTTTCTTCAGACTGAAGTGCACGCCGCCTGTTTCGGATTCAACACATACCTGTTGTGACTATGTTCTCCCCGTGACGCCAGAGGTCAGCTCGAAGTCGCCTTCGACACAGACTTGTTTCGCGCCGTTTAGTCTGTGGCTTTCCTTTGGCGAACTCACGTACATTTGGAAAACCCTACTAGCGTCGTGACCCATGGTGTCCATTGAGCGAAGCCCTCCGTACCACGTTGTTCCACGAGGAAGGCCTATCGGGCTTTTCCTCTGCTTCCTTTCATACTTGGCGTAAAGCCGCTTCGATCCTTCGGAAGGGAGAAGGGAGTCGAAGGACCGCTCCTCCGCAGCATTGTTTTTGAGACCTAAGTGTAGAGCTCGTTCCTTACGCTTCCTCCGATTTCCAGACACACACCTCTCTAGGGGACAACTTGTTCGTTGGTGGTCACATTCGACGCACATTTTTCCTCACAATTCCGCGGATGGCATTTTCCTGACGCTTTCACACGAAGTCCTGAAAACGCTTGTCTCTCCCTGAAACAAGATCTGAGTTGAGAGAAGCTTGAGACACAACTCCTTTCTCAAACAGTGGAATATGGCACAGTAGTTGTGCCTTCACTTTTAACGGTGGAAAGTTCTTCCATCTCTTCCCTGTAGGTGGTAGTGGAAAGACTGTTTCCCTACACTTTTCGTTTCTTGAGAGGTGAGTGTAAGACACTTACCTTCTATAGCAACACACACATACCTCCAAAGGCTTCTTTCTTCAAGAACCCAGATGTTAGCGCGAAAGCCTGATGGACATGGCCTCGTTTCTCAGAATTCCGTGTAAGGCTACTACCACTGAGGCTAGCCCGCGTACATTGGAAGACCCATCCACCTCCACGACACAGGACTTAATGGAGAGAAACCCTCCGCCCAACGTGTTCCTCCCTGGACGGTATCGCGCGTTCCATCTCTTTCCTTTCACACCCGGTTTAACAAGCCGCTTCCATCCTTACGAAAAGAGACGGTAGTCGAAGGACGCCAACCCTCGAGATTTGTTCTTAGAGGGAAACAGGCGTATGCCATCTTCCTTGTGCTTCCGCACATCATACATTTCCATACACATCTTTCTTCATGTCACGACGGTAGGCACATTCGAAACGGAGAGCTAAGTCTAGTCTATGTCCCTTACGCCTTCACACCCAATACGGAAAACACTTTCCTCTTTCCTGAAACGATATGATAGTTGAGGGAAGCCTTCTTCACAAGTGGTTTCTCAAGCACCGTCCGTCACAGGGCACATTCTAGATGCTTTCACCATTTCATGCTAAGTGCTTCTCACCCTTACGTGTATGGCTTTCCTGACGGATTTCCTTCTCACCCTTGAAACCGTGACCTTTTCCATGTGCTCTCTCATACTCTTGGAAACACTTCCCACGGAACAGGATTTGAATTGCGACAGACATTCTACACTAATTACTTCTGTAGCACAGGCATGGGGCACATTCCTTGCGATTTCACCCTTACATGGGAAAAGTCTACCATGTTCAGGGAAGATGTTAGTGAGTAGTTCGTTTCTCGGCAGGGGTGTTTCTTCAGACTGAAGAGTACTTCCTTTGTTTAGGATTCAACACGTACATTTTGTGACTCTGGATTCCTCGGGAACCCAGATGGAAGCTCGAAGTCGCGTTTGACACAGACTTGGTTCGCAGAGATTAGTGTATGCCTTTCCTTGGGCGAAGTCACATCCTTTTGAAAACCCTTCTATCTTCGTGACACATGGTGTTCGTTGAGGAAAGCCCCCCCAGAAGAAGTTGTTCCGCGAGTATGGTGTATCACTCTTCCTTCCCCTCCGTTTTCTTTCGCACTTTGCTTCAAGCCGCTTCGTCCCTCAGCAAAGCCGATGGCAGTCGAAGGACCGCCCCTCCACAGCAGCGTTGTTTCTTAGACTTAAGTGTATAGCACGTCCCTTACGCTTCCTCCCCTTTCCAGACACACACCTCTCTAGGGGACAACTAGTGTGTTGGTTGTCCCATTCGACCCCCATTTTTCTTCACAAATCAGCGTGTGGCATCTTCCTTGCGCTTTCAAACAAAGTACTGACAACGCTTCTATCTTCCCGAAACAAGATCTGAGTTGGGAGAAGCTTTCGACCCAAGTTCGTTCTCAAGCAGTGGTATATGGCACAGTAGTTGTGCCTTCGCTTTTAACGTTGGAAATTTCCTGCGTCTTCTTCCCTGTAGATGGCAGTGGAAAGACTATTTCTCTCTACCGCTTTGTTCCTTGAGAGGTGAGTGTAAGACACTTACACATATATCTCAAAAGGCGTCATGCTTCCCGCACCGAGAGGTGAGCACGAAATCGTGTTGGACGTGGCCTTGTTTCTCTGAGTTCAGTGGAAGGCGCTGCTGAGGCTAGCTCACGTACCTTTGAAGGCCCTTCCAACTTCATGACACAAGACTTTCGTGGAGAGGGACCCTCCACACACCGTGTTCCTCACTGTAGTGTATCGCGCTTTCCGTCTCTTTTCTCTCGCCCTAAGCTTTAACAAGGTGCTTCCATCCGTACGGAAAGGGCTGGTCGTCGACGGACGGCAACCCTCTAGATTTGTTCTTAGAGTCAAACACCCGTAGGCAAGCCTCCTTACGCTTCCTCACATCATACCTCTCCATACTCATCCTTCTTCATGGAACGAACAGTAGACACATTCGAAACGGACGGCCGACTCTAGGGTACGTCCCTCATGCCTCCACACCCACGACGGAAAACACTTTTATCTTCCTGAAACAATATGATAGCTGAGGGCAGACTTCTTCACAAGGGGTTCGTCAAGCACCGTCACAGGGCACGGCACCTTCTTTATGCCTTCACACGTTCATGCCAGAAGGCCGCTCATACGCAGGTGGTGTATGGCTTTCCAGGACTTCCTTCTCACACTTAAAGGCATGACCTGTTCCCTCTGCTGTCTCTCATACTCTTTGAAAACGTTCCTCGCGGAACAAGATTGGAATGGCGAGGGACCATCTACCCTAAGTATGTCTGTGCCACAGGCACGGGGCACATTCCTCGCGCTGCCACACTTACGTTGGAATAGACGAGCATTTTCAGGGAAGGTGTTAGTAGAAACACGGTTTCTCTGCAGTGGTGTTTCTTCAGACTGAAGTGCACGCCGCCTGTTTCGGATTCAACACATACCTGTTGTGACTATGTTCTCCCCGTGACGCCAGAGGTCAGCTCGAAGTCGCCTTCGACACAGACTTGTTTCGCGCCGTTTAGTCTGTGGCTTTCCTTTGGCGAACTCACGTACATTTGGAAAACCCTTCTAGCGTCGTGACCCATGGTGTCCATTGAGCGAAGCCCTCCGTACCACGTTGTTCCACGAGGAAGGCCTATTCGGGCTTTTCCTCTGCTTCCTTTCATACTTGGCGAAAAGCCGCTTCGATCCTTCGGAAGGGAGAAGGGAGTCGAAGGACCGCTCCTCCGCAGCATTGTTTTTGAGACCTAAGTGTAGAGCTCGTTCCTTACGCTTCCTCCGATTTCCAGACACACACCTCTCTAGGGGACAACTTGTTCGTTGGTGGTCACATTCGACGCACACTTTTCCTCACAATTCCGCGGATGGCATTTTCCTGACGCTTTCACACGAAGTCCTGAAAACGCTTGTCTCTCCCTGAAACAAGATCTGAGTTGAGAGAAGCTTGAGACACAACTCCTTTCTCAAACAGTGGAATATGGCACAGTAGTTGTGCCTTCACTTTTAACGGTGGAAAGTTCTTCCATCTCTTCCCTGTAGGTGGTAGTGGAAAGACTGTTTCCCTACACTTTTCGTTTCTTGAGAGGCGAGTGTAAGACACTTACCTTCTATAGCAACACACACATACCTCCAAAGGCTTCTTTCTTCAAGAACCCAGATGTTAGCACGAAAGCCTGATGGACATGGCCTCGTTTCTCAGAATTCAGTGTAAGGCTACTACCACTGAGGCTAGCCCGCGTACATTGGAAGACCCATCCACCTCCACGACACAGGACTTAATGGAGAGAAACCCTCCGCCCAACGTGTTCCTCCCTGGACGGTATCGCGCGTTCCATCTCTTTCCTTTCACACCCGGTTTAACAAGCCGCTTCCATCCTTACGAAAAGAGACGGTAGTCGAAGGACGCCAACCCTCGAGATTTGTTCTTAGAGGGAAACAGGCGTATGCCATCTTCCTTGTGCTTCCGCACATCATACATTTCCATACACATCTTTCTTCATGTCACGACGGTAGGCACATTCGAAACGGAGAGCTAAGTCTAGTCTATGTCCCTTACGCCTTCACACCCAATACGGAAAACACTTTCCTCTTTCCTGAAACGATATGATAGTTGAGGGAAGCCTTCTTCACAAGTGGTTTCTCAAGCACCGTCCGTCACAGGGCACATTCTAGATGCTTTCACCATTTCATGCTAAGTGCTTCTCACCCTTACGTGTATGGCTTTCCTGACGGATTTCCTTCTCACCCTTGAAGCCGTGACCTTTTCCATCTGCTCTCTCATACTCTTGGAAACACTTCCCACGGAACAGGATTTGAATTGCGACAGACATTCTACACTAATTACTTCTGTAGCACAGGCATGGGGCACATTCCTTGCGATTTCACCCTTACATGGGAAAAGTCTACCATGTTCAGGGAAGATGTTAGTGAGTAGTTCGTTTCTCGGCAGGGGTGTTTCTTCAGACTGAAGAGTACTTCCTTTGTTTAGGATTCAACACGTACATTTTGTGACTCTGGATTCCTCGGGAACCCAGATGGAAGCTCGAAGTCGCGTTTGACACAGACTTGGTTCGCAGAGATTAGTGTATGCCTTTCCTTGGGCGAAGTCACATCCTTTTGAAAACCCTTCTATCTTCGTGACACGTGGTGTTCGTTGAGGAAAGCCCCCCCAGAAGAAGTTGTTCCGCGAGTATGGTGTATCACTCTTCCTTCCCCTCCGTTTTCTTTCGCACTTTGCTTCAAGCCGCTTCGTCCCTCAGCAAAGCCGATGGCAGTCGAAGGACCGCCCCTCCACAGCAGCGTTGTTTCTTAGACTTAAGTGTATAGCACGTCCCTTACGCTTCCTCCCCTTTCCAGACACACACCTCTCTAGGGGACAACTAGTGTGTTGGTTGTCCCATTCGACCCCCATTTTTCTTCACAAATCAGCGTGTGGCATCTTCCTTGCGCTTTCAAACAAAGTACTGACAACGCTTCTATCTTCCCGAAACAAGATCTGAGTTGGGAGAAGCTTTCGACCCAAGTTCGTTCTCAAGCAGTGGTATATGGCACAGTAGTTGTGCCTTCGCTTTTAACGTTGGAAATTTCCTGCGTCTTCTTCCCTGTAGATGGCAGTGGAAAGACTATTTCTCTCTACCGCTTTGTTCCTTGAGAGGTGAGTGTAAGACACTTACACATATATCTCAAAAGGCGTCATGCTTCCCGCACCGAGAGGTGAGCACGAAATCGTGTTGGACGTGGCCTTGTTTCTCTGAGTTCAGTGGAAGGCGCTGCTGAGGCTAGCTCACGTACCTTTGAAGGCCCTTCCAACTTCATGACACAAGACTTTCGTGGAGAGGGACCCTCCACACACCGTGTTCCTCACTGTAGTGTATCGCGCTTTCCGTCTCTTTTCTCTCGCCCTAAGCTTTAACAAGGTGCTTCCATCCGTACGGAAAGGGCTGGTCGTCGACGGACGGCAACCCTCTAGATTTGTTCTTAGAGTCAAACACCCGTAGGCAAGCCTCCTTACGCTTCCTCACATCATACCTCTCCATACTCATCCTTCTTCATGGAACGAACAGTAGACACATTCGAAACGGACGGCCGACTCTAGGGTACGTCCCTCATGCCTCCACACCCACGACGGAAAACACTTTTATCTTCCTGAAACAATATGATAGCTGAGGGCAGACTTCTTCACAAGGGGTTCGTCAAGCACCGTCACAGGGCACGGCACCTTCTTTATGCCTTCACACGTTCATGCCAGAAGGCCGCTCATACGCAGGTGGTGTATGGCTTTCCAGGACTTCCTTCTCACACTTAAAGGCATGACCTGTTCCCTCTGCTGTCTCTCATACTCTTTGAAAACGTTCCTCGCGGAACAAGATTGGAATGGCGAGGGACCATCTACCCTAAGTATGTCTGTGCCACAGGCACGGGGCACATTCCTCGCGCTGCCACACTTACGTTGGAATAGACGAGCATTTTCAGGGAAGGTGTTAGTAGAAACACGGTTTCTCTGCAGTGGTGTTTCTTCAGACTGAAGTGCACGCCGCCTGTTTCGGATTCAACACATACCTGTTGTGACTATGTTCTCCCCGTGACGCCAGAGGTCAGCTCGAAGTCGCCTTCGACACAGACTTGTTTCGCGCCGTTTAGTCTGTGGCTTTCCTTTGGCGAACTCACGTACATTTGGAAAACCCTTCTAGCGTCGTGACCCATGGTGTCCATTGAGCGAAGCCCTCCATACCACGTTGTTCCACGAGGAAGGCCTATTCGGGCTTTTCCTCTGCTTCCTTTCATACTTGGCGAAAAGCCGCTTCGATCCTTCGGAAGGGAGAAGGGAGTCGAAGGACCGCTCCTCCGCAGCATTGTTTTTGAGACCTAAGTGTAGAGCTCGTTCCTTACGCTTCCTCCGATTTCCAGACACACACCTCTCTAGGGGACAACTTGTTCGTTGGTGGTCACATTCGACGCACACTTTTCCTCACAATTCCGCGGATGGCATTTTCCTGACGCTTTCACACGAAGTCCTGAAAACGCTTGTCTCTCCCTGAAACAAGATCTGAGTTGAGAGAAGCTTGAGACACAACTCCTTTCTCAAACAGTGGAATATGGCACAGTAGTTGTGCCTTCACTTTTAACGGTGGAAAGTTCTTCCATCTCTTCCCTGTAGGTGGTAGTGGAAAGACTGTTTCCCTACACTTTTCGTTTCTTGAGAGGCGAGTGTAAGACACTTACCTTCTATAGCAACACACACATACCTCCAAAGGCTTCTTTCTTCAAGAACCCAGATGTTAGCACGAAAGCCTGATGGACATGGCCTCGTTTCTCAGAATTCAGTGTAAGGCTACTACCACTGAGGCTAGCCCGCGTACATTGGAAGACCCATCCACCTCCACGACACAGGACTTAATGGAGAGAAACCCTCCGCCCAACGTGTTCCTCCCTGGACGGTATCGCACGTTCCATCTCTTTCCTTTCACACCCGGTTTAACAAGCCGCTTCCATCCTTACGAAAAGAGACGGTAGTCGAAGGACGCCAACCCTCGAGATTTGTTCTTAGAGGGAAACAGGCGTATGCCATCTTCCTTGTGCTTCCGCACATCATACATTTCCATACACATCTTTCTTCATGTCACGACGGTAGGCACATTCGAAACGGAGAGCTAAGTCTAGTCTATGTCCCTTACGCCTTCACACCCAATACGGAAAACACTTTCCTCTTTCCTGAAACGATATGATAGTTGAAGGAAGCCTTCTTCACAAGTGGTTTCTCAAGCACCGTCCGTCACAGGGCACATTCTAGATGCTTTCACCATTTCATGCTAAGTGCTTCTCACCCTTACGTGTATGGCTTTCCTGACGGATTTCCTTCTCACCCTTGAAGCCGTGACCTTTTCCATCTGCTCTCTCATACTCTTGGAAACACTTCCCACGGAACAGGATTTGAATTGCGACAGACATTCTACACTAATTACTTCTGTAGCACAGGCATGGGGCACATTCCTTGCGATTTCACCCTTACATGGGAAAAGTCTACCATGTTCAGGGAAGATGTTAGTGAGTAGTTCGTTTCTCGGCAGGGGTGTTTCTTCAGACTGAAGAGTACTTCCTTTGTTTAGGATTCGACACGTACATTTTGTGACTCTGGATTCCTCGGGAACCCAGATGGAAGCTCGAAGTCGCGTTTGACACAGACTTGGTTCGCAGAGATTAGTGTATGCCTTTCCTTGGGCGAAGTCACATCCTTTTGAAAACCCTTCTATCTTCGTGACACGTGGTGTTCGTTGAGGAAAGCCCCCCCAGAAGAAGTTGTTCCGCGAGTATGGTGTATCACTCTTCCTTCCCCTCCGTTTTCTTTCGCACTTTGCTTCAAGCCGCTTCGTCCCTCAGCAAAGCCGATGGCAGTCGAAGGACCGCCCCTCCACAGCAGCGTTGTTTCTTAGACTTAAGTGTATAGCACGTCCCTTACGCTTCCTCCCCTTTCCAGACACACACCTCTCTAGGGGACAACTAGTGTGTTGGTTGTCCCATTCGACCCCCATTTTTCTTCACAAATCAGCGTGTGGCATCTTCCTTGCGCTTTCAAACAAAGTACTGACAACGCTTCTATCTTCCCGAAACAAGATCTGAGTTGGGAGAAGCTTTCGACCCAAGTTCGTTCTCAAGCAGTGGTATATGGCACAGTAGTTGTGCCTTCGCTTTTAACGTTGGAAATTTCCTGCGTCTTCTTCCCTGTAGATGGCAGTGGAAAGACTATTTCTCTCTACCGCTTTGTTCCTTGAGAGGTGAGTGTAAGACACTTACACATATATCTCAAAAGGCGTCATGCTTCCCGCACCGAGAGGTGAGCACGAAATCGTGTTGGACGTGGCCTTGTTTCTCTGAGTTCAGTGGAAGGCGCTGCTGAGGCTAGCTCACGTACCTTTGAAGGCCCTTCCAACTTCATGACACAAGACTTTCGTGGAGAGGGACCCTCCACACACCGTGTTCCTCACTGTAGTGTATCGCGCTTTCCGTCTCTTTTCTCTCGCCCTAAGCTTTAACAAGGTGCTTCCATCCGTACGGAAAGGGCTGGTCGTCGACGGACGGCAACCCTCTAGATTTGTTCTTAGAGTCAAACACCCGTAGGCAAGCCTCCTTACGCTTCCTCACATCATACCTCTCCATACTCATCCTTCTTCATGGAACGAACAGTAGACACATTCGAAACGGACGGCCGACTCTAGGGTACGTCCCTCATGCCTCCACACCCACGACGGAAAACACTTTTATCTTCCTGAAACAATATGATAGCTGAGGGCAGACTTCTTCACAAGGGGTTCGTCAAGCACCGTCACAGGGCACGGCACCTTCTTTATGCCTTCACACGTTCATGCCAGAAGGCCGCTCATACGCAGGTGGTGTATGGCTTTCCAGGACTTCCTTCTCACACTTAAAGGCATGACCTGTTCCCTCTGCTGTCTCTCATACTCTTTGAAAACGTTCCTCGCGGAACAAGATTGGAATGGCGAGGGACCATCTACCCTAAGTATGTCTGTGCCACAGGCACGGGGCACATTCCTCGTGCTGCCACACTTACGTTGGAATAGACGAGCATTTTCAGGGAAGGTGTTAGTAGAAACACGGTTTCTCTGCAGTGGTGTTTCTTCAGACTGAAGTGCACGCCGCCTGTTTCGGATTCAACACATACCTGTTGTGACTATGTTCTCCCCGTGACGCCAGAGGTCAGCTCGAAGTCGCCTTCGACACAGACTTGTTTCGCGCCGTTTAGTCTGTGGCTTTCCTTTGGCGAACTCACGTACATTTGGAAAACCCTTCTAGCGTCGTGACCCATGGTGTCCATTGAGCGAAGCCCTCCGTACCACGTTCTTCCACGAGGAAGGCCTATCGGGCTTTTCCTCTGCTTCCTTTCATACTTGGCGTAAAGCCGCTTCGATCCTTCGGAAGGGAGAAGGGAGTCGAAGGACCGCTCCTCCGCAGCATTGCTTTTGAGACCTAAGTGTAGAGCTCGTTCCTTACGCTTCCTCCGATTTCCAGACACACACCTCTCTAGGGGACAACTTGTTCGTTGGTGGTCACATTCGACGCACATTTTTCCTCACATTTCCGCGGATGGCATTTTCCTGACGCTTTCACACGAAGTCCTGAAAACGCTTGTCTCTCCCTGAAACAAGATCTGAGTTGAGAGAAGCTTGAGACACAACTCCTTTCTCAAACAGTGGAATATGGCACAGTAGTTGTGCCTTCACTTTTAACGGTGGAAAGTTCTTCCATCTCTTCCCTGTAGGTGGTAGTGGAAAGACTGTTTCCCTACACTTTTCGTTTCTTGAGAGGTGAGTGTAAGACACTTACCTTCTATAGCAACACACACATACCTCCAAAGGCTTCTTTCTTCAAGAACCCAGATGTTAGCACGAAAGCCTGATGGACATGGCCTCGTTTCTCAGAATTCAGTGTAAGGCTACTACCACTGAGGCTAGCCCGCGTACATTGGAAGACCCATCCACCTCCACGACACAGGACTTAATGGAGAGAAACCCTCCGCCCAACGTGTTCCTCCCTGGACGGTATCGCGCGTTCCATCTCTTTCCTTTCACACCCGGTTTAACAAGCCGCTTCCATCCTTACGAAAAGAGACGGTAGTCGAAGGACGCCAACCCTCGAGATTTGTTCTTAGAGGGAAACAGGCGTATGCCATCTTCCTTGTGCTTCCGCACATCATACATTTCCATACACATCTTTCTTCATGTCACGACGGTAGGCACATTCGAAACGGAGAGCTAAGTCTAGTCTATGTCCCTTACGCCTTCACACCCAATACGGAAAACACTTTCCTCTTTCCTGAAACGATATGATAGTTGAGGGAAGCCTTCTTCACAAGTGGTTTCTCAAGCACCGTCCGTCACAGGGCACATTCTAGATGCTTTCACCATTTCATGCTAAGTGCTTCTCACCCTTACGTGTATGGCTTTCCTGACGGATTTCCTTCTCACCCTTGAAGCCGTGACCTTTTCCATCTGCTCTCTCATACTCTTGGAAACACTTCCCACGGAACAGGATTTGAATTGCGACAGACATTCTACACTAATTACTTCTGTAGCACAGGCATGGGGCACATTCCTTGCGATTTCACCCTTACATGGGAAAAGTCTACCATGTTCAGGGAAGATGTTAGTGAGTAGTTCGTTTCTCGGCAGGGGTGTTTCTTCAGACTGAAGAGTACTTCCTTTGTTTAGGATTCAACACGTACATTTTGTGACTCTGGATTCCTCGGGAACCCAGATGGAAGCTCGAAGTCGCGTTTGACACAGACTTGGTTCGCAGAGATTAGTGTATGCCTTTCCTTGGGCGAAGTCACATCCTTTTGAAAACCCTTCTATCTTCGTGACACATGGTGTTCGTTGAGGAAAGCCCCCCCAGAAGAAGTTGTTCCGCGAGTATGGTGTATCACTCTTCCTTCCCCTCCGTTTTCTTTCGCACTTTGCTTCAAGCCGCTTCGTCCCTCAGCAAAGCCGATGGCAGTCGAAGGACCGCCCCTCCACAGCAGCGTTGTTTCTTAGACTTAAGTGTATAGCACGTCCCTTACGCTTCCTCCCCTTTCCAGACACACACCTCTCTAGGGGACAACTAGTGTGTTGGTTGTCCCATTCGACCCCCATTTTTCTTCACAAATCAGCGTGTGGCATCTTCCTTGCGCTTTCAAACAAAGTACTGACAACGCTTCTATCTTCCCGAAACAAGATCTGAGTTGGGAGAAGCTTTCGACCCAAGTTCGTTCTCAAGCAGTGGTATATGGCACAGTAGTTGTGCCTTCGCTTTTAACGTTGGAAATTTCCTGCGTCTTCTTCCCTGTAGATGGCAGTGGAAAGACTATTTCTCTCTACCGCTTTGTTCCTTGAGAGGTGAGTGTAAGACACTTACACATATATCTCAAAAGGCGTCATGCTTCCCGCACCGAGAGGTGAGCACGAAATCGTGTTGGACGTGGCCTTGTTTCTCTGAGTTCAGTGGAAGGCGCTGCTGAGGCTAGCTCACGTACCTTTGAAGGCCCTTCCAACTTCATGACACAAGACTTTCGTGGAGAGGGACCCTCCACACACCGTGTTCCTCACTGTAGTGTATCGCGCTTTCCGTCTCTTTTCTCTCGCCCTAAGCTTTAACAAGGTGCTTCCATCCGTACGGAAAGGGCTGGTCGTCGACGGACGGCAACCCTCTAGATTTGTTCTTAGAGTCAAACACCCGTAGGCAAGCCTCCTTACGCTTCCTCACATCATACCTCTCCATACTCATCCTTCTTCATGGAACGAACAGTAGACACATTCGAAACGGACGGCCGACTCTAGGGTACGTCCCTCATGCCTCCACACCCACGACGGAAAACACTTTTATCTTCCTGAAACAATATGATAGCTGAGGGCAGACTTCTTCACAAGGGGTTCGTCAAGCACCGTCACAGGGCACGGCACCTTCTTTATGCCTTCACACGTTCATGCCAGAAGGCCGCTCATACGCAGGTGGTGTATGGCTTTCCAGGACTTCCTTCTCACACTTAAAGGCATGACCTGTTCCCTCTGCTGTCTCTCATACTCTTTGAAAACGTTCCTCGCGGAACAAGATTGGAATGGCGAGGGACCATCTACCCTAAGTATGTCTGTGCCACAGGCACGGGGCACATTCCTCGCGCTGCCACACTTACGTTGGAATAGACGAGCATTTTCAGGGAAGGTGTTAGTAGAAACACGGTTTCTCTGCAGTGGTGTTTCTTCAGACTGAAGTGCACGCCGCCTGTTTCGGATTCAACACATACCTGTTGTGACTATGTTCTCCCCGTGACGCCAGAGGTCAGCTCGAAGTCGCCTTCGACACAGACTTGTTTCGCGCCGTTTAGTCTGTGGCTTTCCTTTGGCGAACTCACGTACATTTGGAAAACCCTTCTAGCGTCGTGACCCATGGTGTCCATTGAGCGAAGCCCTCCATACCACGTTGTTCCACGAGGAAGGCCTATTCGGGCTTTTCCTCTGCTTCCTTTCATACTTGGCGAAAAGCCGCTTCGATCCTTCGGAAGGGAGAAGGGAGTCGAAGGACCGCTCCTCCGCAGCATTGCTTTTGAGACCTAAGTGTAGAGCTCGTTCCTTACGCTTCCTCCGATTTCCAGACACACACCTCTCTAGGGGACAACTTGTTCGTTGGTGGTCACATTCGACGCACACTTTTCCTCACAATTCCGCGGATGGCATTTTCCTGACGCTTTCACACGAAGTCCTGAAAACGCTTGTCTCTCCCTGAAACAAGATCTGAGTTGAGAGAAGCTTGAGACACAACTCCTTTCTCAAACAGTGGAATATGGCACAGTAGTTGTGCCTTCACTTTTAACGGTGGAAAGTTCTTCCATCTCTTCCCTGTAGGTGGTAGTGGAAAGACTGTTTCCCTACACTTTTCGTTTCTTGAGAGGCGAGTGTAAGACACTTACCTTCTATAGCAACACACACATACCTCCAAAGGCTTCTTTCTTCAAGAACCCAGATGTTAGCACGAAAGCCTGATGGACATGGCCTCGTTTCTCAGAATTCAGTGTAAGGCTACTACCACTGAGGCTAGCCCGCGTACATTGGAAGACCCATCCACCTCCACGACACAGGACTTAATGGAGAGAAACCCTCCGCCCAACGTGTTCCTCCCTGGACGGTATCGCGCGTTCCATCTCTTTCCTTTCACACCCGGTTTAACAAGCCGCTTCCATCCTTACGAAAAGAGACGGTAGTCGAAGGACGCCAACCCTCGAGATTTGTTCTTAGAGGGAAACAGGCGTATGCCATCTTCCTTGTGCTTCCGCACATCATACATTTCCATACACATCTTTCTTCATGTCACGACGGTAGGCACATTCGAAACGGAGAGCTAAGTCTAGTCTATGTCCCTTACGCCTTCACACCCAATACGGAAAACACTTTCCTCTTTCCTGAAACGATATGATAGTTGAGGGAAGCCTTCTTCACAAGTGGTTTCTCAAGCACCGTCCGTCACAGGGCACATTCTAGATGCTTTCACCATTTCATGCTAAGTGCTTCTCACCCTTACGTGTATGGCTTTCCTGACGGATTTCCTTCTCACCCTTGAAGCCGTGACCTTTTCCATCTGCTCTCTCATACTCTTGGAAACACTTCCCACGGAACAGGATTTGAATTGCGACAGACATTCTACACTAATTACTTCTGTAGCACAGGCATGGGGCACATTCCTTGCGATTTCACCCTTACATGGGAAAAGTCTACCATGTTCAGGGAAGATGTTAGTGAGTAGTTCGTTTCTCGGCAGGGGTGTTTCTTCAGACTGAAGAGTACTTCCTTTGTTTAGGATTCAACACGTACATTTTGTGACTCTGGATTCCTCGGGAACCCAGATGGAAGCTCGAAGTCGCGTTTGACACAGACTTGGTTCGCAGAGATTAGTGTATGCCTTTCCTTGGGCGAAGTCACATCCTTTTGAAAACCCTTCTATCTTCGTGACACGTGGTGTTCGTTGAGGAAAGCCCCCCCAGAAGAAGTTGTTCCGCGAGTATGGTGTATCACTCTTCCTTCCCCTCCGTTTTCTTTCGCACTTTGCTTCAAGCCGCTTCGTCCCTCAGCAAAGCCGATGGCAGTCGAAGGACCGCCCCTCCACAGCAGCGTTGTTTCTTAGACTTAAGTGTATAGCACGTCCCTTACGCTTCCTCCCCTTTCCAGACACACACCTCTCTAGGGGACAACTAGTGTGTTGGTTGTCCCATTCGACCCCCATTTTTCTTCACAAATCAGCGTGTGGCATCTTCCTTGCGCTTTCAAACAAAGTACTGACAACGCTTCTATCTTCCCGAAACAAGATCTGAGTTGGGAGAAGCTTTCGACCCAAGTTCGTTCTCAAGCAGTGGTATATGGCACAGTAGTTGTGCCTTCGCTTTTAACGTTGGAAATTTCCTGCGTCTTCTTCCCTGTAGATGGCAGTGGAAAGACTATTTCTCTCTACCGCTTTGTTCCTTGAGAGGTGAGTGTAAGACACTTACACATATATCTCAAAAGGCGTCATGCTTCCCGCACCGAGAGGTGAGCACGAAATCGTGTTGGACGTGGCCTTGTTTCTCTGAGTTCAGTGGAAGGCGCTGCTGAGGCTAGCTCACGTACCTTTGAAGGCCCTTCCAACTTCATGACACAAGACTTTCGTGGAGAGGGACCCTCCACACACCGTGTTCCTCACTGTAGTGTATCGCGCTTTCCGTCTCTTTTCTCTCGCCCTAAGCTTTAACAAGGTGCTTCCATCCGTACGGAAAGGGCTGGTCGTCGACGGACGGCAACCCTCTAGATTTGTTCTTAGAGTCAAACACCCGTAGGCAAGCCTCCTTACGCTTCCTCACATCATACCTCTCCATACTCATCCTTCTTCATGGAACGAACAGTAGACACATTCGAAACGGACGGCCGACTCTAGGGTACGTCCCTCATGCCTCCACACCCACGACGGAAAACACTTTTATCTTCCTGAAACAATATGATAGCTGAGGGCAGACTTCTTCACAAGGGGTTCGTCAAGCACCGTCACAGGGCACGGCACCTTCTTTATGCCTTCACACGTTCATGCCAGAAGGCCGCTCATACGCAGGTGGTGTATGGCTTTCCAGGACTTCCTTCTCACACTTAAAGGCATGACCTGTTCCCTCTGCTGTCTCTCATACTCTTTGAAAACGTTCCTCGCGGAACAAGATTGGAATGGCGAGGGACCATCTACCCTAAGTATGTCTGTGCCACAGGCACGGGGCACATTCCTCGCGCTGCCACACTTACGTTGGAATAGACGAGCATTTTCAGGGAAGGTGTTAGTAGAAACACGGTTTCTCTGCAGTGGTGTTTCTTCAGACTGAAGTGCACGCCGCCTGTTTCGGATTCAACACATACCTGTTGTGACTATGTTCTCCCCGTGACGCCAGAGGTCAGCTCGAAGTCGCCTTCGACACAGACTTGTTTCGCGCCGTTTAGTCTGTGGCTTTCCTTTGGCGAACTCACGTACATTTGGAAAACCCTTCTAGCGTCGTGACCCATGGTGTCCATTGAGCGAAGCCCTCCGTACCACGTTGTTCCACGACGAAGGCCTATCGGGCTTTTCCTCTGCTTCCTTTCATACTTGGCGTAAAGCCGCTTCGATCCTTCGGAAGGGAGAAGGGAGTCGAAGGACCGCTCCTCCGCAGCATTGCTTTTGAGACCTAAGTGTAGAGCTCGTTCCTTACGCTTCCTCCGATTTCCAGACACACACCTCTCTAGGGGACAACTTGTTCGTTGGTGGTCACATTCGACGCACATTTTTCCTCACAATTCCGCGGATGGCATTTTCCTGACGCTTTCACACGAAGTCCTGAAAACGCTTGTCTCTCCCTGAAACAAGATCTGAGTTGAGAGAAGCTTGAGACACAACTCCTTTCTCAAACAGTGGAATATGGCACAGTAGTTGTGCCTTCACTTTTAACGGTGGAAAGTTCTTCCATCTCTTCCCTGTAGGTGGTAGTGGAAAGACTGTTTCCCTACACTTTTCGTTTCTTGAGAGGTGAGTGTAAGACACTTACCTTCTATAGCAACACACACATACCTCCAAAGGCTTCTTTCTTCAAGAACCCAGATGTTAGCGCGAAAGCCTGATGGACATGGCCTCGTTTCTCAGAATTCAGTGTAAGGCTACTACCACTGAGGCTAGCCCGCGTACATTGGAAGACCCATCCACCTCCACGACACAGGACTTAATGGAGAGAAACCCTCCGCCCAACGTGTTCCTCCCTGGACGGTATCGCGCGTTCCATCTCTTTCCTTTCACACCCGGTTTAACAAGCCGCTTCCATCCTTACGAAAAGAGACGGTAGTCGAAGGACGCCAACCCTCGAGATTTGTTCTTAGAGGGAAACAGGCGTATGCCATCTTCCTTGTGCTTCCGCACATCATACATTTCCATACACATCTTTCTTCATGTCACGACGGTAGGCACATTCGAAACGGAGAGCTAAGTCTAGTCTATGTCCCTTACGCCTTCACACCCAATACGGAAAACACTTTCCTCTTTCCTGAAACGATATGATAGTTGAGGGAAGCCTTCTTCACAAGTGGTTTCTCAAGCACCGTCCGTCACAGGGCACATTCTAGATGCTTTCACCATTTCATGCTAAGTGCTTCTCACCCTTACGTGTATGGCTTTCCTGACGGATTTCCTTCTCACCCTTGAAACCGTGACCTTTTCCATCTGCTCTCTCATACTCTTGGAAACACTTCCCACGGAACAGGATTTGAATTGCGACAGACATTCTACACTAATTACTTCTGTAGCACAGGCATGGGGCACATTCCTTGCGATTTCACCCTTACATGGGAAAAGTCTACCATGTTCAGGGAAGATGTTAGTGAGTAGTTCGTTTCTCGGCAGGGGTGTTTCTTCAGACTGAAGAGTACTTCCTTTGTTTAGGATTCAACACGTACATTTTGTGACTCTGGATTCCTCGGGAACCCAGATGGAAGCTCGAAGTCGCGTTTGACACAGACTTGGTTCGCAGAGATTAGTGTATGCCTTTCCTTGGGCGAAGTCACATCCTTTTGAAAACCCTTCTATCTTCGTGACACGTGGTGTTCGTTGAGGAAAGCCCCCCCAGAAGAAGTTGTTCCGCGAGTATGGTGTATCACTCTTCCTTCCCCTCCGTTTTCTTTCGCACTTTGCTTCAAGCCGCTTCGTCCCTCAGCAAAGCCGATGGCAGTCGAAGGACCGCCCCTCCACAGCAGCGTTGTTTCTTAGACTTAAGTGTATAGCACGTCCCTTACGCTTCCTCCCCTTTCCAGACACACACCTCTCTAGGGGACAACTAGTGTGTTGGTTGTCCCATTCGACCCCCATTTTTCTTCACAAATCAGCGTGTGGCATCTTCCTTGCGCTTTCAAACAAAGTACTGACAACGCTTCTATCTTCCCGAAACAAGATCTGAGTTGGGAGAAGCTTTCGACCCAAGTTCGTTCTCAAGCAGTGGTATATGGCACAGTAGTTGTGCCTTCGCTTTTAACGTTGGAAATTTCCTGCGTCTTCTTCCCTGTAGATGGCAGTGGAAAGACTATTTCTCTCTACCGCTTTGTTCCTTGAGAGGTGAGTGTAAGACACTTACACATATATCTCAAAAGGCGTCATGCTTCCCGCACCGAGAGGTGAGCACGAAATCGTGTTGGACGTGGCCTTGTTTCTCTGAGTTCAGTGGAAGGCGCTGCTGAGGCTAGCTCACGTACCTTTGAAGGCCCTTCCAACTTCATGACACAAGACTTTCGTGGAGAGGGACCCTCCACACACCGTGTTCCTCACTGTAGTGTATCGCGCTTTCCGTCTCTTTTCTCTCGCCCTAAGCTTTAACAAGGTGCTTCCATCCGTACGGAAAGGGCTGGTCGTCGAAGGACGGCAACCCTCTAGATTTGTTCTTAGAGTCAAACACCCGTAGGCAAGCCTCCTTACGCTTCCTCACATCATACCTCTCCATACTCATCCTTCTTCATGGAACGAACAGTAGACACATTCGAAACGGACGGCCGACTCTAGGGTACGTCCCTCATGCCTCCACACCCACGACGGAAAACACTTTTATCTTCCTGAAACAATATGATAGCTGAGGGCAGACTTCTTCACAAGGGGTTCGTCAAGCACCGTCACAGGGCACGGCACCTTCTTTATGCCTTCACACGTTCATGCCAGAAGGCCGCTCATACGCAGGTGGTGTATGGCTTTCCAGGACTTCCTTCTCACACTTAAAGGCATGACCTGTTCCCTCTGCTGTCTCTCATACTCTTTGAAAACGTTCCTCGCGAAACAAGATTGGAATGGCGAGGGACCATCTACCCTAAGTATGTCTGTGCCACAGGCACGGGGCACATTCCTCGCGCTGCCACACTTACGTTGGAATAGACGAGCATTTTCAGGGAAGGTGTTAGTAGAAACACGGTTTCTCTGCAGTGGTGTTTCTTCAGACTGAAGTGCACGCCGCCTGTTTCGGATTCAACACATACCTGTTGTGACTATGTTCTCCCCGTGACGCCAGAGGTCAGCTCGAAGTCGCCTTCGACACAGACTTGTTTCGCGCCGTTTAGTCTGTGGCTTTCCTTTGGCGAACTCACGTACATTTGGAAAACCCTTCTAGCGTCGTGACCCATGGTGTCCATTGAGCGAAGCCCTCCGTACCACGTTCTTCCACGAGGAAGGCCTATCGGGCTTTTCCTCTGCTTCCTTTCATACTTGGCGTAAAGCCGCTTCGATCCTTCGGAAGGGAGAAGGGAGTCGAAGGACCGCTCCTCCGCAGCATTGTTTTTGAGACCTAAGTGCAGAGCTCGTTCCTTACGCTTCCTCCGATTTCCAGACACACACCTCTCTAGGGGACAACTTGTTCGTTGGTGGTCACATTCGACGCACATTTTTCCTCACAATTCCGCGGATGGCATTTTCCTGACGCTTTCACACGAAGTCCTGAAAACGCTTGTCTCTCCCTGAAACAAGATCTGAGTTGAGAGAAGCTTGAGACACAACTCCTTTCTCAAACAGTGGAATATGGCACAGTAGTTGTGCCTTCACTTTTAACGGTGGAAAGTTCTTCCATCTCTTCCCTGTAGGTGGTAGTGGAAAGACTGTTTCCCTACACTTTTCGTTTCTTGAGAGGTGAGTGTAAGACACTTACCTTCTATAGCAACACACACATACCTCCAAAGGCTTCTTTCTTCAAGAACCCAGATGTTAGCGCGAAAGCCTGATGGACATGGCCTCGTTTCTCAGAATTCAGTGTAAGGCTACTACCACTGAGGCTAGCCCGCGTACATTGGAAGACCCATCCACCTCCACGACACAGGACTTAATGGAGAGAAACCCTCCGCCCAACGTGTTCCTCCCTGGACGGTATCGCGCGTTCCATCTCTTTCCTTTCACACCCGGTTTAACAAGCCGCTTCCATCCTTACGAAAAGAGACGGTAGTCGAAGGACGCCAACCCTCGAGATTTGTTCTTAGAGGGAAACAGGCGTATGCCATCTTCCTTGTGCTTCCGCACATCATACATTTCCATACACATCTTTCTTCATGTCACGACGGTAGGCACATTCGAAACGGAGAGCTAAGTCTAGTCTATGTCCCTTACGCCTTCACACCCAATACGGAAAACACTTTCCTCTTTCCTGAAACGATATGATAGTTGAGGGAAGCCTTCTTCACAAGTGGTTTCTCAAGCACCGTCCGTCACAGGGCACATTCTAGATGCTTTCACCATTTCATGCTAAGTGCTTCTCACCCTTACGTGTATGGCTTTCCTGACGGATTTCCTTCTCACCCTTGAAGCCGTGACCTTTTCCATCTGCTCTCTCATACTCTTGGAAACACTTCCCACGGAACAGGATTTGAATTGCGACAGACATTCTACACTAATTACTTCTGTAGCACAGGCATGGGGCACATTCCTTGCGATTTCACCCTTACATGGGAAAAGTCTACCATGTTCAGGGAAGATGTTAGTGAGTAGTTCGTTTCTCGGCAGGGGTGTTTCTTCAGACTGAAGAGTACTTCCTTTGTTTAGGATTCGACACGTACATTTTGTGACTCTGGATTCCTCGGGAACCCAGATGGAAGCTCGAAGTCGCGTTTGACACAGACTTGGTTCGCAGAGATTAGTGTATGCCTTTCCTTGGGCGAAGTCACATCCTTTTGAAAACCCTTCTATCTTCGTGACACGTGGTGTTCGTTGAGGAAAGCCCCCCCAGAAGAAGTTGTTCCGCGAGTATGGTGTATCACTCTTCCTTCCCCTCCGTTTTCTTTCGCACTTTGCTTCAAGCCGCTTCGTCCCTCAGCAAAGCCGATGGCAGTCGAAGGACCGCCCCTCCACAGCAGCGTTGTTTCTTAGACTTAAGTGTATAGCACGTCCCTTACGCTTCCTCCCCTTTCCAGACACACACCTCTCTAGGGGACAACTAGTGTGTTGGTTGTCCCATTCGACCCCCATTTTTCTTCACAAATCAGCGTGTGGCATCTTCCTTGCGCTTTCAAACAAAGTACTGACAACGCTTCTATCTTCCCGAAACAAGATCTGAGTTGGGAGAAGCTTTCGACCCAAGTTCGTTCTCAAGCAGTGGTATATGGCACAGTAGTTGTGCCTTCGCTTTTAACGTTGGAAATTTCCTGCGTCTTCTTCCCTGTAGATGGCAGTGGAAAGACTATTTCTCTCTACCGCTTTGTTCCTTGAGAGGTGAGTGTAAGACACTTACACATATATCTCAAAAGGCGTCATGCTTCCCGCACCGAGAGGTGAGCACGAAATCGTGTTGGACGTGGCCTTGTTTCTCTGAGTTCAGTGGAAGGCGCTGCTGAGGCTAGCTCACGTACCTTTGAAGGCCCTTCCAACTTCATGACACAAGACTTTCGTGGAGAGGGACCCTCCACACACCGTGTTCCTCACTGTAGTGTATCGCGCTTTCCGTCTCTTTTCTCTCGCCCTAAGCTTTAACAAGGTGCTTCCATCCGTACGGAAAGGGCTGGTCGTCGACGGACGGCAACCCTCTAGATTTGTTCTTAGAGTCAAACACCCGTAGGCAAGCCTCCTTACGCTTCCTCACATCATACCTCTCCATACTCATCCTTCTTCATGGAACGAACAGTAGACACATTCGAAACGGACGGCCGACTCTAGGGTACGTCCCTCATGCCTCCACACCCACGACGGAAAACACTTTTATCTTCCTGAAACAATATGATAGCTGAGGGCAGACTTCTTCACAAGGGGTTCGTCAAGCACCGTCACAGGGCACGGCACCTTCTTTATGCCTTCACACGTTCATGCCAGAAGGCCGCTCATACGCAGGTGGTGTATGGCTTTCCAGGACTTCCTTCTCACACTTAAAGGCATGACCTGTTCCCTCTGCTGTCTCTCATACTCTTTGAAAACGTTCCTCGCGGAACAAGATTGGAATGGCGAGGGACCATCTACCCTAAGTATGTCTGTGCCACAGGCACGGGGCACATTCCTCGCGCTGCCACACTTACGTTGGAATAGACGAGCATTTTCAGGGAAGGTGTTAGTAGAAACACGGTTTCTCTGCAGTGGTGTTTCTTCAGACTGAAGTGCACGCCGCCTGTTTCGGATTCAACACATACCTGTTGTGACTATGTTCTCCCCGTGACGCCAGAGGTCAGCTCGAAGTCGCCTTCGACACAGACTTGTTTCGCGCCGTTTAGTCTGTGGCTTTCCTTTGGCGAACTCACGTACATTTGGAAAACCCTTCTAGCGTCGTGACCCATGGTGTCCATTGAGCGAAGCCCTCCGTACCACGTTGTTCCACGAGGAAGGCCTATCGGGCTTTTCCTCTGCTTCCTTTCATACTTGGCGTAAAGCCGCTTCGATCCTTCGGAAGGGAGAAGGGAGTCGAAGGACCGCTCCTCCGCAGCATTGCTTTTGAGACCTAAGTGTAGAGCTCGTTCCTTACGCTTCCTCCGATTTCCAGACACACACCTCTCTAGGGGACAACTTGTTCGTTGGTGGTCACATTCGACGCACATTTTTCCTCACAATTCCGCGGATGGCATTTTCCTGACGCTTTCACACGAAGTCCTGAAAACGCTTGTCTCTCCCTGAAACAAGATCTGAGTTGAGAGAAGCTTGAGACACAACTCCTTTCTCAAACAGTGGAATATGGCCCAGTAGTTGTGCCTTCACTTTTAACGGTGGAAAGTTCTTCCATCTCTTCCCTGTAGGTGGTAGTGGAAAGACTGTTTCCCTACACTTTTCGTTTCTTGAGAGGTGAGTGTAAGACACTTACCTTCTATAGCAACACACACATACCTCCAAAGGCTTCTTTCTTCAAGAACCCAGATGTTAGCGCGAAAGCCTGATGGACATGGCCTCGTTTCTCAGAATTCAGTGTAAGGCTACTACCACTGAGGCTAGCCCGCGTACATTGGAAGACCCATCCACCTCCACGACACAGGACTTAATGGAGAGAAACCCTCCGCCCAACGTGTTCCTCCCTGGACGGTATCGCGCGTTCCATCTCTTTCCTTTCACACCCGGTTTAACAAGCCGCTTCCATCCTTACGAAAAGAGACGGTAGTCGAAGGACGCCAACCCTCGAGATTTGTTCTTAGAGGGAAACAGGCGTATGCCATCTTCCTTGTGCTTCCGCACATCATACATTTCCATACACATCTTTCTTCATGTCACGACGGTAGGCACATTCGAAACGGAGAGCTAAGTCTAGTCTATGTCCCTTACGCCTTCACACCCAATACGGAAAACACTTTCCTCTTTCCTGAAACGATATGATAGTTGAGGGAAGCCTTCTTCACAAGTGGTTTCTCAAGCACCGTCCGTCACAGGGCACATTCTAGATGCTTTCACCATTTCATGCTAAGTGCTTCTCACCCTTACGTGTATGGCTTTCCTGACGGATTTCCTTCTCACCCTTGAAACCGTGACCTTTTCCATCTGCTCTCTCATACTCTTGGAAACACTTCCCACGGAACAGGATTTGAATTGCGACAGACATTCTACACTAATTACTTCTGTAGCACAGGCATGGGGCACATTCCTTGCGATTTCACCCTTACATGGGAAAAGTCTACCATGTTCAGGGAAGATGTTAGTGAGTAGTTCGTTTCTCGGCAGGGGTGTTTCTTCAGACTGAAGAGTACTTCCTTTGTTTAGGATTCAACACGTACATTTTGTGACTCTGGATTCCTCGGGAACCCAGATGGAAGCTCGAAGTCGCGTTTGACACAGACTTGGTTCGCAGAGATTAGTGTATGCCTTTCCTTGGGCGAAGTCACATCCTTTTGAAAACCCTTCTATCTTCGTGACACGTGGTGTTCGTTGAGGAAAGCCCCCCCAGAAGAAGTTGTTCCGCGAGTATGGTGTATCACTCTTCCTTCCCCTCCGTTTTCTTTCGCACTTTGCTTCAAGCCGCTTCGTCCCTCAGCAAAGCCGATGGCAGTCGAAGGACCGCCCCTCCACAGCAGCGTTGTTTCTTAGACTTAAGTGTATAGCACGTCCCTTACGCTTCCTCCCCTTTCCAGACACACACCTCTCTAGGGGACAACTAGTGTGTTGGTTGTCCCATTCGACCCCCATTTTTCTTCACAAATCAGCGTGTGGCATCTTCCTTGCGCTTTCAAACAAAGTACTGACAACGCTTCTATCTTCCCGAAACAAGATCTGAGTTGGGAGAAGCTTTCGACCCAAGTTCGTTCTCAAGCAGTGGTATATGGCACAGTAGTTGTGCCTTCGCTTTTAACGTTGGAAATTTCCTGCGTCTTCTTCCCTGTAGATGGCAGTGGAAAGACTATTTCTCTCTACCGCTTTGTTCCTTGAGAGGTGAGTGTAAGACACTTACACATATATCTCAAAAGGCGTCATGCTTCCCGCACCGAGAGGTGAGCACGAAATCGTGTTGGACGTGGCCTTGTTTCTCTGAGTTCAGTGGAAGGCGCTGCTGAGGCTAGCTCACGTACCTTTGAAGGCCCTTCCAACTTCATGACACAAGACTTTCGTGGAGAGGGACCCTCCACACACCGTGTTCCTCACTGTAGTGTATCGCGCTTTCCGTCTCTTTTCTCTCGCCCTAAGCTTTAACAAGGTGCTTCCATCCGTACGGAAAGGGCTGGTCGTCGACGGACGGCAACCCTCTAGATTTGTTCTTAGAGTCAAACACCCGTAGGCAAGCCTCCTTACGCTTCCTCACATCATACCTCTCCATACTCATCCTTCTTCATGGAACGAACAGTAGACACATTCGAAACGGACGGCCGACTCTAGGGTACGTCCCTCATGCCTCCACACCCACGACGGAAAACACTTTTATCTTCCTGAAACAATATGATAGCTGAGGGCAGACTTCTTCACAAGGGGTTCGTCAAGCACCGTCACAGGGCACGGCACCTTCTTTATGCCTTCACACGTTCATGCCAGAAGGCCGCTCATACGCAGGTGGTGTATGGCTTTCCAGGACTTCCTTCTCACACTTAAAGGCATGACCTGTTCCCTCTGCTGTCTCTCATACTCTTTGAAAACGTTCCTCGCGGAACAAGATTGGAATGGCGAGGGACCATCTACCCTAAGTATGTCTGTGCCACAGGCACGGGGCACATTCCTCGCGCTGCCACACTTACGTTGGAATAGACGAGCATTTTCAGGGAAGGTGTTAGTAGAAACACGGTTTCTCTGCAGTGGTGTTTCTTCAGACTGAAGTGCACGCCGCCTGTTTCGGATTCAACACATACCTGTTGTGACTATGTTCTCCCCGTGACGCCAGAGGTCAGCTCGAAGTCGCCTTCGACACAGACTTGTTTCGCGCCGTTTAGTCTGTGGCTTTCCTTTGGCGAACTCACGTACATTTGGAAAACCCTTCTAGCGTCGTGACCCATGGTGTCCATTGAGCGAAGCCCTCCGTACCACGTTGTTCCACGAGGAAGGCCTATCGGGCTTTTCCTCTGCTTCCTTTCATACTTGGCGTAAAGCCGCTTCGATCCTTCGGAAGGGAGAAGGGAGTCGAAGGACCGCTCCTCCGCAGCATTGTTTTTGAGACCTAAGTGTAGAGCTCGTTCCTTACGCTTCCTCCGATTTCCAGACACACACCTCTCTAGGGGACAACTTGTTCGTTGGTGGTCACATTCGACGCACATTTTTCCTCACAATTCCGCGGATGGCATTTTCCTGACGCTTTCACACGAAGTCCTGAAAACGCTTGTCTCTCCCTGAAACAAGATCTGAGTTGAGAGAAGCTTGAGACACAACTCCTTTCTCAAACAGTGGAATATGGCACAGTAGTTGTGCCTTCACTTTTAACGGTGGAAAGTTCTTCCATCTCTTCCCTGTAGGTGGTAGTGGAAAGACTGTTTCCCTACACTTTTCGTTTCTTGAGAGGTGAGTGTAAGACACTTACCTTCTATAGCAACACACACATACCTCCAAAGGCTTCTTTCTTCAAGAACCCAGATGTTAGCACGAAAGCCTGATGGACATGGCCTCGTTTCTCAGAATTCAGTGTAAGGCTACTACCACTGAGGCTAGCCCGCGTACATTGGAAGACCCATCCACCTCCACGACACAGGACTTAATGGAGAGAAACCCTCCGCCCAACGTGTTCCTCCCTGGACGGTATCGCGCGTTCCATCTCTTTCCTTTCACACCCGGTTTAACAAGCCGCTTCCATCCTTACGAAAAGAGACGGTAGTCGAAGGACGCCAACCCTCGAGATTTGTTCTTAGAGGGAAACAGGCGTATGCCATCTTCCTTGTGCTTCCGCACATCATACATTTCCATACACATCTTTCTTCATGTCACGACGGTAGGCACATTCGAAACGGAGAGCTAAGTCTAGTCTATGTCCCTTACGCCTTCACACCCAATACGGAAAACACTTTCCTCTTTCCTGAAACGATATGATAGTTGAGGGAAGCCTTCTTCACAAGTGGTTTCTCAAGCACCGTCCGTCACAGGGCACATTCTAGATGCTTTCACCATTTCATGCTAAGTGCTTCTCACCCTTACGTGTATGGCTTTCCTGACGGATTTCCTTCTCACCCTTGAAACCGTGACCTTTTCCATCTGCTCTCTCATACTCTTGGAAACACTTCCCACGGAACAGGATTTGAATTGCGACAGACATTCTACACTAATTACTTCTGTAGCACAGGCATGGGGCACATTCCTTGCGATTTCACCCTTACATGGGAAAAGTCTACCATGTTCAGGGAAGATGTTAGTGAGTAGTTCGTTTCTCGGCAGGGGTGTTTCTTCAGACTGAAGAGTACTTCCTTTGTTTAGGATTCAACACGTACATTTTGTGACTCTGGATTCCTCGGGAACCCAGATGGAAGCTCGAAGTCGCGTTTGACACAGACTTGGTTCGCAGAGATTAGTGTATGCCTTTCCTTGGGCGAAGTCACATCCTTTTGAAAACCCTTCTATCTTCGTGACACATGGTGTTCGTTGAGGAAAGCCCCCCCAGAAGAAGTTGTTCCGCGAGTATGGTGTATCACTCTTCCTTCCCCTCCGTTTTCTTTCGCACTTTGCTTCAAGCCGCTTCGTCCCTCAGCAAAGCCGATGGCAGTCGAAGGACCGCCCCTCCACAGCAGCGTTGTTTCTTAGACTTAAGTGTATAGCACGTCCCTTACGCTTCCTCCCCTTTCCAGACACACACCTCTCTAGGGGACAACTAGTGTGTTGGTTGTCCCATTCGACCCCCATTTTTCTTCACAAATCAGCGTGTGGCATCTTCCTTGCGCTTTCAAACAAAGTACTGACAACGCTTCTATCTTCCCGAAACAAGATCTGAGTTGGGAGAAGCTTTCGACCCAAGTTCGTTCTCAAGCAGTGGTATATGGCACAGTAGTTGTGCCTTCGCTTTTAACGTTGGAAATTTCCTGCGTCTTCTTCCCTGTAGATGGCAGTGGAAAGACTATTTCTCTCTACCGCTTTGTTCCTTGAGAGGTGAGTGTAAGACACTTACACATATATCTCAAAAGGCGTCATGCTTCCCGCACCGAGAGGTGAGCACGAAATCGTGTTGGACGTGGCCTTGTTTCTCTGAGTTCAGTGGAAGGCGCTGCTGAGGCTAGCTCACGTACCTTTGAAGGCCCTTCCAACTTCATGACACAAGACTTTCGTGGAGAGGGACCCTCCACACACCGTGTTCCTCACTGTAGTGTATCGCGCTTTCCGTCTCTTTTCTCTCGCCCTAAGCTTTAACAAGGTGCTTCCATCCGTACGGAAAGGGCTGGTCGTCGACGGACGGCAACCCTCTAGATTTGTTCTTAGAGTCAAACACCCGTAGGCAAGCCTCCTTACGCTTCCTCACATCATACCTCTCCATACTCATCCTTCTTCATGGAACGAACAGTAGACACATTCGAAACGGACGGCCGACTCTAGGGTACGTCCCTCATGCCTCCACACCCACGACGGAAAACACTTTTATCTTCCTGAAACAATATGATAGCTGAGGGCAGACTTCTTCACAAGGGGTTCGTCAAGCACCGTCACAGGGCACGGCACCTTCTTTATGCCTTCACACGTTCATGCCAGAAGGCCGCTCATACGCAGGTGGTGTATGGCTTTCCAGGACTTCCTTCTCACACTTAAAGGCATGACCTGTTCCCTCTGCTGTCTCTCATACTCTTTGAAAACGTTCCTCGCGGAACAAGATTGGAATGGCGAGGGACCATCTACCCTAAGTATGTCTGTGCCACAGGCACGGGGCACATTCCTCGCGCTGCCACACTTACGTTGGAATAGACGAGCATTTTCAGGGAAGGTGTTAGTAGAAACACGGTTTCTCTGCAGTGGTGTTTCTTCAGACTGAAGTGCACGCCGCCTGTTTCGGATTCAACACATACCTGTTGTGACTATGTTCTCCCCGTGACGCCAGAGGTCAGCTCGAAGTCGCCTTCGACACAGACTTGTTTCGCGCCGTTTAGTCTGGGGCTTTCCTTTGGCGAACTCACGTACATTTGGAAAACCCTTCTAGCGTCGTGACCCATGGTGTCCATTGAGCGAAGCCCTCCGTACCACGTTGTTCCACGAGGAAGGCCTATCGGGCTTTTCCTCTGCTTCCTTTCATACTTGGCGTAAAGCCGCTTCGATCCTTCGGAAGGGAGAAGGGAGTCGAAGGACCGCTCCTCCGCAGCATTGCTTTTGAGACCTAAGTGTAGAGCTCGTTCCTTACGCTTCCTCCGATTTCCAGACACACACCTCTCTAGGGGACAACTTGTTCGTTGGTGGTCACATTCGACGCACATTTTTCCTCACAATTCCGCGGATGGCATTTTCCTGACGCTTTCACACGAAGTCCTGAAAACGCTTGTCTCTCCCTGAAACAAGATCTGAGTTGAGAGAAGCTTGAGACACAACTCCTTTCTCAAACAGTGGAATATGGCACAGTAGTTGTGCCTTCACTTTTAACGGTGGAAAGTTCTTCCATCTCTTCCCTGTAGGTGGTAGTGGAAAGACTGTTTCCCTACACTTTTCGTTTCTTGAGAGGTGAGTGTAAGACACTTACCTTCTATAGCAACACACACATACCTCCAAAGGCTTCTTTCTTCAAGAACCCAGATGTTAGCACGAAAGCCTGATGGACATGGCCTCGTTTCTCAGAATTCAGTGTAAGGCTACTACCACTGAGGCTAGCCCGCGTACATTGGAAGACCCATCCACCTCCACGACACAGGACTTAATGGAGAGAAACCCTCCGCCCAACGTGTTCCTCCCTGGACGGTATCGCGCGTTCCATCTCTTTCCTTTCACACCCGGTTTAACAAGCCGCTTCCATCCTTACGAAAAGAGACGGTAGTCGAAGGACGCCAACCCTCGAGATTTGTTCTTAGAGGGAAACAGGCGTATGCCATCTTCCTTGTGCTTCCGCACATCATACATTTCCATACACATCTTTCTTCATGTCACGACGGTAGGCACATTCGAAACGGAGAGCTAAGTCTAGTCTATGTCCCTTACGCCTTCACACCCAATACGGAAAACACTTTCCTCTTTCCTGAAACGATATGATAGTTGAGGGAAGCCTTCTTCACAAGTGGTTTCTCAAGCACCGTCCGTCACAGGGCACATTCTAGATGCTTTCACCATTTCATGCTAAGTGCTTCTCACCCTTACGTGTATGGCTTTCCTGACGGATTTCCTTCTCACCCTTGAAGCCGTGACCTTTTCCATCTGCTCTCTCATACTCTTGGAAACACTTCCCACGGAACAGGATTTGAATTGCGACAGACATTCTACACTAATTACTTCTGTAGCACAGGCATGGGGCACATTCCTTGCGATTTCACCCTTACATGGGAAAAGTCTACCATGTTCAGGGAAGATGTTAGTGAGTAGTTCGTTTCTCGGCAGGGGTGTTTCTTCAGACTGAAGAGTACTTCCTTTGTTTAGGATTCAACACGTACATTTTGTGACTCTGGATTCCTCGGGAACCCAGATGGAAGCTCGAAGTCGCGTTTGACACAGACTTGGTTCGCAGAGATTAGTGTATGCCTTTCCTTGGGCGAAGTCACATCCTTTTGAAAACCCTTCTATCTTCGTGACACGTGGTGTTCGTTGAGGAAAGCCCCCCCAGAAGAAGTTGTTCCGCGAGTATGGTGTATCACTCTTCCTTCCCCTCCGTTTTCTTTCGCACTTTGCTTCAAGCCGCTTCGTCCCTCAGCAAAGCCGATGGCAGTCGAAGGACCGCCCCTCCACAGCAGCGTTGTTTCTTAGACTTAAGTGTATAGCACGTCCCTTACGCTTCCTCCCCTTTCCAGACACACACCTCTCTAGGGGACAACTAGTGTGTTGGTTGTCCCATTCGACCCCCATTTTTCTTCACAAATCAGCGTGTGGCATCTTCCTTGCGCTTTCAAACAAAGTACTGACAACGCTTCTATCTTCCCGAAACAAGATCTGAGTTGGGAGAAGCTTTCGACCCAAGTTCGTTCTCAAGCAGTGGTATATGGCACAGTAGTTGTGCCTTCGCTTTTAACGTTGGAAATTTCCTGCGTCTTCTTCCCTGTAGATGGCAGTGGAAAGACTATTTCTCTCTACCGCTTTGTTCCTTGAGAGGTGAGTGTAAGACACTTACACATATATCTCAAAAGGCGTCATGCTTCCCGCACCGAGAGGTGAGCACGAAATCGTGTTGGACGTGGCCTTGTTTCTCTGAGTTCAGTGGAAGGCGCTGCTGAGGCTAGCTCACGTACCTTTGAAGGCCCTTCCAACTTCATGACACAAGACTTTCGTGGAGAGGGACCCTCCACACACCGTGTTCCTCACTGTAGTGTATCGCGCTTTCCGTCTCTTTTCTCTCGCCCTAAGCTTTAACAAGGTGCTTCCATCCGTACGGAAAGGGCTGGTCGTCGACGGACGGCAACCCTCTAGATTTGTTCTTAGAGTCAAACACCCGTAGGCAAGCCTCCTTACGCTTCCTCACATCATACCTCTCCATACTCATCCTTCTTCATGGAACGAACAGTAGACACATTCGAAACGGACGGCCGACTCTAGGGTACGTCCCTCATGCCTCCACACCCACGACGGAAAACACTTTTATCTTCCTGAAACAATATGATAGCTGAGGGCAGACTTCTTCACAAGGGGTTCGTCAAGCACCGTCACAGGGCACGGCACCTTCTTTATGCCTTCACACGTTCATGCCAGAAGGCCGCTCATACGCAGGTGGTGTATGGCTTTCCAGGACTTCCTTCTCACACTTAAAGGCATGACCTGTTCCCTCTGCTGTCTCTCATACTCTTTGAAAACGTTCCTCGCGGAACAAGATTGGAATGGCGAGGGACCATCTACCCTAAGTATGTCTGTGCCACAGGCACGGGGCACATTCCTCGCGCTGCCACACTTACGTTGGAATAGACGAGCATTTTCAGGGAAGGTGTTAGTAGAAACACGGTTTCTCTGCAGTGGTGTTTCTTCAGACTGAAGTGCACGCCGCCTGTTTCGGATTCAACACATACCTGTTGTGACTATGTTCTCCCCGTGACGCCAGAGGTCAGCTCGAAGTCGCCTTCGACACAGACTTGTTTCGCGCCGTTTAGTCTGTGGCTTTCCTTTGGCGAACTCACGTACATTTGGAAAACCCTTCTAGCGTCGTGACCCATGGTGTCCATTGAGCGAAGCCCTCCGTACCACGTTGTTCCACGAGGAAGGCCTATCGGGCTTTTCCTCTGCTTCCTTTCATACTTGGCGTAAAGCCGCTTCGATCCTTCGGAAGGGAGAAGGGAGTCGAAGGACCGCTCCTCCGCAGCATTGTTTTTGAGACCTAAGTGTAGAGCTCGTTCCTTACGCTTCCTCCGATTTCCAGACACACACCTCTCTAGGGGACAACTTGTTCGTTGGTGGTCACATTCGACGCACATTTTTCCTCACAATTCCGCGGATGGCATTTTCCTGACGCTTTCACACGAAGTCCTGAAAACGCTTGTCTCTCCCTGAAACAAGATCTGAGTTGAGAGAAGCTTGAGACACAACTCCTTTCTCAAACAGTGGAATATGGCCCAGTAGTTGTGCCTTCACTTTTAACGGTGGAAAGTTCTTCCATCTCTTCCCTGTAGGTGGTAGTGGAAAGACTGTTTCCCTACACTTTTCGTTTCTTGAGAGGTGAGTGTAAGACACTTACCTTCTATAGCAACACACACATACCTCCAAAGGCTTCTTTCTTCAAGAACCCAGATGTTAGCGCGAAAGCCTGATGGACATGGCCTCGTTTCTCAGAATTCCGTGTAAGGCTACTACCACTGAGGCTAGCCCGCGTACATTGGAGGACCCATCCACCTCCACGACACAGGACTTAATGGAGAGAAACCCTCCGCCCAACGTGTTCCTCCCTGGACGGTATCGCGCGTTCCATCTCTTTCCTTTCACACCCGGTTTAACAAGCCGCTTCCATCCTTACGAAAAGAGACGGTAGTCGAAGGACGCCAACCCTCGGGATTTGTTCTTAGAGGGAAACAGGCGTATGCCATCTTCCTTGTGCTTCCGCACATCATACATTTCCATACACATCTTTCTTCATGTCACGACGGTAGGCACATTCGAAACGGAGAGCTAAGTCTAGTCTATGTCCCTTACGCCTTCACACCCAATACGGAAAACACTTTCCTCTTTCCTGAAACGATATGATAGTTGAGGGAAGCCTTCTTCACAAGTGGTTTCTCAAGCACCGTCCGTCACAGGGCACATTCTAGATGCTTTCACCATTTCATGCTAAGTGCTTCTCACCCTTACGTGTATGGCTTTCCTGACGGATTTCCTTCTCACCCTTGAAACCGTGACCTTTTCCATCTGCTCTCTCATACTCTTGGAAACACTTCCCACGGAACAGGATTTGAATTGCGACAGACATTCTACACTAATTACTTCTGTAGCACAGGCATGGGGCACATTCCTTGCGATTTCACCCTTACATGGGAAAAGTCTACCATGTTCATGGAAGATGTTAGTGAGTAGTTCGTTTCTCGGCAGGGGTGTTTCTTCAGACTGAAGAGTACTTCCTTTGTTTAGGATTCAACACGTACATTTTGTGACTCTGGATTCCTCGGGAACCCAGATGGAAGCTCGAAGTCGCGTTTGACACAGACTTGGTTCGCAGAGATTAGTGTATGCCTTTCCTTGGGCGAAGTCACATCCTTTTGAAAACCCTTCTATCTTCGTGACACATGGTGTTCGTTGAGGAAAGCCCCCCCAGAAGAAGTTGTTCCGCGAGTATGGTGTATCACTCTTCCTTCCCCTCCGTTTTCTTTCGCACTTTGCTTCAAGCCGCTTCGTCCCTCAGCAAAGCCGATGGCAGTCGAAGGACCGCCCCTCCACAGCAGCGTTGTTTCTTAGACTTAAGTGTATAGCACGTCCCTTACGCTTCCTCCCCTTTCCAGACACACACCTCTCTAGGGGACAACTAGTGTGTTGGTTGTCCCATTCGACCCCCATTTTTCTTCACAAATCAGCGTGTGGCATCTTCCTTGCGCTTTCAAACAAAGTACTGACAACGCTTCTATCTTCCCGAAACAAGATCTGAGTTGGGAGAAGCTTTCGACCCAAGTTCGTTCTCAAGCAGTGGTATATGGCACAGTAGTTGTGCCTTCGCTTTTAACGTTGGAAATTTCCTGCGTCTTCTTCCCTGTAGATGGCAGTGGAAAGACTATTTCTCTCTACCGCTTTGTTCCTTGAGAGGTGAGTGTAAGACACTTACACATATATCTCAAAAGGCGTCATGCTTCCCGCACCGAGAGGTGAGCACGAAATCGTGTTGGACGTGGCCTTGTTTCTCTGAGTTCAGTGGAAGGCGCTGCTGAGGCTAGCTCACGTACCTTTGAAGGCCCTTCCAACTTCATGACACAAGACTTTCGTGGAGAGGGACCCTCCACACACCGTGTTCCTCACTGTAGTGTATCGCGCTTTCCGTCTCTTTTCTCTCGCCCTAAGCTTTAACAAGGTGCTTCCATCCGTACGGAAAGGGCTGGTCGTCGACGGACGGCAACCCTCTAGATTTGTTCTTAGAGTCAAACACCCGTAGGCAAGCCTCCTTACGCTTCCTCACATCATACCTCTCCATACTCATCCTTCTTCATGGAACGAACAGTAGACACATTCGAAACGGACGGCCGACTCTAGGGTACGTCCCTCATGCCTCCACACCCACGACGGAAAACACTTTTATCTTCCTGAAACAATATGATAGCTGAGGGCAGACTTCTTCACAAGGGGTTCGTCAAGCACCGTCACAGGGCACGGCACCTTCTTTATGCCTTCACACGTTCATGCCAGAAGGCCGCTCATACGCAGGTGGTGTATGGCTTTCCAGGACTTCCTTCTCACACTTAAAGGCATGATCTGTTCCCTCTGCTGTCTCTCATACTCTTTGAAAACGTTCCTCGCGGAACAAGATTGGAATGGCGAGGGACCATCTACTCTAAGTATGTCTGTGCCACAGGCACGGGGCACATTCCTCGCGCTGCCACACTTACGTTGGAATAGACGAGCATTTTCAGGGAAGGTGTTAGTAGAAACACGGTTTCTCTGCAGTGGTGTTTCTTCAGACTGAAGTGCACGCCGCCTGTTTCGGATTCAACACATACCTGTTGTGACTATGTTCTCCCCGTGACGCCAGAGGTCAGCTCGAAGTCGCCTTCGACACAGACTTGTTTCGCGCCGTTTAGTCTGTGGCTTTCCTTTGGCGAACTCACGTACATTTGGAAAACCCTTCTAGCGTCGTGACCCATGGTGTCCATTGAGCGAAGCCCTCCATACCACGTTGTTCCACGAGGAAGGCCTATTCGGGCTTTTCCTCTGCTTCCTTTCATACTTGGCGAAAAGCCGCTTCGATCCTTCGGAAGGGAGAAGGGAGTCGAAGGACCGCTCCTCCGCAGCATTGCTTTTGAGACCTAAGTGTAGAGCTCGTTCCTTACGCTTCCTCCGATTTCCAGACACACACCTCTCTAGGGGACAACTTGTTCGTTGGTGGTCACATTCGACGCACATTTTTCCTCACAATTCCGCGGATGGCATTTTCCTGACGCTTTCACACGAAGTCCTGAAAACGCTTGTCTCTCCCTGAAACAAGATCTGAGTTGAGAGAAGCTTGAGACACAACTCCTTTCTCAAACAGTGGAATATGGCACAGTAGTTGTGCCTTCACTTTTAACGGTGGAAAGTTCTTCCATCTCTTCCCTGTAGGTGGTAGTGGAAAGACTGTTTCCCTACACTTTTCGTTTCTTGAGAGGCGAGTGTAAGACACTTACCTTCTATAGCAACACACACATACCTCCAAAGGCTTCTTTCTTCAAGAACCCAGATGTTAGCACGAAAGCCTGATGGACATGGCCTCGTTTCTCAGAATTCAGTGTAAGGCTACTACCACTGAGGCTAGCCCGCGTACATTGGAAGACCCATCCACCTCCACGACACAGGACTTAATGGAGAGAAACCCTCCGCCCAACGTGTTCCTCCCTGGACGGTATCACGCGTTCCATCTCTTTCCTTTCACACCCGGTTTAACAAGCCGCTTCCATCCTTACGAAAAGAGACGGTAGTCGAAGGACGCCAACCCTCGAGATTTGTTCTTAGAGGGAAACAGGCGTATGCCATCTTCCTTGTGCTTCCGCACATCATACATTTCCATACACATCTTTCTTCATGTCACGACGGTAGGCACATTCGAAACGGAGAGCTAAGTCTAGTCTATGTCCCTTACGCCTTCACACCCAATACGGAAAACACTTTCCTCTTTCCTGAAACGATATGATAGTTGAGGGAAGCCTTCTTCACAAGTGGTTTCTCAAGCACCGTCCGTCACAGGGCACATTCTAGATGCTTTCACCATTTCATGCTAAGTGCTTCTCACCCTTACGTGTATGGCTTTCCTGACGGATTTCCTTCTCACCCTTGAAGCCGTGACCTTTTCCATCTGCTCTCTCATACTCTTGGAAACACTTCCCACGGAACAGGATTTGAATTGCGACAGACATTCTACACTAATTACTTCTGTAGCACAGGCATGGGGCACATTCCTTGCGATTTCACCCTTACATGGGAAAAGTCTACCATGTTCAGGGAAGATGTTAGTGAGTAGTTCGTTTCTCGGCAGGGGTGTTTCTTCAGACTGAAGAGTACTTCCTTTGTTTAGGATTCAACACGTACATTTTGTGACTCTGGATTCCTCGGGAACCCAGATGGAAGCTCGAAGTCGCGTTTGACACAGACTTGGTTCGCAGAGATTAGTGTATGCCTTTCCTTGGGCGAAGTCACATCCTTTTGAAAACCCTTCTATCTTCGTGACACGTGGTGTTCGTTGAGGAAAGCCCCCCCAGAAGAAGTTGTTCCGCGAGTATGGTGTATCACTCTTCCTTCCCCTCCGTTTTCTTTCGCACTTTGCTTCAAGCCGCTTCGTCCCTCAGCAAAGCCGATGGCAGTCGAAGGACCGCCCCTCCACAGCAGCGTTGTTTCTTAGACTTAAGTGTATAGCACGTCCCTTACGCTTCCTCCCCTTTCCAGACACACACCTCTCTAGGGGACAACTAGTGTGTTGGTTGTCCCATTCGACCCCCATTTTTCTTCACAAATCAGCGTGTGGCATCTTCCTTGCGCTTTCAAACAAAGTACTGACAACGCTTCTATCTTCCCGAAACAAGATCTGAGTTGGGAGAAGCTTTCGACCCAAGTTCGTTCTCAAGCAGTGGTATATGGCACAGTAGTTGTGCCTTCGCTTTTAACGTTGGAAATTTCCTGCGTCTTCTTCCCTGTAGATGGCAGTGGAAAGACTATTTCTCTCTACCGCTTTGTTCCTTGAGAGGTGAGTGTAAGACACTTACACATATATCTCAAAAGGCGTCATGCTTCCCGCACCGAGAGGTGAGCACGAAATCGTGTTGGACGTGGCCTTGTTTCTCTGAGTTCAGTGGAAGGCGCTGCTGAGGCTAGCTCACGTACCTTTGAAGGCCCTTCCAACTTCATGACACAAGACTTTCGTGGAGAGGGACCCTCCACACACCGTGTTCCTCACTGTAGTGTATCGCGCTTTCCGTCTCTTTTCTCTCGCCCTAAGCTTTAACAAGGTGCTTCCATCCGTACGGAAAGGGCTGGTCGTCGACGGACGGCAACCCTCTAGATTTGTTCTTAGAGTCAAACACCCGTAGGCAAGCCTCCTTACGCTTCCTCACATCATACCTCTCCATACTCATCCTTCTTCATGGAACGAACAGTAGACACATTCGAAACGGACGGCCGACTCTAGGGTACGTCCCTCATGCCTCCACACCCACGACGGAAAACACTTTTATCTTCCTGAAACAATATGATAGCTGAGGGCAGACTTCTTCACAAGGGGTTCGTCAAGCACCGTCACAGGGCACGGCACCTTCTTTATGCCTTCACACGTTCATGCCAGAAGGCCGCTCATACGCAGGTGGTGTATGGCTTTCCAGGACTTCCTTCTCACACTTAAAGGCATGACCTGTTCCCTCTGCTGTCTCTCATACTCTTTGAAAACGTTCCTCGCGGAACAAGATTGGAATGGCGAGGGACCATCTACCCTAAGTATGTCTGTGCCACAGGCACGGGGCACATTCCTCGCGCTGCCACACTTACGTTGGAATAGACGAGCATTTTCAGGGAAGGTGTTAGTAGAAACACGGTTTCTCTGCAGTGGTGTTTCTTCAGACTGAAGTGCACGCCGCCTGTTTCGGATTCAACACATACCTGTTGTGACTATGTTCTCCCCGTGACGCCAGAGGTCAGCTCGAAGTCGCCTTCGACACAGACTTGTTTCGCGCCGTTTAGTCTGTGGCTTTCCTTTGGCGAACTCACGTACATTTGGAAAACCCTTCTAGCGTCGTGACCCATGGTGTCCATTGAGCGAAGCCCTCCGTACCACGTTCTTCCACGAGGAAGGCCTATCGGGCTTTTCCTCTGCTTCCTTTCATACTTGGCGTAAAGCCGCTTCGATCCTTCGGAAGGGAGAAGGGAGTCGAAGGACCGCTCCTCCGCAGCATTGCTTTTGAGACCTAAGTGTAGAGCTCGTTCCTTACGCTTCCTCCGATTTCCAGACACACACCTCTCTAGGGGACAACTTGTTCGTTGGTGGTCACATTCGACGCACATTTTTCCTCACAATTCCGCGGATGGCATTTTCCTGACGCTTTCACACGAAGTCCTGAAAACGCTTGTCTCTCCCTGAAACAAGATCTGAGTTGAGAGAAGCTTGAGACACAACTCCTTTCTCAAACAGTGGAATATGGCACAGTAGTTGTGCCTTCACTTTTAACGGTGGAAAGTTCTTCCATCTCTTCCCTGTAGGTGGTAGTGGAAAGACTGTTTCCCTACACTTTTCGTTTCTTGAGAGGTGAGTGTAAGACACTTACCTTCTATAGCAACACACACATACCTCCAAAGGCTTCTTTCTTCAAGAACCCAGATGTTAGTGCGAAAGCCTGATGGACATGGCCTCGTTTCTCAGAATTCAGTGTAAGGCTACTACCACTGAGGCTAGCCCGCGTACATTGGAAGACCCATCCACCTCCACGACACAGGACTTAATGGAGAGAAACCCTCCGCCCAACGTGTTCCTCCCTGGACGGTATCGCGCGTTCCATCTCTTTCCTTTCACACCCGGTTTAACAAGCCGCTTCCATCCTTACGAAAAGAGACGGTAGTCGAAGGACGCCAACCCTCGAGATTTGTTCTTAGAGGGAAACAGGCGTATGCCATCTTCCTTGTGCTTCCGCACATCATACATTTCCATACACATCTTTCTTCATGTCACGACGGTAGGCACATTCGAAACGGAGAGCTAAGTCTAGTCTATGTCCCTTACGCCTTCACACCCAATACGGAAAACACTTTCCTCTTTCCTGAAACGATATGATAGTTGAGGGAAGCCTTCTTCACAAGTGGTTTCTCAAGCACCGTCCGTCACAGGGCACATTCTAGATGCTTTCACCATTTCATGCTAAGTGCTTCTCACCCTTACGTGTATGGCTTTCCTGACGGATTTCCTTCTCACCCTTGAAGCCGTGACCTTTTCCATCTGCTCTCTCATACTCTTGGAAACACTTCCCACGGAACAGGATTTGAATTGCGACAGACATTCTACACTAATTACTTCTGTAGCACAGGCATGGGGCACATTCCTTGCGATTTCACCCTTACATGGGAAAAGTCTACCATGTTCAGGGAAGATGTTAGTGAGTAGTTCGTTTCTCGGCAGGGGTGTTTCTTCAGACTGAAGAGTACTTCCTTTGTTTAGGATTCAACACGTACATTTTGTGACTCTGGATTCCTCGGGAACCCAGATGGAAGCTCGAAGTCGCGTTTGACACAGACTTGGTTCGCAGAGATTAGTGTATGCCTTTCCTTGGGCGAAGTCACATCCTTTTGAAAACCCTTCTATCTTCGTGACACGTGGTGTTCGTTGAGGAAAGCCCCCCCAGAAGAAGTTGTTCCGCGAGTATGGTGTATCACTCTTCCTTCCCCTCCGTTTTCTTTCGCACTTTGCTTCAAGCCGCTTCGTCCCTCAGCAAAGCCGATGGCAGTCGAAGGACCGCCCCTCCACAGCAGCGTTGTTTCTTAGACTTAAGTGTATAGCACGTCCCTTACGCTTCCTCCCCTTTCCAGACACACACCTCTCTAGGGGACAACTAGTGTGTTGGTTGTCCCATTCGACCCCCATTTTTCTTCACAAATCAGCGTGTGGCATCTTCCTTGCGCTTTCAAACAAAGTACTGACAACGCTTCTATCTTCCCGAAACAAGATCTGAGTTGGGAGAAGCTTTCGACCCAAGTTCGTTCTCAAGCAGTGGTATATGGCACAGTAGTTGTGCCTTCGCTTTTAACGTTGGAAATTTCCTGCGTCTTCTTCCCTGTAGATGGCAGTGGAAAGACTATTTCTCTCTACCGCTTTGTTCCTTGAGAGGTGAGTGTAAGACACTTACACATATATCTCAAAAGGCGTCATGCTTCCCGCACCGAGAGGTGAGCACGAAATCGTGTTGGACGTGGCCTTGTTTCTCTGAGTTCAGTGGAAGGCGCTGCTGAGGCTAGCTCACGTACCTTTGAAGGCCCTTCCAACTTCATGACACAAGACTTTCGTGGAGAGGGACCCTCCACACACCGTGTTCCTCACTGTAGTGTATCGCGCTTTCCGTCTCTTTTCTCTCGCCCTAAGCTTTAACAAGGTGCTTCCATCCGTACGGAAAGGGCTGGTCGTCGACGGACGGCAACCCTCTAGATTTGTTCTTAGAGTCAAACACCCGTAGGCAAGCCTCCTTACGCTTCCTCACATCATACCTCTCCATACTCATCCTTCTTCATGGAACGAACAGTAGACACATTTGAAACGGACGGCCGACTCTAGGGTACGTCCCTCATGCCTCCACACCCACGACGGAAAACACTTTTATCTTCCTGAAACAATATGATAGCTGAGGGCAGACTTCTTCACAAGGGGTTCGTCAAGCACCGTCACAGGGCACGGCACCTTCTTTATGCCTTCACACGTTCATGCCAGAAGGCCGCTCATACGCAGGTGGTGTATGGCTTTCCAGGACTTCCTTCTCACACTTAAAGGCATGACCTGTTCCCTCTGCTGTCTCTCATACTCTTTGAAAACGTTCCTCGCGGAACAAGATTGGAATGGCGAGGGACCATCTACCCTAAGTATGTCTGTGCCACAGGCACGGGGCACATTCCTCGCGCTGCCACACTTACGTTGGAATAGACGAGCATTTTCAGGGAAGGTGTTAGTAGAAACACGGTTTCTCTGCAGTGGTGTTTCTTCAGACTGAAGTGCACGCCGCCTGTTTCGGATTCAACACATACCTGTTGTGACTATGTTCTCCCCGTGACGCCAGAGGTCAGCTCGAAGTCGCCTTCGACACAGACTTGTTTCGCGCCGTTTAGTCTGTGGCTTTCCTTTGGCGAACTCACGTACATTTGGAAAACCCTTCTAGCGTCGTGACCCATGGTGTCCATTGAGCGAAGCCCTCCATACCACGTTGTTCCACGAGGAAGGCCTATTCGGGCTTTTCCTCTGCTTCCTTTCATACTTGGCGAAAAGCCGCTTCGATCCTTCGGAAGGGAGAAGGGAGTCGAAGGACCGCTCCTCCGCAGCATTGCTTTTGAGACCTAAGTGTAGAGCTCGTTCCTTACGCTTCCTCCGATTTCCAGACACACACCTCTCTAGGGGACAACTTGTTCGTTGGTGGTCACATTCGACGCACATTTTTCCTCACAATTCCGCGGATGGCATTTTCCTGACGCTTTCACACGAAGTCCTGAAAACGCTTGTCTCTCCCTGAAACAAGATCTGAGTTGAGAGAAGCTTGAGACACAACTCCTTTCTCAAACAGTGGAATATGGCACAGTAGTTGTGCCTTCACTTTTAACGGTGGAAAGTTCTTCCATCTCTTCCCTGTAGGTGGTAGTGGAAAGACTGTTTCCCTACACTTTTCGTTTCTTGAGAGGCGAGTGTAAGACACTTACCTTCTATAGCAACACACACATACCTCCAAAGGCTTCTTTCTTCAAGAACCCAGATGTTAGCACGAAAGCCTGATGGACATGGCCTCGTTTCTCAGAATTCAGTGTAAGGCTACTACCACTGAGGCTAGCCCGCGTACATTGGAAGACCCATCCACCTCCACGACACAGGACTTAATGGAGAGAAACCCTCCGCCCAACGTGTTCCTCCCTGGACGGTATCACGCGTTCCATCTCTTTCCTTTCACACCCGGTTTAACAAGCCGCTTCCATCCTTACGAAAAGAGACGGTAGTCGAAGGACGCCAACCCTCGAGATTTGTTCTTAGAGGGAAACAGGCGTATGCCATCTTCCTTGTGCTTCCGCACATCATACATTTCCATACACATCTTTCTTCATGTCACGACGGTAGGCACATTCGAAACGGAGAGCTAAGTCTAGTCTATGTCCCTTACGCCTTCACACCCAATACGGAAAACACTTTCCTCTTTCCTGAAACGATATGATAGTTGAGGGAAGCCTTCTTCACAAGTGGTTTCTCAAGCACCGTCCGTCACAGGGCACATTCTAGATGCTTTCACCATTTCATGCTAAGTGCTTCTCACCCTTACGTGTATGGCTTTCCTGACGGATTTCCTTCTCACCCTTGAAGCCGTGACCTTTTCCATCTGCTCTCTCATACTCTTGGAAACACTTCCCACGGAACAGGATTTGAATTGCGACAGACATTCTACACTAATTACTTCTGTAGCACAGGCATGGGGCACATTCCTTGCGATTTCACCCTTACATGGGAAAAGTCTACCATGTTCAGGGAAGATGTTAGTGAGTAGTTCGTTTCTCGGCAGGGGTGTTTCTTCAGACTGAAGAGTACTTCCTTTGTTTAGGATTCAACACGTACATTTTGTGACTCTGGATTCCTCGGGAACCCAGATGGAAGCTCGAAGTCGCGTTTGACACAGACTTGGTTCGCAGAGATTAGTGTATGCCTTTCCTTGGGCGAAGTCACATCCTTTTGAAAACCCTTCTATCTTCGTGACACGTGGTGTTCGTTGAGGAAAGCCCCCCCAGAAGAAGTTGTTCCGCGAGTATGGTGTATCACTCTTCCTTCCCCTCCGTTTTCTTTCGCACTTTGCTTCAAGCCGCTTCGTCCCTCAGCAAAGCCGATGGCAGTCGAAGGACCGCCCCTCCACAGCAGCGTTGTTTCTTAGACTTAAGTGTATAGCACGTCCCTTACGCTTCCTCCCCTTTCCAGACACACACCTCTCTAGGGGACAACTAGTGTGTTGGTTGTCCCATTCGACCCCCATTTTTCTTCACAAATCAGCGTGTGGCATCTTCCTTGCGCTTTCAAACAAAGTACTGACAACGCTTCTATCTTCCCGAAACAAGATCTGAGTTGGGAGAAGCTTTCGACCCAAGTTCGTTCTCAAGCAGTGGTATATGGCACAGTAGTTGTGCCTTCGCTTTTAACGTTGGAAATTTCCTGCGTCTTCTTCCCTGTAGATGGCAGTGGAAAGACTATTTCTCTCTACCGCTTTGTTCCTTGAGAGGTGAGTGTAAGACACTTACACATATATCTCAAAAGGCGTCATGCTTCCCGCACCGAGAGGTGAGCACGAAATCGTGTTGGACGTGGCCTTGTTTCTCTGAGTTCAGTGGAAGGCGCTGCTGAGGCTAGCTCACGTACCTTTGAAGGCCCTTCCAACTTCATGACACAAGACTTTCGTGGAGAGGGACCCTCCACACACCGTGTTCCTCACTGTAGTGTATCGCGCTTTCCGTCTCTTTTCTCTCGCCCTAAGCTTTAACAAGGTGCTTCCATCCGTACGGAAAGGGCTGGTCGTCGACGGACGGCAACCCTCTAGATTTGTTCTTAGAGTCAAACACCCGTAGGCAAGCCTCCTTACGCTTCCTCACATCATACCTCTCCATACTCATCCTTCTTCATGGAACGAACAGTAGACACATTCGAAACGGACGGCCGACTCTAGGGTACGTCCCTCATGCCTCCACACCCACGACGGAAAACACTTTTATCTTCCTGAAACAATATGATAGCTGAGGGCAGACTTCTTCACAAGGGGTTCGTCAAGCACCGTCACAGGGCACGGCACCTTCTTTATGCCTTCACACGTTCATGCCAGAAGGCCGCTCATACGCAGGTGGTGTATGGCTTTCCAGGACTTCCTTCTCACACTTAAAGGCATGACCTGTTCCCTCTGCTGTCTCTCATACTCTTTGAAAACGTTCCTCGCGGAACAAGATTGGAATGGCGAGGGACCATCTACCCTAAGTATGTCTGTGCCACAGGCACGGGGCACATTCCTCGCGCTGCCACACTTACGTTGGAATAGACGAGCATTTTCAGGGAAGGTGTTAGTAGAAACACGGTTTCTCTGCAGTGGTGTTTCTTCAGACTGAAGTGCACGCCGCCTGTTTCGGATTCAACACATACCTGTTGTGACTATGTTCTCCCCGTGACGCCAGAGGTCAGCTCGAAGTCGCCTTCGACACAGACTTGTTTCGCGCCGTTTAGTCTGTGGCTTTCCTTTGGCGAACTCACGTACATTTGGAAAACCCTTCTAGCGTCGTGACCCATGGTGTCCATTGAGCGAAGCCCTCCGTACCACGTTCTTCCACGAGGAAGGCCTATCGGGCTTTTCCTCTGCTTCCTTTCATACTTGGCGTAAAGCCGCTTCGATCCTTCGGAAGGGAGAAGGGAGTCGAAGGACCGCTCCTCCGCAGCATTGCTTTTGAGACCTAAGTGTAGAGCTCGTTCCTTACGCTTCCTCCGATTTCCAGACACACACCTCTCTAGGGGACAACTTGTTCGTTGGTGGTCACATTCGACGCACATTTTTCCTCACAATTCCGCGGATGGCATTTTCCTGACGCTTTCACACGAAGTCCTGAAAACGCTTGTCTCTCCCTGAAACAAGATCTGAGTTGAGAGAAGCTTGAGACACAACTCCTTTCTCAAACAGTGGAATATGGCACAGTAGTTGTGCCTTCACTTTTAACGGTGGAAAGTTCTTCCATCTCTTCCCTGTAGGTGGTAGTGGAAAGACTGTTTCCCTACACTTTTCGTTTCTTGAGAGGTGAGTGTAAGACACTTACCTTCTATAGCAACACACACATACCTCCAAAGGCTTCTTTCTTCAAGAACCCAGATGTTAGTGCGAAAGCCTGATGGACATGGCCTCGTTTCTCAGAATTCAGTGTAAGGCTACTACCACTGAGGCTAGCCCGCGTACATTGGAAGACCCATCCACCTCCACGACACAGGACTTAATGGAGAGAAACCCTCCGCCCAACGTGTTCCTCCCTGGACGGTATCGCGCGTTCCATCTCTTTCCTTTCACACCCGGTTTAACAAGCCGCTTCCATCCTTACGAAAAGAGACGGTAGTCGAAGGACGCCAACCCTCGAGATTTGTTCTTAGAGGGAAACAGGCGTATGCCATCTTCCTTGTGCTTCCGCACATCATACATTTCCATACACATCTTTCTTCATGTCACGACGGTAGGCACATTCGAAACGGAGAGCTAAGTCTAGTCTATGTCCCTTACGCCTTCACACCCAATACGGAAAACACTTTCCTCTTTCCTGAAACGATATGATAGTTGAGGGAAGCCTTCTTCACAAGTGGTTTCTCAAGCACCGTCCGTCACAGGGCACATTCTAGATGCTTTCACCATTTCATGCTAAGTGCTTCTCACCCTTACGTGTATGGCTTTCCTGACGGATTTCCTTCTCACCCTTGAAGCCGTGACCTTTTCCATCTGCTCTCTCATACTCTTGGAAACACTTCCCACGGAACAGGATTTGAATTGCGACAGACATTCTACACTAATTACTTCTGTAGCACAGGCATGGGGCACATTCCTTGCGATTTCACCCTTACATGGGAAAAGTCTACCATGTTCAGGGAAGATGTTAGTGAGTAGTTCGTTTCTCGGCAGGGGTGTTTCTTCAGACTGAAGAGTACTTCCTTTGTTTAGGATTCAACACGTACATTTTGTGACTCTGGATTCCTCGGGAACCCAGATGGAAGCTCGAAGTCGCGTTTGACACAGACTTGGTTCGCAGAGATTAGTGTATGCCTTTCCTTGGGCGAAGTCACATCCTTTTGAAAACCCTTCTATCTTCGTGACACGTGGTGTTCGTTGAGGAAAGCCCCCCCAGAAGAAGTTGTTCCGCGAGTATGGTGTATCACTCTTCCTTCCCCTCCGTTTTCTTTCGCACTTTGCTTCAAGCCGCTTCGTCCCTCAGCAAAGCCGATGGCAGTCGAAGGACCGCCCCTCCACAGCAGCGTTGTTTCTTAGACTTAAGTGTATAGCACGTCCCTTACGCTTCCTCCCCTTTCCAGACACACACCTCTCTAGGGGACAACTAGTGTGTTGGTTGTCCCATTCGACCCCCATTTTTCTTCACAAATCAGCGTGTGGCATCTTCCTTGCGCTTTCAAACAAAGTACTGACAACGCTTCTATCTTCCCGAAACAAGATCTGAGTTGGGAGAAGCTTTCGACCCAAGTTCGTTCTCAAGCAGTGGTATATGGCACAGTAGTTGTGCCTTCGCTTTTAACGTTGGAAATTTCCTGCGTCTTCTTCCCTGTAGATGGCAGTGGAAAGACTATTTCTCTCTACCGCTTTGTTCCTTGAGAGGTGAGTGTAAGACACTTACACATATATCTCAAAAGGCGTCATGCTTCCCGCACCGAGAGGTGAGCACGAAATCGTGTTGGACGTGGCCTTGTTTCTCTGAGTTCAGTGGAAGGCGCTGCTGAGGCTAGCTCACGTACCTTTGAAGGCCCTTCCAACTTCATGACACAAGACTTTCGTGGAGAGGGACCCTCCACACACCGTGTTCCTCACTGTAGTGTATCGCGCTTTCCGTCTCTTTTCTCTCGCCCTAAGCTTTAACAAGGTGCTTCCATCCGTACGGAAAGGGCTGGTCGTCGACGGACGGCAACCCTCTAGATTTGTTCTTAGAGTCAAACACCCGTAGGCAAGCCTCCTTACGCTTCCTCACATCATACCTCTCCATACTCATCCTTCTTCATGGAACGAACAGTAGACACATTTGAAACGGACGGCCGACTCTAGGGTACGTCCCTCATGCCTCCACACCCACGACGGAAAACACTTTTATCTTCCTGAAACAATATGATAGCTGAGGGCAGACTTCTTCACAAGGGGTTCGTCAAGCACCGTCACAGGGCACGGCACCTTCTTTATGCCTTCACACGTTCATGCCAGAAGGCCGCTCATACGCAGGTGGTGTATGGCTTTCCAGGACTTCCTTCTCACACTTAAAGGCATGACCTGTTCCCTCTGCTGTCTCTCATACTCTTTGAAAACGTTCCTCGCGGAACAAGATTGGAATGGCGAGGGACCATCTACCCTAAGTATGTCTGTGCCACAGGCACGGGGCACATTCCTCGCGCTGCCACACTTACGTTGGAATAGACGAGCATTTTCAGGGAAGGTGTTAGTAGAAACACGGTTTCTCTGCAGTGGTGTTTCTTCAGACTGAAGTGCACGCCGCCTGTTTCGGATTCAACACATACCTGTTGTGACTATGTTCTCCCCGTGACGCCAGAGGTCAGCTCGAAGTCGCCTTCGACACAGACTTGTTTCGCGCCGTTTAGTCTGTGGCTTTCCTTTGGCGAACTCACGTACATTTGGAAAACCCTTCTAGCGTCGTGACCCATGGTGTCCATTGAGCGAAGCCCTCCATACCACGTTGTTCCACGAGGAAGGCCTATTCGGGCTTTTCCTCTGCTTCCTTTCATACTTGGCGAAAAGCCGCTTCGATCCTTCGGAAGGGAGAAGGGAGTCGAAGGACCGCTCCTCCGCAGCATTGTTTTTGAGACCTAAGTGTAGAGCTCGTTCCTTACGCTTCCTCCGATTTCCAGACACACACCTCTCTAGGGGACAACTTGTTCGTTGGTGGTCACATTCGACGCACACTTTTCCTCACAATTCCGCGGATGGCATTTTCCTGACGCTTTCACACGAAGTCCTGAAAACGCTTGTCTCTCCCTGAAACAAGATCTGAGTTGAGAGAAGCTTGAGACACAACTCCTTTCTCAAACAGTGGAATATGGCACAGTAGTTGTGCCTTCACTTTTAACGGTGGAAAGTTCTTCCATCTCTTCCCTGTAGGTGGTAGTGGAAAGACTGTTTCCCTACACTTTTCGTTTCTTGAGAGGCGAGTGTAAGACACTTACCTTCTATAGCAACACACACATACCTCCAAAGGCTTCTTTCTTCAAGAACCCAGATGTTAGCACGAAAGCCTGATGGACATGGCCTCGTTTCTCAGAATTCAGTGTAAGGCTACTACCACTGAGGCTAGCCCGCGTACATTGGAAGACCCATCCACCTCCACGACACAGGACTTAATGGAGAGAAACCCTCCGCCCAACGTGTTCCTCCCTGGACGGTATCGCGCGTTCCATCTCTTTCCTTTCACACCCGGTTTAACAAGCCGCTTCCATCCTTACGAAAAGAGACGGTAGTCGAAGGACGCCAACCCTCGAGATTTGTTCTTAGAGGGAAACAGGCGTATGCCATCTTCCTTGTGCTTCCGCACATCATACATTTCCATACACATCTTTCTTCATGTCACGACGGTAGGCACATTCGAAACGGAGAGCTAAGTCTAGTCTATGTCCCTTACGCCTTCACACCCAATACGGAAAACACTTTCCTCTTTCCTGAAACGATATGATAGTTGAGGGAAGCCTTCTTCACAAGTGGTTTCTCAAGCACCGTCCGTCACAGGGCACATTCTAGATGCTTTCACCATTTCATGCTAAGTGCTTCTCACCCTTACGTGTATGGCTTTCCTGACGGATTTCCTTCTCACCCTTGAAACCGTGACCTTTTCCATCTGCTCTCTCATACTCTTGGAAACACTTCCCACGGAACAGGATTTGAATTGCGACAGACATTCTACACTAATTACTTCTGTAGCACAGGCATGGGGCACATTCCTTGCGATTTCACCCTTACATGGGAAAAGTCTACCATGTTCATGGAAGATGTTAGTGAGTAGTTCGTTTCTCGGCAGGGGTGTTTCTTCAGACTGAAGAGTACTTCCTTTGTTTAGGATTCAACACGTACATTTTGTGACTCTGGATTCCTCGGGAACCCAGATGGAAGCTCGAAGTCGCGTTTGACACAGACTTGGTTCGCAGAGATTAGTGTATGCCTTTCCTTGGGCGAAGTCACATCCTTTTGAAAACCCTTCTATCTTCGTGACACATGGTGTTCGTTGAGGAAAGCCCCCCCAGAAGAAGTTGTTCCGCGAGTATGGTGTATCACTCTTCCTTCCCCTCCGTTTTCTTTCGCACTTTGCTTCAAGCCGCTTCGTCCCTCAGCAAAGCCGATGGCAGTCGAAGGACCGCCCCTCCACAGCAGCGTTGTTTCTTAGACTTAAGTGTATAGCACGTCCCTTACGCTTCCTCCCCTTTCCAGACACACACCTCTCTAGGGGACAACTAGTGTGTTGGTTGTCCCATTCGACCCCCATTTTTCTTCACAAATCAGCGTGTGGCATCTTCCTTGCGCTTTCAAACAAAGTACTGACAACGCTTCTATCTTCCCGAAACAAGATCTGAGTTGGGAGAAGCTTTCGACCCAAGTTCGTTCTCAAGCAGTGGTATATGGCACAGTAGTTGTGCCTTCGCTTTTAACGTTGGAAATTTCCTGCGTCTTCTTCCCTGTAGATGGCAGTGGAAAGACTATTTCTCTCTACCGCTTTGTTCCTTGAGAGGTGAGTGTAAGACACTTACACATATATCTCAAAAGGCGTCATGCTTCCCGCACCGAGAGGTGAGCACGAAATCGTGTTGGACGTGGCCTTGTTTCTCTGAGTTCAGTGGAAGGCGCTGCTGAGGCTAGCTCACGTACCTTTGAAGGCCCTTCCAACTTCATGACACAAGACTTTCGTGGAGAGGGACCCTCCACACACCGTGTTCCTCACTGTAGTGTATCGCGCTTTCCGTCTCTTTTCTCTCGCCCTAAGCTTTAACAAGGTGCTTCCATCCGTACGGAAAGGGCTGGTCGTCGACGGACGGCAACCCTCTAGATTTGTTCTTAGAGTCAAACACCCGTAGGCAAGCCTCCTTACGCTTCCTCACATCATACCTCTCCATACTCATCCTTCTTCATGGAACGAACAGTAGACACATTCGAAACGGACGGCCGACTCTAGGGTACGTCCCTCATGCCTCCACACCCACGACGGAAAACACTTTTATCTTCCTGAAACAATATGATAGCTGAGGGCAGACTTCTTCACAAGGGGTTCGTCAAGCACCGTCACAGGGCACGGCACCTTCTTTATGCCTTCACACGTTCATGCCAGAAGGCCGCTCATACGCAGGTGGTGTATGGCTTTCCAGGACTTCCTTCTCACACTTAAAGGCATGATCTGTTCCCTCTGCTGTCTCTCATACTCTTTGAAAACGTTCCTCGCGGAACAAGATTGGAATGGCGAGGGACCATCTACCCTAAGTATGTCTGTGCCACAGGCACGGGGCACATTCCTCGCGCTGCCACACTTACGTTGGAATAGACGAGCATTTTCAGGGAAGGTGTTAGTAGAAACACGGTTTCTCTGCAGTGGTGTTTCTTCAGACTGAAGTGCACGCCGCCTGTTTCGGATTCAACACATACCTGTTGTGACTATGTTCTCCCCGTGACGCCAGAGGTCAGCTCGAAGTCGCCTTCGACACAGACTTGTTTCGCGCCGTTTAGTCTGTGGCTTTCCTTTGGCGAACTCACGTACATTTGGAAAACCCTTCTAGCGTCGTGACCCATGGTGTCCATTGAGCGAAGCCCTCCATACCACGTTGTTCCACGAGGAAGGCCTATTCGGGCTTTTCCTCTGCTTCCTTTCATACTTGGCGAAAAGCCGCTTCGATCCTTCGGAAGGGAGAAGGGAGTCGAAGGACCGCTCCTCCGCAGCATTGCTTTTGAGACCTAAGTGTAGAGCTCGTTCCTTACGCTTCCTCCGATTTCCAGACACACACCTCTCTAGGGGACAACTTGTTCGTTGGTGGTCACATTCGACGCACATTTTTCCTCACAATTCCGCGGATGGCATTTTCCTGACGCTTTCACACGAAGTCCTGAAAACGCTTGTCTCTCCCTGAAACAAGATCTGAGTTGAGAGAAGCTTGAGACACAACTCCTTTCTCAAACAGTGGAATATGGCACAGTAGTTGTGCCTTCACTTTTAACGGTGGAAAGTTCTTCCATCTCTTCCCTGTAGGTGGTAGTGGAAAGACTGTTTCCCTACACTTTTCGTTTCTTGAGAGGCGAGTGTAAGACACTTACCTTCTATAGCAACACACACATACCTCCAAAGGCTTCTTTCTTCAAGAACCCAGATGTTAGCACGAAAGCCTGATGGACATGGCCTCGTTTCTCAGAATTCAGTGTAAGGCTACTACCACTGAGGCTAGCCCGCGTACATTGGAAGACCCATCCACCTCCACGACACAGGACTTAATGGAGAGAAACCCTCCGCCCAACGTGTTCCTCCCTGGACGGTATCACGCGTTCCATCTCTTTCCTTTCACACCCGGTTTAACAAGCCGCTTCCATCCTTACGAAAAGAGACGGTAGTCGAAGGACGCCAACCCTCGAGATTTGTTCTTAGAGGGAAACAGGCGTATGCCATCTTCCTTGTGCTTCCGCACATCATACATTTCCATACACATCTTTCTTCATGTCACGACGGTAGGCACATTCGAAACGGAGAGCTAAGTCTAGTCTATGTCCCTTACGCCTTCACACCCAATACGGAAAACACTTTCCTCTTTCCTGAAACGATATGATAGTTGAGGGAAGCCTTCTTCACAAGTGGTTTCTCAAGCACCGTCCGTCACAGGGCACATTCTAGATGCTTTCACCATTTCATGCTAAGTGCTTCTCACCCTTACGTGTATGGCTTTCCTGACGGATTTCCTTCTCACCCTTGAAGCCGTGACCTTTTCCATCTGCTCTCTCATACTCTTGGAAACACTTCCCACGGAACAGGATTTGAATTGCGACAGACATTCTACACTAATTACTTCTGTAGCACAGGCATGGGGCACATTCCTTGCGATTTCACCCTTACATGGGAAAAGTCTACCATGTTCAGGGAAGATGTTAGTGAGTAGTTCGTTTCTCGGCAGGGGTGTTTCTTCAGACTGAAGAGTACTTCCTTTGTTTAGGATTCAACACGTACATTTTGTGACTCTGGATTCCTCGGGAACCCAGATGGAAGCTCGAAGTCGCGTTTGACACAGACTTGGTTCGCAGAGATTAGTGTATGCCTTTCCTTGGGCGAAGTCACATCCTTTTGAAAACCCTTCTATCTTCGTGACACGTGGTGTTCGTTGAGGAAAGCCCCCCCAGAAGAAGTTGTTCCGCGAGTATGGTGTATCACTCTTCCTTCCCCTCCGTTTTCTTTCGCACTTTGCTTCAAGCCGCTTCGTCCCTCAGCAAAGCCGATGGCAGTCGAAGGACCGCCCCTCCACAGCAGCGTTGTTTCTTAGACTTAAGTGTATAGCACGTCCCTTACGCTTCCTCCCCTTTCCAGACACACACCTCTCTAGGGGACAACTAGTGTGTTGGTTGTCCCATTCGACCCCCATTTTTCTTCACAAATCAGCGTGTGGCATCTTCCTTGCGCTTTCAAACAAAGTACTGACAACGCTTCTATCTTCCCGAAACAAGATCTGAGTTGGGAGAAGCTTTCGACCCAAGTTCGTTCTCAAGCAGTGGTATATGGCACAGTAGTTGTGCCTTCGCTTTTAACGTTGGAAATTTCCTGCGTCTTCTTCCCTGTAGATGGCAGTGGAAAGACTATTTCTCTCTACCGCTTTGTTCCTTGAGAGGTGAGTGTAAGACACTTACACATATATCTCAAAAGGCGTCATGCTTCCCGCACCGAGAGGTGAGCACGAAATCGTGTTGGACGTGGCCTTGTTTCTCTGAGTTCAGTGGAAGGCGCTGCTGAGGCTAGCTCACGTACCTTTGAAGGCCCTTCCAACTTCATGACACAAGACTTTCGTGGAGAGGGACCCTCCACACACCGTGTTCCTCACTGTAGTGTATCGCGCTTTCCGTCTCTTTTCTCTCGCCCTAAGCTTTAACAAGGTGCTTCCATCCGTACGGAAAGGGCTGGTCGTCGACGGACGGCAACCCTCTAGATTTGTTCTTAGAGTCAAACACCCGTAGGCAAGCCTCCTTACGCTTCCTCACATCATACCTCTCCATACTCATCCTTCTTCATGGAACGAACAGTAGACACATTCGAAACGGACGGCCGACTCTAGGGTACGTCCCTCATGCCTCCACACCCACGACGGAAAACACTTTTATCTTCCTGAAACAATATGATAGCTGAGGGCAGACTTCTTCACAAGGGGTTCGTCAAGCACCGTCACAGGGCACGGCACCTTCTTTATGCCTTCACACGTTCATGCCAGAAGGCCGCTCATACGCAGGTGGTGTATGGCTTTCCAGGACTTCCTTCTCACACTTAAAGGCATGACCTGTTCCCTCTGCTGTCTCTCATACTCTTTGAAAACGTTCCTCGCGGAACAAGATTGGAATGGCGAGGGACCATCTACCCTAAGTATGTCTGTGCCACAGGCACGGGGCACATTCCTCGCGCTGCCACACTTACGTTGGAATAGACGAGCATTTTCAGGGAAGGTGTTAGTAGAAACACGGTTTCTCTGCAGTGGTGTTTCTTCAGACTGAAGTGCACGCCGCCTGTTTCGGATTCAACACATACCTGTTGTGACTATGTTCTCCCCGTGACGCCAGAGGTCAGCTCGAAGTCGCCTTCGACACAGACTTGTTTCGCGCCGTTTAGTCTGTGGCTTTCCTTTGGCGAACTCACGTACATTTGGAAAACCCTTCTAGCGTCGTGACCCATGGTGTCCATTGAGCGAAGCCCTCCGTACCACGTTCTTCCACGAGGAAGGCCTATCGGGCTTTTCCTCTGCTTCCTTTCATACTTGGCGTAAAGCCGCTTCGATCCTTCGGAAGGGAGAAGGGAGTCGAAGGACCGCTCCTCCGCAGCATTGCTTTTGAGACCTAAGTGTAGAGCTCGTTCCTTACGCTTCCTCCGATTTCCAGACACACACCTCTCTAGGGGACAACTTGTTCGTTGGTGGTCACATTCGACGCACATTTTTCCTCACAATTCCGCGGATGGCATTTTCCTGACGCTTTCACACGAAGTCCTGAAAACGCTTGTCTCTCCCTGAAACAAGATCTGAGTTGAGAGAAGCTTGAGACACAACTCCTTTCTCAAACAGTGGAATATGGCACAGTAGTTGTGCCTTCACTTTTAACGGTGGAAAGTTCTTCCATCTCTTCCCTGTAGGTGGTAGTGGAAAGACTGTTTCCCTACACTTTTCGTTTCTTGAGAGGTGAGTGTAAGACACTTACCTTCTATAGCAACACACACATACCTCCAAAGGCTTCTTTCTTCAAGAACCCAGATGTTAGCGCGAAAGCCTGATGGACATGGCCTCGTTTCTCAGAATTCAGTGTAAGGCTACTACCACTGAGGCTAGCCCGCGTACATTGGAAGACCCATCCACCTCCACGACACAGGACTTAATGGAGAGAAACCCTCCGCCCAACGTGTTCCTCCCTGGACGGTATCGCGCGTTCCATCTCTTTCCTTTCACACCCGGTTTAACAAGCCGCTTCCATCCTTACGAAAAGAGACGGTAGTCGAAGGACGCCAACCCTCGAGATTTGTTCTTAGAGGGAAACAGGCGTATGCCATCTTCCTTGTGCTTCCGCACATCATACATTTCCATACACATCTTTCTTCATGTCACGACGGTAGGCACATTCGAAACGGAGAGCTAAGTCTAGTCTATGTCCCTTACGCCTTCACACCCAATACGGAAAACACTTTCCTCTTTCCTGAAACGATATGATAGTTGAGGGAAGCCTTCTTCACAAGTGGTTTCTCAAGCACCGTCCGTCACAGGGCACATTCTAGATGCTTTCACCATTTCATGCTAAGTGCTTCTCACCCTTACGTGTATGGCTTTCCTGACGGATTTCCTTCTCACCCTTGAAGCCGTGACCTTTTCCATCTGCTCTCTCATACTCTTGGAAACACTTCCCACGGAACAGGATTTGAATTGCGACAGACATTCTACACTAATTACTTCTGTAGCACAGGCATGGGGCACATTCCTTGCGATTTCACCCTTACATGGGAAAAGTCTACCATGTTCAGGGAAGATGTTAGTGAGTAGTTCGTTTCTCGGCAGGGGTGTTTCTTCAGACTGAAGAGTACTTCCTTTGTTTAGGATTCAACACGTACATTTTGTGACTCTGGATTCCTCGGGAACCCAGATGGAAGCTCGAAGTCGCGTTTGACACAGACTTGGTTCGCAGAGATTAGTGTATGCCTTTCCTTGGGCGAAGTCACATCCTTTTGAAAACCCTTCTATCTTCGTGACACATGGTGTTCGTTGAGGAAAGCCCCCCCAGAAGAAGTTGTTCCGCGAGTATGGTGTATCACTCTTCCTTCCCCTCCGTTTTCTTTCGCACTTTGCTTCAAGCCGCTTCGTCCCTCAGCAAAGCCGATGGCAGTCGAAGGACCGCCCCTCCACAGCAGCGTTGTTTCTTAGACTTAAGTGTATAGCACGTCCCTTACGCTTCCTCCCCTTTCCAGACACACACCTCTCTAGGGGACAACTAGTGTGTTGGTTGTCCCATTCGACCCCCATTTTTCTTCACAAATCAGCGTGTGGCATCTTCCTTGCCCTTTCAAACAAAGTACTGACAACGCTTCTATCTTCCCGAAACAAGATCTGAGTTGGGAGAAGCTTTCGACCCAAGTTCGTTCTCAAGCAGTGGTATATGGCACAGTAGTTGTGCCTTCGCTTTTAACGTTGGAAATTTCCTGCGTCTTCTTCCCTGTAGATGGCAGTGGAAAGACTATTTCTCTCTACCGCTTTGTTCCTTGAGAGGTGAGTGTAAGACACTTACACATATATCTCAAAAGGCGTCATGCTTCCCGCACCGAGAGGTGAGCACGAAATCGTGTTGGACGTGGCCTTGTTTCTCTGAGTTCAGTGGAAGGCGCTGCTGAGGCTAGCTCACGTACCTTTGAAGGCCCTTCCAACTTCATGACACAAGACTTTCGTGGAGAGGGACCCTCCACACACCGTGTTCCTCACTGTAGTGTATCGCGCTTTCCGTCTCTTTTCTCTCGCCCTAAGCTTTAACAAGGTGCTTCCATCCGTACGGAAAGGGCTGGTCGTCGACGGACGGCAACCCTCTAGATTTGTTCTTAGAGTCAAACACCCGTAGGCAAGCCTCCTTACGCTTCCTCACATCATACCTCTCCATACTCATCCTTCTTCATGGAACGAACAGTAGACACATTTGAAACGGACGGCCGACTCTAGGGTACGTCCCTCATGCCTCCACACCCACGACGGAAAACACTTTTATCTTCCTGAAACAATATGATAGCTGAGGGCAGACTTCTTCACAAGGGGTTCGTCAAGCACCGTCACAGGGCACGGCACCTTCTTTATGCCTTCACACGTTCATGCCAGAAGGCCGCTCATACGCAGGTGGTGTATGGCTTTCCAGGACTTCCTTCTCACACTTAAAGGCATGACCTGTTCCCTCTGCTGTCTCTCATACTCTTTGAAAACGTTCCTCGCGGAACAAGATTGGAATGGCGAGGGACCATCTACCCTAAGTATGTCTGTGCCACAGGCACGGGGCACATTCCTCGCGCTGCCACACTTACGTTGGAATAGACGAGCATTTTCAGGGAAGGTGTTAGTAGAAACACGGTTTCTCTGCAGTGGTGTTTCTTCAGACTGAAGTGCACGCCGCCTGTTTCGGATTCAACACATACCTGTTGTGACTATGTTCTCCCCGTGACGCCAGAGGTCAGCTCGAAGTCGCCTTCGACACAGACTTGTTTCGCGCCGTTTAGTCTGTGGCTTTCCTTTGGCGAACTCACGTACATTTGGAAAACCCTTCTAGCGTCGTGACCCATGGTGTCCATTGAGCGAAGCCCTCCATACCACGTTGTTCCACGAGGAAGGCCTATTCGGGCTTTTCCTCTGCTTCCTTTCATACTTGGCGAAAAGCCGCTTCGATCCTTCGGAAGGGAGAAGGGAGTCGAAGGACCGCTCCTCCGCAGCATTGTTTTTGAGACCTAAGTGTAGAGCTCGTTCCTTACGCTTCCTCCGATTTCCAGACACACACCTCTCTAGGGGACAACTTGTTCGTTGGTGGTCACATTCGACGCACACTTTTCCTCACAATTCCGCGGATGGCATTTTCCTGACGCTTTCACACGAAGTCCTGAAAACGCTTGTCTCTCCCTGAAACAAGATCTGAGTTGAGAGAAGCTTGAGACACAACTCCTTTCTCAAACAGTGGAATATGGCACAGTAGTTGTGCCTTCACTTTTAACGGTGGAAAGTTCTTCCATCTCTTCCCTGTAGGTGGTAGTGGAAAGACTGTTTCCCTACACTTTTCGTTTCTTGAGAGGCGAGTGTAAGACACTTACCTTCTATAGCAACACACACATACCTCCAAAGGCTTCTTTCTTCAAGAACCCAGATGTTAGCACGAAAGCCTGATGGACATGGCCTCGTTTCTCAGAATTCAGTGTAAGGCTACTACCACTGAGGCTAGCCCGCGTACATTGGAAGACCCATCCACCTCCACGACACAGGACTTAATGGAGAGAAACCCTCCGCCCAACGTGTTCCTCCCTGGACGGTATCGCGCGTTCCATCTCTTTCCTTTCACACCCGGTTTAACAAGCCGCTTCCATCCTTACGAAAAGAGACGGTAGTCGAAGGACGCCAACCCTCGAGATTTGTTCTTAGAGGGAAACAGGCGTATGCCATCTTCCTTGTGCTTCCGCACATCATACATTTCCATACACATCTTTCTTCATGTCACGACGGTAGGCACATTCGAAACGGAGAGCTAAGTCTAGTCTATGTCCCTTACGCCTTCACACCCAATACGGAAAACACTTTCCTCTTTCCTGAAACGATATGATAGTTGAGGGAAGCCTTCTTCACAAGTGGTTTCTCAAGCACCGTCCGTCACAGGGCACATTCTAGATGCTTTCACCATTTCATGCTAAGTGCTTCTCACCCTTAGGTGTATGGCTTTCCTGACGGATTTCCTTCTCACCCTTGAAGCCGTGACCTTTTCCATCTGCTCTCTCATACTCTTGGAAACACTTCCCACGGAACAGGATTTGAATTGCGACAGACATTCTACACTAATTACTTCTGTAGCACAGGCATGGGGCACATTCCTTGCGATTTCACCCTTACATGGGAAAAGTCTACCATGTTCAGGGAAGATGTTAGTGAGTAGTTCGTTTCTCGGCAGGGGTGTTTCTTCAGACTGAAGAGTACTTCCTTTGTTTAGGATTCAACACGTACATTTTGTGACTCTGGATTCCTCGGGAACCCAGATGGAAGCTCGAAGTCGCGTTTGACACAGACTTGGTTCGCAGAGATTAGTGTATGCCTTTCCTTGGGCGAAGTCACATCCTTTTGAAAACCCTTCTATCTTCGTGACACGTGGTGTTCGTTGAGGAAAGCCCCCCCAGAAGAAGTTGTTCCGCGAGTATGGTGTATCACTCTTCCTTCCCCTCCGTTTTCTTTCGCACTTTGCTTCAAGCCGCTTCGTCCCTCAGCAAAGCCGATGGCAGTCGAAGGACCGCCCCTCCACAGCAGCGTTGTTTCTTAGACTTAAGTGTATAGCACGTCCCTTACGCTTCCTCCCCTTTCCAGACACACACCTCTCTAGGGGACAACTAGTGTGTTGGTTGTCCCATTCGACCCCCATTTTTCTTCACAAATCAGCGTGTGGCATCTTCCTTGCGCTTTCAAACAAAGTACTGACAACGCTTCTATCTTCCCGAAACAAGATCTGAGTTGGGAGAAGCTTTCGACCCAAGTTCGTTCTCAAGCAGTGGTATATGGCACAGTAGTTGTGCCTTCGCTTTTAACGTTGGAAATTTCCTGCGTCTTCTTCCCTGTAGATGGCAGTGGAAAGACTATTTCTCTCTACCGCTTTGTTCCTTGAGAGGTGAGTGTAAGACACTTACACATATATCTCAAAAGGCGTCATGCTTCCCGCACCGAGAGGTGAGCACGAAATCGTGTTGGACGTGGCCTTGTTTCTCTGAGTTCAGTGGAAGGCGCTGCTGAGGCTAGCTCACGTACCTTTGAAGGCCCTTCCAACTTCATGACACAAGACTTTCGTGGAGAGGGACCCTCCACACACCGTGTTCCTCACTGTAGTGTATCGCGCTTTCCGTCTCTTTTCTCTCGCCCTAAGCTTTAACAAGGTGCTTCCATCCGTACGGAAAGGGCTGGTCGTCGACGGACGGCAACCCTCTAGATTTGTTCTTAGAGTCAAACACCCGTAGGCAAGCCTCCTTACGCTTCCTCACATCATACCTCTCCATACTCATCCTTCTTCATGGAACGAACAGTAGACACATTCGAAACGGACGGCCGACTCTAGGGTACGTCCCTCATGCCTCCACACCCACGACGGAAAACACTTTTATCTTCCTGAAACAATATGATAGCTGAGGGCAGACTTCTTCACAAGGGGTTCGTCAAGCACCGTCACAGGGCACGGCACCTTCTTTATGCCTTCACACGTTCATGCCAGAAGGCCGCTCATACGCAGGTGGTGTATGGCTTTCCAGGACTTCCTTCTCACACTTAAAGGCATGACCTGTTCCCTCTGCTGTCTCTCATACTCTTTGAAAACGTTCCTCGCGGAACAAGATTGGAATGGCGAGGGACCATCTACCCTAAGTATGTCTGTGCCACAGGCACGGGGCACATTCCTCGCGCTGCCACACTTACGTTGGAATAGACGAGCATTTTCAGGGAAGGTGTTAGTAGAAACACGGTTTCTCTGCAGTGGTGTTTCTTCAGACTGAAGTGCACGCCGCCTGTTTCGGATTCAACACATACCTGTTGTGACTATGTTCTCCCCGTGACGCCAGAGGTCAGCTCGAAGTCGCCTTCGACACAGACTTGTTTCGCGCCGTTTAGTCTGGGGCTTTCCTTTGGCGAACTCACGTACATTTGGAAAACCCTTCTAGCGTCGTGACCCATGGTGTCCATTGAGCGAAGCCCTCCGTACCACGTTGTTCCACGAGGAAGGCCTATCGGGCTTTTCCTCTGCTTCCTTTCATACTTGGCGTAAAGCCGCTTCGATCCTTCGGAAGGGAGAAGGGAGTCGAAGGACCGCTCCTCCGCAGCATTGCTTTTGAGACCTAAGTGTAGAGCTCGTTCCTTACGCTTCCTCCGATTTCCAGACACACACCTCTCTAGGGGACAACTTGTTCGTTGGTGGTCACATTCGACGCACATTTTTCCTCACAATTCCGCGGATGGCATTTTCCTGACGCTTTCACACGAAGTCCTGAAAACGCTTGTCTCTCCCTGAAACAAGATCTGAGTTGAGAGAAGCTTGAGACACAACTCCTTTCTCAAACAGTGGAATATGGCACAGT